>NC_133386.1:131696865-132049365 GCF_047511655.1 Castor canadensis
CACTGTGTCAGGTGTAAAGTGCTTCCAGCTTGAAGACCTTTCCCACAGTTGTCATTATGCACGTGGCCTGGAGGAAGTGGTGGTGGGGGGGGGGTGTTCTGTTCTCCCATGTGTCCACCTCTATATCAGCCCTAAAACCAGATCCAGTGAGAGACGGGGAGCTGCTGAAGATTGCCTGGAGCCTGAGAAGAAAGCTCCGAACTCTGCAAACGTCTTCAAACCTCTCAGTGCTCTTGCCAAAGCCCCTCGGCAGCCAGTCCTCCTTTCTCAGCCTTGTCCCACTGCCCTCTTGTCCACAAGCCCTCCTCTTGTCCCCTCAGCATCCTGCTTCAGCCTCCTACTTCCTTGGAGTTTCCCTGAAGAGCCACTGCAGGTTGATCAGAGACCCAGGAACCCTTAGAGGGCTGCCACGCCTCCAAGGAAATTAGGTGCACTGTCTTCAAGGTTCCCTGTGGGCAGCCACTGGAGGGTCTTCATTTCACTAAAAACGGGGCTATAATTTAGATGAGATAGCTGTCACTTTATATGCACTACAGTCACACTAGGTAAGTAATTGTCTTTTTTTTTTTTTTTCAGATGAAACTATAAGACTCCATCCGATGTCACACAGCAGGCTAGTGACAGAACTGGACCTAAACTCCAAAGCCACCACAACCTGTATCTTTCTGGCAGCCTCATATGCCACAGACACATATACTGTGCAACGAGGTGACACAGACACAGTCACTGACTGCTGGGTGGGGCCCAGCAAAGGAAATGGGTGAGTTCTGGGGTGAGGTCCACAGGAATAAGCAGGCAAGGCCAGGATCCCAAGCGAGGCCAAGGTCAACATCCAGGTGTCTGGATGGAAAATGGAAGAGCTGAGGGGGCAGATGCCAGAATGTATTGTGGACAGAGGTCAAGGTCAGAGCAGACAGTGTAAGTGGGGCTCTGGGAGATTGAAGAGTCAGGAAGTCATGACTTCTGGCCACCCAGGACCCTTCAGGGGCTGCTTTAGACTCCTGCTTGATGGGGTGGTATGTGCCAGCTTTAGAGAGAGCTCTCTCATGGTGCTCCAGTCACTGCTTTCTGGCTACTGGACTCGCGGACACAGACACGAGGTGCCCCTTCAGATAGGGAATATAGCTTCTGTGTAGTTGGCATGGAGCCTCACTAGACAATTCCTCCAGTCCTCCCCTCTGGAGCTCTGGGTGAGGTGAGAGGGAGAGAGGTAAGAAGGAAAAGGGGAGGAAGCAGAGAGAGATGAGAGTGCATTTGGCAGGCTGGGGGTTCATGGCAGGGAGTGGGGCAGGTGGAGGACATGCGTGTGGGTGTGTGATATGGAAGTTGGTCCCTGTGAGTCGTGAAAGAGACAGGAAAATGGGAAGTGAAATGTGTGCTGGGGCCCAGGGCCATCAAAGGCTTTCCAGCAGGGGAATGAGCTGGTTGGCCTGTGATTTGGAGAGACTCCATCTGGCTGCCACATGGAGGATGAATGGGTGGATGCAGAACAGAAAGGGGACCCTGGGCCAGGAAGCTGTCCTGGGGAGAGGGCAAGGACAGCATTAAGACAGCTGGCATGAGCTGTGAAAGGAAGAGAATGATTCCAGGTGGGCAGCTGGAAAGGACGCAGCCCCATGGCCATGGCCAAGGGAGCTGGGGATAGGGAGTGTCCTTTCACAGTGGCGCTGGCTGTGGAGATACAGGAGTGAGCTTGCTGGAATGAGGCAGCTGGGGACAAGTGGAGGCAGCTATGAGGACAGCGAGGGAAGTGGAAGAGTAGGCTTTCAGAAATGGCTAGGATGGGACCTGGAAGCCTGGAGGAGTCTGTGAGCCAGGGCCCTGTCCCTGCAGTGGGGAGGACCTGCAGGAGGAGGGGCTGCCCAGATCTCCAGGACCAGCTCAGGAGATGGGATCCAGAGCCCCAGCACAGCCTCCCAGCATCCCGCCTGGGTTAATCGTGATCCCCAGAGGCCACACCAGCCTGTCTGACTTATTTAGGCCAAACGGTGTCCTTTCCCTTCCTTCCTTTTTACACTCCAGGAAATTAGCCCAAGTGAAAACTACTTGACTCATGTGTGGTCTGCTTCTGAGAAAGTCAAGGTCATGGGCGATGGAGACTCAGCCCAGTTCCCATGAGCACGAGCACACGTGGGCCCATGTGTCTGCATGTGCGCAAGTCCATGCACACAGATGAGGGGCTTTTCTGCATGTCTCTGGTGTATGCGTACTGGGTTTGGGAAGTCTGGGCATTTTAAATCCTCTCTGTGCAAATGGTGTGTGTATGCTGTGCGCACATTTGTGATGTGTTCTGCATGTGTTGTGTATATTTGTGAGTTGGACTTGCACAGGGTATGTGTATCTGTGGATGGTGACTATGTGGCTTTTGAGGATTTCTCTATAGGGTATGAAATGTTTGTGATAGTGTGTGCCTGTGTGACCTTTTCTGTAAGATGATGCACCCTTGTTGATTCCGTGAGTGTGGCCCTGGTGTCCTGTGCTGTCTGAGGGAACATGTGGAGGGCGTGTGTGGATGTGTGGGCGTGATTTGCAGGTGCACTGTGTCGGTGAGGAGAGTGCGTGGCTCCCATCAGCAGGTTGGAGGACTGTCATGGGGGTGGGGTGATCATCAATGCAACAGAGGGGCTGCTCCCTTTGCCCCTCTGGCTGCCTGACCTTGAGCTAGTTACTGTCCATTTGGAGCCTCAGCTTCTCCTCAAAGAACATTACCTGCAATGCTCTCGGAAGACCTCGTGGTCATGAGCAGGAAGACAGTGTGAGAAGGACAAGAAGGGGTGATGGTGGCCTGCGCCTAAGAAGCCCCCCAGCTCAAGGGAAGCTGGATGTGCCTGGCTCCTTTATGTTGCTCACTCACACCACCCAGAGGAACCTTCACAAACCACTTCACTACCACTCTGAACTAAGCCAGTGCAAAGTAGGTAGCTGTCGCCAATGAAGTGAAACAATTATTGGGTCAGGAGTCCTTACAAGCTGTGCCATGTACTAGTTAATGCCACAAACAACCTCACTCCTGGAATGGCCCTGGTTGTGTGCTGCTGTCCCCATTTTACAGAAATGGAATGGGTCAGAGAGGTGAGGCCACCACCCAAAGTCACACGGCAGTGAGCTGCCCAGTGAGGTGGGGAACCCAGGGGGGGTCTCTTTCTGAAACCTGGGCTGTTGTCTTCCTCTGCGCTGCTCTCCTCAGGTGAGAAGGGGACTGCAGCCCAGGACACAGAATTTGTAGATTATCTGCTGTTTTGGTTAATTAATACTCTATGGAGTAACAATACAATGGAGTGGTGAGCTCGTAGGGGCTACAGCCCCACTGCCTGGACCCGTCTGTACTGGCTGTGCAAGCTTCAGCTAATTCTTTCACCTCTCTGGGTTTCCTTGTGCGCCATCTGCAGATGAAGATAATAATAATAATAGTAATAAAATCTACTTACTGGGTGTAGTCAAGGGTTGACTGGGTTGTAATAGGGAAGCCGTCTGTCCCTTTACCACTTTGAAGTCACTACCAGTGGGAAAGATGAATAGCCCTGACACCAGAAACTTTATGTTTCCTGCTCTCGCTCCCGGGGGGGAGGGGCTATTCTTACAGCCATTTCACTGCACGACTGTGAGAGCCCTGGGCTTGCACCCGGCCTCACCAATGAGTCCCATCAAGGACCAGAGCCTCTCAAAGGCTGGTTGGTGGCCTGGCAGCCCCAGACCCATGGAGTGGCCAGAAGTGCAGACTGTGGTCTATCACAATCAGCAATCTATCTTAAGCAGACTTTGGGGGCTCTGATACTAAGTTTGAGAACAACTGGGCTCCACCCCCAAAGAGGATGCTGGGAGTCCCAAAGAGGATGCTGGGAGTCCCAAAGAGGATGCTGGGAGTCCCACACGTGAAGCAGACATGCACCCAAGAAAGCAGGGTGCATGAGAGGATCAGCCCCTCGGCTCACGGTGTGACCTTAGGAGGCATCCTCACCCTCTCTGGACCCAGAGTGTACCCTCCTTGTTGGAGTGGAAGTAAAGGAGGCAGGCAGCATCTCCTCAATTGTGGAAGGTCACTAGACTTATGGGGATCACACATTCTAGAAGCTCTGCCAGGCCATGGGGCTCCCACCACCCTGAGGAAGACAGGGGGCTGCAGTCAATACCCTGGGAGGTCAGCCCAGGACCACAGACTGAAGGCCTGCGCTGGGTGCACTGAGTTTATGGGGCCAGGGTCTCCCTGATGCAGCTCCCCCACACCAGGCATCCCAGGACCCTGGCATGGTCTCCATCACCGGGGCTCCCTTTGCTCCTGTCAGCCACAGAACACTGGCTTTCCCGTTAAGAAGACGACCTCACTAACCAGATGGACCCAATCCTATGCCATTCAGCTTTCCCCAGCGCGATCATCTCCTCAACACCCCTGAAGATGGCAGAATGTCAGGCTTCATTTATAGACAAGGAAACGGAGGCTTTGGGAATAACTGTGCTGGGGAGCCAGCAGCGCTGTCCTCATGTGGTTTCTTGTCCTCCCATTACTGATGGCTCTAGGGCTGACATGCTGGCTGCTACCTGGCCCTGGGCTCTGAAGCTCTCAAAGGAGATCTCATAGACCAAAAGCAAAGGCCATAAGAAACCAGCACCATCAAGAAATGGGCCCATCGGGTTTTATCTTCAAGTGGTTAAAACGGGAAGCAATGCATGGCTAGGAGGGAGCCCTGGGTTCCCAGCAGTCTCAGGGCTGTAGACGCTGTGGCTTCACGGTCCACAGCCCAGCCCAGACTCAGGCTGCACACGCGCTTCTGCCCAGCCTGCTTCACCCAGCCTCAGATTTTCTCGCTTAACCTCTCTCTGCTCCCCAGGGGCCTCTGGGAACCTCAGAACCCTTAATCACAGTACTCAC
Source organism: Castor canadensis (assembly GCF_047511655.1). Taxonomy (NCBI): domain Eukaryota; kingdom Metazoa; phylum Chordata; class Mammalia; order Rodentia; family Castoridae; genus Castor; species Castor canadensis. The sequence goes on from NC_133386.1 coordinate 131,701,733, forward strand.
TACTGGAACATGAAGCCAGGAGCCTCCTATGTGGTCATGGAGGAGGACCAAGGCCTCATCAGTGCCTCCTGCCTGGATGACCTGAGGGCCCAGGGAGGAGACAAGTCATGTCCCACCAAGAACAGAAAACTGGCACTGCGAGGACCCTGGAGGCTGAGGACCTGGATAGTGCCAGCTTGGCCTTGCCCTGCCCACTATGTGGGTGAGCCAGGCACCCCTGGACCTCAGTCCCTTCTCTGCCCTATGGAGTGGCTGTGGGGAGGCCATATGGCAGAAAAGCACCTGGCACCAGGTCTGATTCTGCAAGCCCCTGTCATTCCTGCTGAGCAGATCGGCTACTCCTTAGAGCAAGAGACACCTTGTTCCCCACTTGTGTTTGTGTCTCTGTCCCCCTTCTCCCCCCACCCCACCCAGTGCTGGTTCTGGCTCCCAGCTCCCTACAGCTGACACCAGCCACATTTGTTGTCTTCTCTCACTGTCCCTTTAGAAGGTGGTTCCCAGCTGGTAGGGTCTGAGCCTCGTTGCACTCAGGGGCAAGGGAGGGTAGACAGGGGAAGAACTGGGGAACCCAGGGTTCTGCTTCAGAAAGCAGGGCCCCAATATGGGGTGATGGGGGAACTTTCTGACTCCCAGGCACCACACGTGTGCTGGGCAGGGACGAGGAGTGAGGATAGCCACATCTGTGCACTGAGATCTGGCCTGGGAAGTGGGAGACCAGGGTTTCATTGCTGGCTCCAAAGCTGTGTGACTTGGACCAGTTACTTGTGCCAGTAATTGAGAATAGAAACATCTTACTGGAAGGCTGGCTATACCTATCTTGACTCTGATTTGCCATGAGAGGAAGTACTGGCCCACAATGGGTGTTCAGTGTCCAGGGTACCATGACCCTTCCCACTCTGGTTCTATAGTGAAACAAGGATGACAAGGCTCAGAGAGGTTTAGCAACTTGTCCAAGGTCACACAGGATATACACGTCATTGCCTTTCTGGGCCACTAGCTCCTACATAGAACCCTGAGGTTTCAACCTGCCTGAATGAAACCTCCCCAGAGAGCCTTGAGTCTGACTTGGTGCCTGAGAAGCACCACGTGCGTCCTGAGGACCCAGGAAAAAGATCTGTGTCCTGTCTTCATCAACAGACATATAAGGGAAGGAAAGCATTTCCACAAAAAATATCACACTGAAGTCTGAGTTGCCATCTGTCTGTGGGCTGTCCTAAGATCTCCCTGCCTCTGGAGCTAAGTGGCACTGGATGGAAGAGTGGCTTCACTGTCCTTAGCAGAACACCACCTTCCATTTGGCTGCCAGGCAACTCCAACCCTGCTCTGGTCCCACCACCCCTCCTCCTACAGACTCAGCCTCAGCCTGCTGGATTCAGCCTTTGATGCCTCTGGATCTGTCACCCTTGCGTTCCCCATGGCCTGCTGCTTGCTCTGAGAACTCCACAAGAATAGGCTCCCAGGGGCCCACCGGGGAAGGGAGTCATGTTTACTGAGACCTCCCCACCCCCCACAGGCACGCTGTTACCTGTGTTCTCCCAGCAAGACAGGGCACGGGTGCTATCGTTAGTCTCACTCTGCATATCAACAAGCTGAGGTCAGAAAGATCAAGCAACCTGCTCAAAGTCACACAGCGTGACTGCTGAAGAAGAAAGAGATGAAGGAGGGGGCTGAGGAGTTCCCCGCTGTTAGCCCCTGGTCCCAAGAGGCATCTGTAGCGGGCGGGTATGCTTGGTTGCTCGTATATCTCCAGCTCTTGGGCAGCCCTATCCGGGCACTGACTAAGGTGGAACCCCCATGAGCCAACTAACCACAACCGCAGCCTCTGGGCGCTGGGGTTGTATGGGAGGCAGGCTACTCACCCTCAGCTGGTCATAGCCCCTGCTCCCCTTCTGTGGCCCTAGCCCAAGTTCCAGGATAGCCCAGCAGTTTCTGCCCGGCCACAAGTCTGGGAAGGGTAAGGCAGCTGTGGGCCTGGTTGGGGAGGTGAGCAGGGGAATGCCAAAATCTGATTTACTCACTACTCACACCGCACAGCAGAAGGGCTGTGAGCACTTTCCTAGAAATTTGGCACCTGGCATCAGGATCTGGAAAAGGAAGGCCTCGGGGCACAGCAGAGGCTGCTGCCAATCACTGCAATAAGGACAAGGGAGCAATTACCTGACAACACTAGGAGGGGTTGGTACCAGCCCCAAGAAGTCACTACCATTTGGGAAGTGAGGTTCCATTTGTCCAGATAGAGCACTAGAAGGGGAGAGGGGTGATCTGGGTTGGATCAGTGAGGAGCCTTGGGAGCAAAGATCTGAGGTGACTGGTGGGAAGGGGGAAACCCCTCAAGACAGCTCAGGCCTTTTCCTTCAGGTAGCCTTCCCTGACCTCTAAGACTAGGTCAAGGCTAGGTCCAGAACCACAAGGCCTTGGATGCTGACTTTCCTATCTGTAAAATGGGACACCTGGCCTCTCTCTCAGTGCTGGTGACCATCAAGGAGGAACACTGTTTAAGAGGAACCTCCTGGTGGAACCAGAGCCTGGAAGGCCACCCCCCCACCCCCACCCCCCGCCACTCCCCTACCCCCCAATCTTCATGGCGGCTTCAGAAAGCCCCTTTGCAACTTGATGTAAGACACGATATGGCCACCCCATTTTTGGACAAAAAATGGCTAGTTTGGACAAGATGGCGCCCAAACTAGCCTGGACTCAGTTTTGTGGCCAGATTGGGTTTAAACCCCTGCCTCTTACAAATTGTGTGACTTTGGATATGCCGTCTACCCTTCCCCAAGCCTCAGGTGCCCCAACTGTAAGTGGGGAACCAGATTGGACTCAGTCAATTGTTTTTTATCTATACTCCCTGCCTCACCTTAGCCTCAGTTTCCCCACCTTGTAACTGGGGATTTTCGATAGCCCTGCGATGACGACAGAGGGGAGGAGGGATGGCCGCGGCGCGGGGGAACCCCCTCGGCAGGCGCCCCAGGGCCAAAGAAGGGTCATTTCCTTCCCGTTCAGCGGCCGTCAGTCACCGCTCCGGTCGGCCCCCGCCTAAGCAAGTGCGGCGGCGCCAGGATTTCCTCCGCGGGCCTGCGCCCCTAGCGCCCCCTCCGCCCCTGCGGACCTCGCGGCGGCGAGCTGCACGTGCGGCCGTCCCCGGGTCGCACTTCCCTCGCGACCTGCTCCCTCCCGGCCCCTTCGCCCCCGCCTCTGCCAAACCCCGATTGCAGCGTAAGGAGGATGCTCCCCCCACCCACGCCCCGCCAGTTCCCGAGAAACCGAGTCCCGGGACGGCGGGGCCAGGCGCTAGGACCCCGCGGCCGCGGGGCCAGGGGGCGTGGCTGCGGGTGGGCGGCGGGAGAGTATTTAAACCCCCGGCGCCGCCCCCTCGCGGCCGAGCCTCCGCGGGCCGTGACCCCGGGCTCGGCGCGGGTGGGACCCGGCCAGGTTTGCGCAAAATGAGCCGAGGCTGCTGCCCAGGAGAGGAGCGGCGGCCGCGCTGAGCCAGGTAGGAGCCGCCCGGCGGGCGTGGCTGGCCGGCCCCCCTCCGGCTGGGGCCACTCCATGCGGCGTCCCCATCACTCCGCTCCCACGGCCCCACTTCGCCGGTGGAGAACCCACCACTGTCTCAATCAGGCTTTCCCGAGAAAGGGACTGGCCGGAGTTCCCTTTTGACAGCTGGGAAGACAGAAGCCAAAAGTGGGGGACTTGCGCAGGAACACACAACTAGTCCAGGGTGGGGCAGGATTTGAACTCAGGTCCCCTCAGCCCTCTGCTCCACCTCACTAGCTAGCCTGCCCATCTCTCTGGAGTGGACATCCGGCGCTCTTTGGGGTGCTGGGAGCCAGCCTTCTTTAAGGATGGTAAGATGTGAGGGACACCCCCGCCCCTACCCCCACCCCTAGCTGCCTGAAATTCCGCCATCACAGCCGCATTCCTTTGGGTTAAGGTCTAATTCCCTCGTGGGTTGCACGTCTCCAGAACGGGGCTTGCCCTTAGTGATTCACTGCTCGCTGGGAGCCTCTGAAGCAGCACTCCCAGGACCCCACTGTGCCAGGACGTCAGAGCCAGCCCAAGAGCAGCAGGGAACACCCGTGGCCACTCAGCTTCTGGCCTTGAACCTGGGGGGTCCTTGGTGGTGAGGAGGGAGGCCTTGGCCCGTCTAGTGGAAACAGTTGCTTTGGAGGCAGAGGGACTGGATTCCAATCCCGACCCCGCTGTTTGCTGTACGTGTGACTTTGGGTAAGTCATCCGTGAGCTTCGTTTTCCTCATGATTAAAAGTGGAGACAGTTCTGTAGGGACCAGTGGGACCGCATGTGCTGAAGATGTCCGTGTTCAGGACATGTGGTCCTCGGTAGGCCCTGGGTCACCCTAGGGGTAAGTCACTTCACCCCTCTGAGCCTGTTTTTTTCTTCTGTAAAATGGGAATTACAGTGATCACCTCACTGGGTGGTCATGAGAATTAAATGAGATGATATAGAAGATATCTTAGAAGATACAGGTCTAATGTCCTTACATAGTAGGGGTGGGCTTATTTTGAGATGTCCCCCATCCCTCTTCTCAATATCCTTGGCACTTCTCCCAGTCAGAGTCCTGCCATGTTTCCTGCCTCCTTTTGCCACACCACTTAACTTCAGTCCTGGGGCCTCCCTCCTTAGCACACCTCACCTGGGATGCTCAGCCTTGTGGGTGCTAAATGGGGAGGATACAGAAGTGTCCCCCACACTTCCATAACCATCCTCACCTGATCATCACAATGGCTGGGGGTGGCCGGTGGTAGAACAGAAACGAGGCTGCTTCCCCTACTGATGAGAGACTGAGGCAGAGAGGATAGAGGACTTGGCCCTGAAACAGGGCTGGGGACCAGTGGAGTCTGGATGTAAGCCTGGATCTAAATGCCCCAGTCCTCCCTGTGAGAGAGAGCAGCCTGTTGCTACACACTGAGGGGTGCCCACAGCCCAGGGGCCTCTTCCCATCAGAGTTCCCCTGTGCTGCAGGGATGCCCCTTCTGGATGTGCAGGTGCCCATGCTGGGGGCAGGCCCTTCAGGTTTTCAGGCTCAGAGCTAAGCCCTGGCCCTTCCTTGCCCTCACCTAGCACTCATCACTCAGTTCACTGTGGTCATTTGTTCCTGAGATCTCTAGTGAGCACCTGCTTTACCAGTCCAGGTTCCATAGAGTAAGAAATAGAAGAGCAGGAAGTGGCAAATGTGAGGAGAACAGTTAGACCCATGAGTGGTTAGCCGAAGAGCATTTTAGACCCAGGGTATGGCAAGGGCAAAGGCCCTGACGCAGGAATGCTGTGTTTGAGGAGCCCCAGAAAGCTAGAAATTGGTGAGGAAGGGCAGATGGTAGATGGAGTCAGACTTGTGTGTGAAACCTGGATGTTGATGGAGATTTTCAGAGTAGATGTCACGTTCTGCTATCCATATGATATTTTGAAATACAGTATGGCTGCATGGATAGGACAGAGTATATGGGGTTCGGGGGAAGCAGGGAAATAAATACAGTGGGCAAAGCCTGGGTGGCACCTGTCTGGTGGCGATGGAGGAGGGGGCAGGTCTGGGGGCTGTTTTCCAGGGAGAGCAGTTAGAACCTGCTCCTGGGGAAGGAATGTGGCAGGAGTTGGAGAGAGAGTCAGGGGACCTGCCCTCACCAGCATCCCATGTTACAGAGACTGTCGGTACCCATTCTCTGTGCCATCCTGCCTGCCTTGTGCTGGGAGGAGGGTCTCAGAGGAGAGGAGGCCTCTCTGCCTCCAGGGCTGTCCCTTAGGAGAGATGAGAGAGTGCTTGGTGCTGAGCTCACTGCAGCTCACAAGGCCGTGGGAATCTGAAGAAGAGGAGGATGTAGCACAGCCTTGGAGAACCAGAGAAGGCTTCCTAGAGGTGGTGACATCTAAGCCAAGCCCCATGTGATAAAGAGGTATTCAGCAGGAGGACAGAGGAGGAAGTAAAGGGTGCAAAGAGAACTGAAGGACCCAGAGCAGAAGAGGGGACAGTGAGAAGCCAGACTGGAGACAAGAGCTGGCGGGGGCAGGCCTTCAGGGTGAGGGGTTGTCACTCAGTTCTCAACGCTGATGTTGAGCAGGTGGCAGCCAGTCTGTCTTTTAAACAACAGGACAAAATTTCCTATGAAAGCACAGCCTGCAGTGCAGGGCACTGGAGGGCAGGCTGGGGCCCTGAGGGAGCCAGGGAGGAGGGCTGAAAGATACACGTTGGCCTCTGCGTGTTCCAGCAGGAAAGGACTTCAGAGCAGCCACCTATATTTGAACTCTTATTGCCACTGGGCTCTGACAGTCAAGTTGGAGCACTCAGAGGCCCTGCAGATGCCTTTTCTCCAAAGCCTCGCTCAGGATCACAGGCAGTACTCACTTACTGAGCCCCCGCTGGGGGAGAATGTAGAGGTTATGGGCACAGACCCAGGAACCAGACGTGACTGGATCGGATCTCGCTGTGTGACTTTAAGTATATCAGTTAATCTCTCTGAGCCTTAGTTTTCCCTTCCCTAAACTGGGAATGGTAATAATGGAACCAAGTCATTGAGTCATTGTGAGGGTTAAGTGAGTTAGTAATTGTAAAGTATTGGGAAGAGTGGCCAGGTGCAATAAGGACTCATGTATCCTCAACAGTACTTGGCATGGCTATCATTACCTCAGAAAATGAAACAAGCACAGAGAGGTGGAATGACTTGTCAAAGGCCACACAGCAGGAAAGTAGAGGAGATAAGAAGGTGCTGTCAGATGTGGGTGACTCGGGAGTCCAGTGACTCTGGAGGGCTTTAAGTGTCCCTCATGTTTAACGCTGTCTGTTCCTGTTGTGATCGCTTCTGTGCACTGTTTTGTGTCCCCAGTTCCCAGCATGGAGCCAGGCGTGAGGAGGCATTCAGTAAAGGTGTGATTGAATGTATGAATGAAGAATGACATGGATAGATTGAGTTGTGTGTCCCCAGCACCTGGTTCAGTTCTTCAGGGAGGGAGCACTGGGATTCGACCCTGCTGAGGCCCTGTGGTCCCCTCAACCCCATCCCTGGCTGTGTGCAAAGCCTGGGTGGCCCAGCAGGCTCAGGTGCCACGTGCCCTTGCACAGCCTGTGGCCTCAGTGAAAGTACAGAGCTGGCAGCCTGCAGGGGGAGGGCTCAGAAAGGCCCTGGGGCAGGCCAGGCCCCAGCAGGGCTTCCTGTCAAGGCCAGGGCCCATCCTTGAACAATGGTAAAGGGCTAAGAATCAGAATCAAAAGAAAAAGTTCCAAATAAAGAGGCAGCGGCAGAGGGGGGAGAATGAGGTATTCTATTTGGGGCCTAAGGAACTCCCCCCACAAGCTGGGGGAGACTTGCTTGTGGCCTGTGTGGAAATGGAGTCCAAGCCCACCTCCTTCTACCCCTGGTCCTGAGCCGGCCCAGCCCAGGGAAACCCATAGGGTCCCTCTGTCTCCTGCGCACCCCTTCCATGCTACCTGAAAGCCCAGACTTGACAAGTCACCCATTGCTTCCAAAATTCTTGCTTCCCCTTGGTAATGGCCCAGCTTGGCCTGGAACTCAAGAACTTCCTGCCTCGGCTCCTGAGTGCTGCAGTTACAGGTGTGTGCCACCATACCTGGCTGTCCATGCAGTCCCATGTCCCTGCACCCTCCTCACTGGCAGCACAGTCATTTCAGCTCAGCCATGGTCTCGAGTCCCACAAAGGAGGATGAAGGAGGGTGGCACAGGCAGGTAGGAAAGGTGGGGCTGGCAGTGGGAAGGAGCCAGTGGTCTCACGGTGTCTCCTTTCCTCTCCACCCTACAGAGCCATGAGTCACAAGATCCTGCTGTTCCTGGCCGTGCTGATCCTAGGCCTGGCCACTTCCCAGCACCAAGACAAGGTGCCCTGTAAGACGGTAAGCTGCTCAGCCTAGCCCCGCTCCACCCTTGCCCTAGGGTGTCCTACTGCGCAGCTCCAGAAGCCAGATCTTAGAGGGGTGAGGAGAGGAAAGGGATTCACCCTGCATTAACGAGCATCTAATGTTTAAAGACCTGCTAATTTCCCAAGCCTGCCAGGTAAATACCACTAATTCCCATTTTACAGAGGAGGAAACTGAGGCTTGGGGAGGTTCGATGACTTGCCCAACATCATTTAGCCATGAACAGTAGTCTGATGTTGGACTCTCTTCCCCCAAGCTGTCCCTACAGTGGGCCCAGCCAGGGTATCTAGAATGTGTAAATGTGTAGGGAATGAGGAATGGTGAACTGCAGGGGCTCCTGTGTCCTGGTGGGAACAAGTCCCCTTCTCTCATTGGGCTCCTTGACTAGAATGCCCTCATTCATTACTGCAAGTACAGGAAGCCTCCCCTGACCTTCCCAGGCTGACCCACCTGGTAGTTCCCTCTCAGGCTCCTGTCATCCCCGGGCTTCCCTCCACCTCTGTACTGAGTGTGCTTAGTACATGGGGTACTTGGTGAGTGGTCCACGCCTGTCTTACCTTCCAGGCTAAGAACTTCTCTAGTGCAGAGCCTGTTTTGATTCACTTTTGTTCCTTTTTTCTGCTCTAAGCCAAGGAGGTACCAATGTACTATGAGCCTGTGGGGCACAGGGAAAGAGAACACTTAGGTGCACTTGTAAGGCTAGGTAGTTGCTGAGGTCAAGGTCATAGCTGGGACTGGAGGCAGGGTTGACCCACCAGCTGCCCCGCTTGGACACAGAATAGGCAGTTGCTTCAAGAGGCCAGAAGTGTGGGAGCTACCTGCCAGGAGCCCGGCCCCAAGGTCTGCAGTATTCTGCTATGGTTGTCATTGTCACCACTCTTCTTGCTCCTCAGAGTCCTTCTGGAAGTCTGAGAATCCAGAATAATGGGCAGAGAAGGCCTAGACATCATCAAATACCTATGCCCACTCCACGTGGGTGCTGAGGTGAGGGGCGTTGGCCCCTAGCAGGCAGGTTGGAGCTTTGGATTTGGGGTGGGGGAATGAGATAACAGACAGAGAAGCACTTTCTGATCCCACATGGAAGACAGTAGAGAAGACATGTGGCCCTATGGAGGTGGGGAGACATTATGTCATCACCTGGCTCCTCTCACCTGTGGGCTGGAGGAGAGCCCTTGTGTGAAGAGGGGGAGCAGTCCCAGACTATCCCTAACCTAGCCTGTCTAAGGGATGCTCTGGGTTGCTGAGGTTCCTGACAAGGAGACTGTGCCTGTGACCCCAGCAGGCAGAGAGGTAGTGAGGCCGGAAGGGTTAAGGATTGGCAAGGCCCCAGGGCAAGTTTCTGGCTTCTGAGGGTGGCCAACTGCAGGGGTCTCCCTATGTCTCCTGGGGCGTCCATAAGCCATTTCCTTGGAGGTGGCAGGGCTAGCCACAGTGCTGCATGCAGTAGGCAGAGAGGAGCTCATGAGTGTCCGAGGCTAGGCAGTTCTGCTCCTCAGACCTGCTCACCTTGGGGTCCTGGGGAGGAATGACAGAGCTAGGTGAGGTAGGGACCCTGGCTCACGTTCCTTCTGCCAGCTCAGCCATGGCTCCCTGTGACCCCTGCAAATCACTGCCTCATGGGCCCCATCTGGAAAATGGGTAGGCTCGCTCTTTTTACTCTAATGGTCTCTGACTGTAATTAGAATATACAGAGCATGCCTTTTCTCTCCCCTCAGAGGGGATGATTGACTCAATGCCTGAACTATGTACTAAACACAGGGTCTGTGACTCTCCTTCATCACTTTCTGGGGGTCAGGCCCAAAACATCTATGCCAATCATCCCAGTCCCTCCTTTCTCTGAGCGCTCTGGCAGATCCCCACACAAACAGTCACAATTGAGAGGCACAAAGCTATGACAGAGGGAGTAGTCAGGGAGGGCTTCCTGCTGGAAGAGATGCTGGGACTCAGGCAAGCATCACCAGCCCAGAGAGGAGATCCAGAGGTAGGCACAGGAGAGAGTGGTGGGCAGTGGTCAGGTGCAGTCACTGCATCTGGGAGAGGTGGGATAGGCGAGGGGACAGATGGCAGGAGTCTTGAATGCCTTGCTGAGGGTCCTTGAGTCTGCCCTGGGTTTAAGCAGAGGGCAGCATGGGCAGAGTGGGGTTGATCAGTTGCCAAGCATTTGGTGGGTTGGGTGAGTCAGAAGGGGTCAATGGAGACTGGGGGCAGGAAAGGATGGAGATGTGTACTGGCCTGGGTACTGGGTTGTGCTTGTGCAAGTCACCCTTTGTTGGGAAAGGCTGGTGCTCCTGGGAGCTTGGAAGAGACCAGAGGGATGCAAATTCTGTACATTTGCATAGAATTCTGGCCCCAGAAGGCACATTCTGTGGAAGACCACAGGTGGAGTCTTTGGATGGTAAAAGACCTGGGATTTGAGCTGGGTCCTCCTGAAGTCTCACTCATCCTCTCTGAGCTTTGGATAAGCAAACTTATATACAGGGCCAGCTGTTGTGAGGATACATTTAAACCACGGGCCTGAAAGTGCTAAGTAAACTGTAAAGTGCCGATTTGGTGCTGGGGAAGGATGAGCTAAGTTTTGGATAAGAAATCAGAGTGGTGATGGGATTTGACAGAGGTCAAATGGCAAAATCACAGTCCTGTCACAAAGAATGTTGGTGGGACCCTGGCCATCTTTTGCCCTGCTCCCTTTCCTACCCTTGCTTCCAGGGGCCAATGCTGGACCAGGGTATGGAAGAGGAGGCCACTGATGGGAATAGGGGTCAGTAGCAGCTGCAGAGAGGAAGTCACCTCTAAGGGGGCTCATTCCAGATGCACCCCACATAATAAGAGCCTGAAGGAGATCGGAGAGTGGGAGGCTGAAATAAAAACTGGGGACAGGAGTACATACCTCACGTTTCCCTTGGAAACACCTTTTCCCAGTGTGGCTTCTGGTTAAAGTCTGGTTGAGTACCTGGTCCATAGAAGGACCCACAATATGGAACCAGTAGTCCTGGGCCCCAGCTTGGCCCTGCTGCTGTCAGGCTGTGGGTCATTCCGAGTGACACATGGCTTAGTTGCCTAAAATGGTGGTCATGATGAGCAGAGGGCTTTTCTGAATTCATTTGTCCTTGTATCTGTCTACAGCCTTCTACCCATCAACCTTCACATAGTCCCTCCCTTCTGTCCAGCAGAGTGCTGGGTGCCGGACACAGGGGCAGGGAGCAGGATAGGGTCATCAGAAGTCAGACCGGATGGGAAAATGTCTGGCATTCTAGGATGCCACAGGAGAGCCTACCTAAGCCGGGCGGGGGGCTAGGAATCCTTCCTAGAGAAGTGTGTCTACTTCCATTTCTACTGCCCCATTCATGCCAGCTGCTCTCCCACCCCCTTCCTCCCTAGGTGGACAAGGAGGCCTTGTGTCAGGGCCTTGGTCTGCTCCAGGTCCCCTCAGCGCTCCCTTTGGATATCAAGGTCCTTGACCTATCTGGAAATCAGCTGCAGAGTATCCTGGCCTCACCCCTGGACTTTTATATAGCGCTTCGTCACCTGGACCTGAGCACCAACGAGATCAGCTTCCTCCAGCCGGGCGTCTTTCAGGCCCTGCCCCACCTGGAGCACATCAACCTGGCCCACAACCGCCTGGCGGTGGGCACCGCATTGAGTGCTGGTGGTCTGGGCCCCCTGCCGCATGTCACCTCCTTGGACCTGTCTGGAAACAGCCTGTACAGTGGCCTGGTGGAGCGGCTGCTGGGCGAGGCCCCCAGCCTGCGCACGCTGTCGCTGGCGGAGAACAGCCTGACCCGCCTCGCCCGCCACACCTTCTGGGGCACGCCTGCACTGGAGAGGCTGGACCTCCACAGCAACGTGTTAATGGACATCGAGGACGGCGCTTTCGAGGCCCTGCCCCGCCTGGCTCACCTCAATCTCTCCAGGAACTCCCTCACCTGCATCTCACACTTCAGCCTCCAGCAGCTGCGGGTGCTGGACCTGAGCTGCAACAGCATCGAGGCCTTTCAGACGGCCCCCGAACCGCAGGCTGAGCTCCAGCTGGCCTGGCTCGACCTGCGGGAGAACAAACTGCTCCACTTCCCTGACCTGGCCGCACTCCCAAGACTCATCTACCTGAATGTGTCCAACAACCTCATCCGGCTTCCTGCTGGGCCGCCCCAGGACAGCGAGGGCCTCTACGCACCTTCCGAGGGCTGGTCAGCCTTGCCCCTCTCCAACCCCAGCTGGAACACCAGCACCCACCCCCTCTCCCAGCTCTTGAACCTGGATTTGAGCTACAATGAGATTGAGCTCATTCCTGATAGCTTTCTGGAGCATCTGACTTCTCTGCGCTTCCTGAACCTCAGCCGAAACTGCCTGCGGGCCTTTGAGGCCCGGCACACGGGTTCCCTGCCCTGTCTGATGCTTCTGGACTTAAGCCACAATGGGCTGGAGTCTCTGGAGCTGGGCACCAGAGCCCTGGGGTCCCTGCGGACGCTGCTCCTGCAGGATAACGCCCTGCGGGACCTGCCACCATACACTTTCGCCAACCTGGCCAGCCTACAGAGGCTCAACCTGCAGGGGAACCGGGTCAGCCCCTGTGGAGGGCCTGCTGCACCTGGTCCCCCAGGCTGTGTGGCCTTTTCTGGCATCCCCACCCTCCGTGTCCTGACCATGGTCGATAATGAGCTGGAGACGCTCAGGGAAGGGGCCTTCCTCCACACCCCACTTACTGAGCTGGACCTCTCTGCCAACCCTGGTCTGGATGTGGCCACAGGTGCCTTGGCAGGCCTGGAGGCCTCCTTGGAGGTGCTGGCGCTGCAGGGCAATGGGCTGACTGTCCTGCAGGTGGACCTGCCCTGCTTCAGCTGCCTCAAGCGACTCAATCTTGCTGAGAACCGCCTAAGCCAGCTGCCTGCCTGGACACAGGCCGTGTCCCTGGAGGTGCTGGACCTACGAAACAACAGCTTCACCCTCCTGCCAGGCAGTGCTATGGGTGGCTTGGAGAACAGCCTCCGGCGCCTGTACCTGCAGGGGAATCCGCTAAGCTGTTGTGGCAATGGCTGGCTAGCAGCCCAGCTGCACCAGGGCCGCGTGGATGTGGACGCCACCCAGGACCTAATCTGCCGCTTTGGCTCCCAGGCAGAGGTATCCCTGAGCCATGTGCGTCCTGAGGACTGTGAGAAGGGGGGGCTCAAGAATGTCAACCTCATCATCATCCTCACCTTCACACTGGTCTCTGCCATCCTTCTCACCACACTGGCCACCTGTTGCTGTGTCCGCCGGCAGAAGTTTAACCAACAGTACAAAGCCTAAGGAGGCCAGGAGATCCTTCCAGGTCAGTGCAGGAGCTAGAGGCTCAGAGAAGTGGGGTCTGGCTCAGATCACAGTGTGAGCCAAGGGGCCAGAACCCCAGCCTCTAAATCCCAGCCCATGGCTCCTCTCACTGCATTCTGTGCCTTGGGAGGTGACCGCTTCTTAGGCTACACACGAGGTCCAGCTGTGGCAGCCGGAAGTTGGGCAGTTCCAGAGGTGGCAGAGAATAAGCTTGACCCAGCAGATCAACAAATTTTCACTGAGCATCTGTTTCAAACCACACCCTGCTCTGGGCACTGGAGACGCTAGTAAATGAAGCACACACTCGCCCTCTAGTAGGAGAGGTGGGTGCACACCACACAGTGCGATAGGGCTGGAGGTGGGGAATCCCCAGGTTCCAAAAGCCCTAGCTGGTTCAGTGTGGGGAGATCCACCCCAGCTGAGCCAGGGCAAGGGAGGGCCAAACCCGAGAGGATTTGTCTGAGACGTTTCCATGCAGACTGTTTTGTCACATCTTCTGATAATGACTTTCAGCCTCTCTGGAAAATGAAGAGCTCGTGACCGGAAAAAAGAACCCAAGCCTCCCGAGTATGTCTTGGAGCCAGTGCTGCTGGGCGGGTTTCAGCAGCCCCAGCAGGGCCTGGTTAAGAGGTAGCTACCCTGGGCTCCGGCCCAGTGCCAGGCCATTCTGTTTCCTGCTCTGGACAGGCTTGTCCCTCCCTGGCACTCTCTTGTTGCACACAGTGGCCCAAGTACTGAACCACTGACTCCCTGCCCAGACCCCTTCCCCATCCCAGCCTCACCCTGGCTATTGAGCCAAGAGCGAGAGCCCTAGCTATCTGGTTCTGGTTTGCACCCGGCTTGGCAGCTAGAGACACAAATCCAAGTCTTGTGTCTGCCTCTGTGGGACCACTCTCAGAGGCTGGTATTTTGTCTTATCTCTATTTTACAAAAGAAGTAAATAAAATTCCAGAAGTCTCTCTGGAGAATTCCATAGCTAAGAAATACCCTACTGAGAGTCAAATCTGCGTCCTCTGACTCCAGGGCCTGAATTTTGCCCCTGCAGGGACTGCAGGCTGTGAGGTAGACAGGAAGTGGTCCCACATCCAGGGACCTGACCAGTGCCTGAGCATTCTGTGCTGTGAGTGTCCACTCTTTCTCTCCACAAGCAGAGAGAAGACAAACCTGCAGGCCCTGTACCCCTTCTCTGCCTCAGTTTCCCTTTTTTTCTCCTTTGCAGACGAGCATGGGCTCTCCCTTTTCTCACTCCTGCATTCTCTCATTTCCTCTTCCTCCACTGAGTGTAGCCTGGAGTTTGAGACCATGGACTGCAACCTCCTCACTGGAAAGATTGAGACTTAGGAAGAGAATGGACTTGCTCTGAGTTGTGCAAGTCAATGACAGCGCCTGGGAGAGGGGGCAGCTGGGGATGTAGCTCAGTGGTTGTGCACTCACCTAGTGTATGTGAGACCCTGGGTTCTATCCCCAGCACCCCCAAAAGTCAGGACCTGTGTGGTTTCCTTCAATCTCAGCTGTCACATCACAAGACAATGCTGTTGCAGGGATTCTCCTCCCCCTAGGAAGATGGGTAGAAAGATCCCACTTAGATAAACCCTTGTCACACATAGCATGGAGTCATGAGCTGGGTTAAAAGGGAGCCTGGGACCATCCACAGAGCCTATGTCATTGTCTTTATCACTTTTCCTGTGCTTGGCCCAGGGTCTGCCCGTGCATTTGGTAATGTGTGAGAAAATCTAAATGCTGCCATTCTCTCCACCCCATTTTACAGATGAGAACACTGAGGCCCAGAGAGTGTTAACGTTCAGAGAGTGGATGAGCCAAGCAGGTCTAGGCCTCTCTGCTGGGGCACTGTGTGGACTCAGTCCTGGCTGGGATCAGGTGCTACTGCACATAGCACTCTTCCTCAGGCCTGGCGGCCAAAGCCTTGGCCCCTGTGCCTGACTTTTGAAAACACTACGTCATGCTGCTGTCACCTCCCAGGAGCCAGGCCACAGCCAGCCCTGGGACTGGCGCTTTGTATATCCACATGAATGTATTAAAGTATAATTTTGGAGAAGCAGTGTGACCTGCAGTCTCATCCTTGCTGTGTGTAATGGGCATCTTTGTATCCACGTGCACCGCCGCCTCTACATCTGTCAGGGCCTTTCAGTCCTCACGACGTGTTTCTGGGGGACATTGAGGCACTGGGCCATCACTACCCTGCTCCCTGAACCTTGGGGCCTCAGCCTCCGTCATGGCCCTGATCACACCTCTCTTCCCTCACTCCAACCCAGGGAACTCCCTTCTGCAGGGATGTGCCCCTTCCTGCCCTACCTCACGGTGACTCAAGCCTTGCCCATCTTAAAAACATTAAGAAGACCCTGCACCACACTCTGCATTTTTCTCTGGCTCTTCGCAGGAAAACGTCCCCTTCCCTCTCTCTTCCTTTTCTCAGCCCTACCCAGACTGCCCTTCTGAGGACCCCAAGGTCTCCTTGGGGGAACAGCACACCATACAGACCTGGTGTCCTCGATCCTGGGTAGCAGGGCCCCTCACCCATGTCCTCTTCAGCCTCCAGGACTCCACACACTTGAGTTCTTTCCTCCCTCTCAAGCCACCCTATTCCAGCCCCTCTATGTGCTCATCTTCCCCAAGCCACCTCTAAATGATGACTGCCAGGGCTCTGTCCTAGCTGTAACAGCCCTCTGTCCCCTTCCCTGACTCCAGCCCACCCATCCTGAGAATCCAGCCATGTTACCCACAGGTGACTCCAGCCAGAGGTCAACGGGTCTCCAGAGGGCCGAAGAATTCAGGGAGAATGTAGTGAGAAGCTGGGCTGCAGATCCAAGTTGAACTTGGAAAAACAATGTTCCTGGTAGGTGGCTAGGAGTTGGAGGGACAGAGTGTGGTGGGAGGTGGGGGTGAAGCAAGCACTAGGAGGCAGAAGCCGGGCAGGGAGTGGTCCCCTTAGTCTTCAAATTTGCAGCCTGAGGAGCTTGTCCTGTAGTGGCCCCTGCCCTTCTCAGCAGCGTGATACCAGACCCTCTGCATCTGCAGGTGCTAACCTTCTTCCCCAATCAGCCATTCCCCCACCCCAGCTGGGTGCTCCTCCTTGCCCACCCCTAAGCACCCTGGCTCCTCTCCTGGGCCCAGCTGCCTCTGGGCCAGCTCTGCCTCCTGGAAATTTCTCTGATCAGCCTCCCTGGCCTGTGACTTCTCACTGCCAGTCGCTGCTCCCAGATCCTAAGGACAAATTTAAACACCTGTCTCCCAGGGTGGTGCTGGGGGGTGAGAAGGCCCACAGGCAGTGCTCAGTGAGGCCCAGGAGTTCATAGCATGGGCTAAGCTCAGCCCAGGGCCTGTGGGCCTCCCATCAGTGAGAGCCCACCAGGTCCCTGACCCCTTTTCCTGGCAAACACGGGAGTTTGCTCACCTGGCCAAGACCCCCCGGAGAGACAGAAATTCCTGTTTTCAGCCAAACGTGGACACAGCTGCCAACTAGGTCATCGGAGCATCCGGCTTGCAGGGCTGAATTTCAGCAAGTTCCAGGGAGAGGGGGCCTTCATGTGCCCTATGTCACAGACCACCTGAGATGCATCACTGGCTTCTTCAATTCAGTGAGCTGTTATGGTGCCCCACTAGGCAAAGGCCCCAGGCCCCTCCAACTGCCTCATCCTCTCACCCCTGTTGCGGCCACATCCCCAGGACCTGGGCCAGCTGTCTACTCTCCTTCAGGCAGCTTTCAAGGCCCCAGAGGCTGGTGCCTGCCGCCCTTCAGCCCTCGCTCTGCCGTCTCCCACCATGTGCTCAGAGCTGACCATTATTACGTGCGTCTGGGTAAGCCCCATGCTGAACACTTGCTGGATGTTGTCGTATTTAATTCCAATAATCTTTGAAGAGAAACTAATGCTCCAGAGCTGAGAGTTAAATCCAGTTTCATCCCACTATGGAGCCAGAGACCTTAACCATTAGGTAGCACTATGACCTGAGCCTCCCCAACCCTAGGCTGTCTCCTCCTCCACCTGGAACATCCCACCCACCCTGACCCACCCGCACACTCCTTCTGCTGCCCTTGTCTGTGTCACCTCCTCTGGGGAGACAGCCTGGATTTCCTCCTCCAGCGGCCCTAGCCCCAGACTGCCCTCAAGTCCTGGGAGGCAGGTCCTACCCCGAGACCTCTGTGTATCCCCAGGGCCTGTGAGCTAACCCAGGCAGGGAGCTCAGGAAAGAGACTTCCTGACTAAATGGCCCCTGCCCTCTAGGACTATGAACTTGTGGGATTAAGAGCAGCTTTCAGACAGACCCAGGGAAAGCAGAGAGAACACAGGGGATTCAGGGTGTGGGCAGCCAGTGGGGACCAAAATGAGAACGTGCTCTGGCCACTCTCCATTTCCCTCCCGTCTCTTGTCTTGAGGACCCCATCTTCGCTTTGTCCTTTCCCTCCTCTGTCCTCTTCATCTCCTCTCCCCTTCCCTCCCTTACTCATTTCCCCCACCCCTATCTCACTGGAAACAGTTGTGCTGAGAGCCAGGAGGGGGTGTGGGGGAGGGAGGCTGAGCTGTTTATAGGAACTGGAGCGGCTCCATCCATCAGCTCTGTTTGGAGCAGCAGACCAAGCATAATAAATACCTTGGCTCCTCCCCAGCTGTGCTTTCCCTGAACTTGGCCATCCAAGCTCCAAATCTCTCTGGCCTGCTGGTTCTCAGGACCCAGCTCCTACCCCACCCACCCTCTCCCCATCTCCCGTCAGGCTTCCCTGGAAAGAGGCCTGCCCTCTGGGACCAGAAACTCCGAGCCAGATCCAAGCTCGGCTACTTCTTTGCTCTGGGAACAAGGGCAGTCATGCCACTTGTCTGTACCTCCACTTCCCCATCCATAAAATGGGCTCATAATCACTGTGTCCTGCCACCCACCCCACTACCCCCACCCTGACCCACAGCTCTGTTCGCTGGTCAGGCCAGGGTGGCCCGAGTATCCCCGTGGTGCTGGGTGTTGGAGCCATGGGACACATGGGGACAGTTGTAAAAGACCTATGGGGTAGAGAGAGGAGAGAGGGCCCACATGACAGCACAAGCCAGGAAGTGGTCACCGGCGAGGGAGGTCCACATTTCATGCTCAGGGAGTTTGTTTGCAGCCAGGACTGTGGGCCTTGCAGCTGCAGGAACAAGGGAGAATTTGAGGACATCTGGGCTGCCACAGGAAGGGTGGGATTTCAACTTGTAGTATGGTCCAGGCAGAACAAGCTCAGCCTGGCAGTGGGAGAGCCAAGTATGGCGGAGAACAGAAAGGAGGCTGCCCCTGCTCTGCCCACCCCATTGCTTTCACCTCTGTGTCTCTGATCCTTCAGCATCTTCCATCCTTCTGGAATCTTCCCTCCTCGCCTGGGTAGCTTCCAACCCACCCAGCTCTGCTCTCCCAAGCTGTGGATGCCTTCCCAGAATTCTGCTGTCATGTCCCCACTCCCATCTTCCCCCAAACCTGCCACCCTACAAAGTGAGAGGGGTAGATTGGGAAAAGCCGTTGGCCAATAACACATGTTTCTGGAATGAATGAGGGAATAGATGAATAAAGGAGTGAATAAAAGAGTGAGTCAAGGAAAAAGAGAACTGAGTAAGTAAATTACCAAAAACAACCAACATTTCTAGAACCTTGCTATGATCCACATTGGGCAATGCACGTGTAAGGCCCCTCCCAGTAGGGCACTTACAGCTTATTAAGGAAATAGACATTAAACACGCACATACACAACGATGACAAACCATGACAAGTGCTATCACAGGACTTATCAGGGCAAGACTCCAGGGAGCCCTCTCTGAGGACTGAGCCGGAGGAGGCTGTAAATGGAGAGCGGGTGAATCAGTATTTCCATGCAATTCCCAGAATGCCTGGGGACTGAACCTCAGACCCTGAGGTTGGGGTCCTGCACTGAAGGTAGCCCCCCACTAGGGCCCTCCCTGCCCTGCTCTCAGTGCCTTGATTCCCATTCTGGAATCATGAAGAAAATTGTGGAAGGCCACATACAGGGTGGTGGGATGGATGGCCAAGAGGATGGCGATCCCAGGAGTCAAGCATTGTAGGGGCAGGGGGCTCGCTAGGTTGCAAAGTGGGAGAGTCCAGTTTCAAAAGCCCTTGCATTTTAATTATTAATTTCTTTTTTTGCAGAGACTGGGCTGGGCTCCCTCCCTCCGAGTCAGCTTGTACCACCGGCCCCATCCCTGCCCAGCTGACCATATTAACATTTTCACATCTAGTCCTCTGCAGGCTCTGGTCTAGTAATTGTTAACAGACACTGAATGCAAATACACACACGCAAGTATTGGAGGTTTTCATCGTTGTTTTGTAAAAATGGGATCAGATTCTATATGGTCTCCTGCACTTCGGTTTTTTTAATCCAAAAATACTTCAAGGAAATCTCCCCAGATTAACTGATAAAGCTCTGATTCAGTTTTTGACAATACATAATACTCTTTGATTTATTCAGCCATTTACCTATCAATGGACGTTTTCTTTGTTGGCTTTTCTTAAAACTAAAAACATGCTGCAAAAAAAATATCTTTCTTCATGTGCCTGTTCTCTCTAGGGGTTGTGTCTGTGAGGGAAAGATATAGAAGTGAGATGACAGACAGATAGATAGATGATAGATGATAGATGAATGGATGGATGGACAGATGGATGGATAGGTAGATAGATTAATAATAAATAGATATCCATTGATTTAGAACTTTCAATGAAATTTACTATTCAAAAAGACAGTAATATTTCACTTTTCCACAGTGTGTGGAAGTTTCTTTTCTTGTGCTGCTTTTCCAGAAACACAGGCTTTGGCAGTGGCAAGTGGCCGCTTGCTGTTATTTCAAATTGCATTTCCTCGCTGTTGAATTGAGCAGCCTTTTAATTGTTTGCTGACCACTTGGATGAGCTCTTCCATGAGTGGCCCATTTTTGCCCTTTGTCCATTTTCTACCGAGTTAACTTTTCCTGGTCAATTTGTAAAACCTCACTCCACATTGCAGATGATCAAACTTTCTCCGGCATTTCATGCTTTCCCAGTGTCCATTGACTCTTTGTGAATTTCTTGATTTAAGTTTCACTCAGATGGTTCATACAACCTCCTAATTTTTCTTATATGATTTTTCTTCTTTACATTTAACTCTTTGAATAACCTAAACATGACTTCATTATAAATTTGGATAATTATAAAATTTTCCTTGCTTTCAGATGAATAGCAATTGCACCAGCATCATTTTTTAAATAATGAAATGCAAGGCCCTGAGTTCAATCCGCAGAACCATAAGAAATAATAATTGAAAGTCTGGTCTGTCTAATATTAAATTCTGACATATATTTGGTATCTACTTCTGAATTTCTTGTTGTTTGACTGAATCTATTTCTCTATTCCAACACCAACACCTTAAATAAATGATTTGAATTTGTTCTGATACCTGCAAGGCAAGTCCTCGTGAACTCTTATTTTTTCCTGTACTTTTTTGGCTGTGCTTAGGTGTTTATTCTTTCATATGAGCATCAAGATCATTGCCTTCTATTTGGAATCAACCTGGGGAGGTTTGAGAACATGGGATGTTTTTCTTTTTGCTCAGACCTTGTGTTCTATCCTTCCACAAGATTGGATAGGGTCTGTCTTTCTTGTTAAATTTATCCCTCAGTATTTTAAAATATTTCTTAATATTGTAAATGGAGTTATAAATTTATAAATATTATAAGTTTCCATTTCTATGTGTCTATTGTCAAAAACGTGTACAAAAACATGTATCCAAGAACCTTATCAAATTTTTTTTTTTTGGCAGTACCAGGGGTTCTCAAGACCTCGTGCTTGCCAGACAGGTGCTCTACGACTTGGGCAACTCTACCAGCCCTTTTTACCTTGGCTATTTTTGAAATAGGGTCTTGATTTTATGCCCAGGCTGGCCTGGACCATGATGTTCCTATTTGTGCTTCCCCTCTTAGCTGGGATGACAAGTGACTGTCACTGTGCCCAGACATTGGCTGAGGTGGGGAGTCTTGAGAACTTTTTACCTGGGCTGACCTCGAACTGCGATCCTCCCAATCTCCACCTCCTGAGTAGCTAGGATTACAGGCGTGAGCCAACACACATAGCCACAAATTTTTCTTAATAATTTAGACAGTTTTCTTCTTTGGTCTTTGATTTCTGTGCTAGAGGCCCTTTGGTTTTCTAGATGTTTGATCAACTCCACTGATGCTCTTACCACAGGGTCACCTGTCTCCAGCCGGTTCCTCTTTGCAGCTTGCAGCCAGGTTCCAAGGACCCCCCACCACCACTGACACCCAGAACTGCTTCTCCCATTTCCTCCCTTCCAAGGCTCCAATCCTGTTGCTGTGGTTGGAGCAGGCTGGCAGGTGACAGGCTCAGAATCCTTGCTGCTTTGTTACACAGAATGAATTTGTTCCACCCTAACTGGCATTCGGTTCTCCTCCGGGAGCAAAGGTTGAAAACTGGTGGCCTGTGAGCCATATTTAGCCTTCAGACATGCTTTATTTGGCCCACACAGTAGTTTATAAAAATTTTGATTAGTTTCCAAAAATTGGAAGAGTTGTTTTATATGGGAACACATAAAAATGTGGATTCCTGATTTTCCTTAAAAACCTTGGAACCTCTGAGAACTTTGCTCCTTAGCCCACAGGACAATGAATAGCAGGAGCCGTGAACTTGCATCTCCCTCCAAGACTGTGAACCACTCAAGGGCAGGGATCAGCCTGTCCCTTCTCCACCCCAACACCTGACGCGGGGCCCAGGAAAGTTTGGGGCCTTTCTTTTACGTCATGCACAAGTTTTAAAGAAATGTGACTGAACCCACACAATAAGTGTTTTGAACTTGAGTATGCTGTAGACCCCTTTGCAGTCTGGTTAAGCCTACGGATGGACTTCTTCTCAGAATAAAGTTTTTAAACTCATAAAATTTAAAAGAATGCATATGATTACAAAGGAAGCCAATTCTACTGAATGTAGTTATCAAAGTACTAAAAAAGTATGAGCACATCACATAAAGATCTGGTGGCAGGTCTAATAACTACTGTGATTTTGAAGGATTGATGAAAGCAAATGACATTTTGAGAGACCGACAGCAACTGCAGGAAGGCATGAAACACCTGTGACTTCTGCAGGTGACAGCAGTGCTAGTTACAGGTACTGCCAGCAGCACATTGACTCGTGGCCTACAGTCAAGAGAAATAATGATTACACTTCAATGGTTCAATGAGAAGCTTATGGTGGTAGTAAAGTGGGTTTTTATTTTTCAGCCAAATTCGCAGATCACAAAAACTCTTTCCCCTGGTCCCCTGGACCTCAGATCACAACCTCTACTTCAGAAGAAGGACTCATGGTAGCTACAACCAAGCCACAATCACAAACCATAGACAGTGCCCACTCCTGGGTGTTCTTGTTTAGGGCAGGGTTGGGGTCGGAATTAAATCATTGCTTTTGGAGGGCCCTTTGGTGATCTGTTCTAAGAATCTTAAAAACTGATTATGAGAATGTTTATTACAGCCAATGCACACATCCAGTTTTTGTGCAGCCTGAAATTTAAACAATTTAGGGAGCCCCTTTAGCACAAAGAATACAAAATTAAGGATTTTATTTTGCTAAATCCTTCTCAGGCATTTGAAATTCTCTGTGTAAATGGGGCGGGGGGGTGTCTTTCTCCAACTCCATGCCAACTCTTCCCAAACACTGCATTGTTAGTAATTATCTCAAATTAGAAACAGCCAAAAATAGCCAATAGTTGGTAATTGATATAATAAGTTTTAGAATATTTATGCTCTATGATATGAACATAGAGTCTACTTGCAGACCTGCAAATATGCTCAAAACATTGTATTAGGGCTGGGCGTGTGGCTTACCAAGTAGGCCCTGAGTTCAAACCCCAGTACCACCAAAAAACATAATATGACATGAAAAAAGCAGACTATAAAATGATAATATAAATGTGGTAAGACCCTGTTTTGTTTAAGTAACATATTAATTATATGTCAGAGAATGTTAAATTGGCACTTCTCATGTCTCAAAATTGTCAATGTCCCCAGAGCCTCAGAAGCAGCTCTAGACATAGTTGGGCAGGAATCAGGCAGTGTGAGCCACTCTCCCTCCATCACTGACCCTCCTCTGCCTTGGAAAAGGCTTCAGGTGAGAGGCTGGGGCAGGCCGCCCCTGGTGGCAGTGTGAGCCAGGCAGGCTGCCAGGAGAGAGGCCTGTGCATCCAGAGCTTGGTGGCAAAGGAGAAGAGGTTTCCAGTGCATGACTGGACACAGCAAGGTCAGCATGAGACAGCATGAACGATCCTGGCCCTTGGGCTGCAAGCGTGGCTCAAGTGGTAGGCGCTACCTCGCAAGCATGAGGTCCTGCATTCAAATGCAAAACCCTAGTGCAATCCAAAAAAGAAAAGAAAAGGAAAGAGAGAGAGAGAGAACTCCATGTCCTGCAGGACCCCCAGCAGCGGGGTAGGGGTGGGGGGGTCAGCTGGAGGAGCCACACAAAGCAGGTTCCACCAACCCCAAGGGTTTGTCCCTTGATAGCAAGGCCAAAGTCTGAGCATCTGCTATGCAGAAGGGTCTGACTCTAGTTTACAATGACTTGGTTCAGAGCAGACTTTGCACCTGCCCTTACCCCCCTCAGCCCCAACCCCTAGCCAGCCCCAAGTCCTATCTATGAGTCCTATTCAACAATGCAGAGCAGAAAAGGGGAGACAAGCAAGGGTGGGTCTGGCTGAGAGCTACAGGAGGAGAGAAACTCTAAGTTGAAGGAGAAATCTCAGTTTGTTTAGCTGAGATGTAATTAACATACAATAAAATTCACTTTTAATGCTGTTCAATTCTATGAGGGTGTTTTTCATTTGTTTGTTTTCAGGTGTTTTTGAGAAAGGATCTTGGTATGTAGTCCAGGCTGGTCTGGAACTGGAGCTCCTCCTGCCTCTACTTCCCAGTGCTGGGATTATAGAAACGTGCCACCACACTCAGCTACAATTCTATGAATTTTGACACACACATACAGTTATGTGACTACCTCCAGAGTCAAGCTGTATAAAAGAATTGCATCACCTTAAAAAGTGCCCAGGTATCCCTTTATGATCATCTTTCTCCATCACCAGTTCCTGCAATCACTGCTGCTTTCTCCTATAGTTCTGCCTTTTCCAGAATGCACAGCATGCAGCCTTTTAAGTATTAAGCCTTTTAGTTCAGTGCTGTTGACAGTCATCTTTATTTGCACTTGAGAGCACTGGGAGGTTGAACTCAGGGCCTCATACTTGCTAGTCAGGCACTCTACCACTTGAGCCACTCCACTATCCCTTTTTGGCTTGGTTATTATTATTATTATTATTATTTTTTTTTGGCAGTACTGGGGCTTGAATTCAGGGCCTCACTCTTGCTACACAGGCACTCTACCATTTGAGCCATTCTGCCAGCTGTTGGGTTGGTTATTTTTGAGATAGAGTCTCACTTTATTCCTCCTATTTGTGCTTCCCTGGGTAGCTGGGATGACAGGCCCACACCACTGCACCCAGCCATAGGTTGAGATGGGGTCTCTTGAACTTTTCACCCTGACTGGCCCTGACCATGACTGTCCCAATCTCTTCCTTCCAAGTGGCTAGGTTTACGGGCTGAGCCACTGCACCCACTGTCACCCATGTATTGTAAGCGTTGTATTTCTGAGCAGCATTCCAATGGGTGGCTGTGTCACAGTTTGTCCATTCACCTACTGAAGAATATTTGGGTCGTTTCCAGGTTGAACCATGATAAATGAAGCTGCTCTGAGTATTCACAGGCAGGTTTTTGTCTGAACACAAGTTTTGGTTCTCTGGAAGCAGGATGGCAGGTGTGCGTTTCCCTGTCAAAGACTTTTCCAAACTGTGTCCAACGTGAGCACTCCATTCTTAGTTCCCATCAGCCAATGGCCCCACGTCCTCACCAGCAATTAGTCTTATCATTTTTAAACCCACTTAGTGGGAGTGTATAAGGAGACTAAAGTTTCGTTTTATTTTTTTAGAGTAGTTTTAGGTTCACAGCAAAACTGACCAGCAAGTACAGAGTTCTCGATATCTTCTGCCCTCACACAGGCACAGCCTCCCCCACTCTCAGTGTCCCCCACCAGGGAAGCACAGCTATTACAATCAGTTAACACCCAGAGTCCATAATTTACATTAGGGCTCACTCTTGGTGCTTAACATTTGGGGAACTTTGACAAGTGTAAGTGACACATAGCCACTGTTACAGCGCCATACATAATAATTTCACTGCCCTAAAAACCCTCCGTGTTCTACTTATTCACCCCACACCATGGCAATGACTGATCTTATTACTCTCTCCATAGTTTTGCCTTTCCCAGAATGTCCTGTAGTGGGAATCATAAAGCATGTAGCCTTTTCCTATTGGCTTCTTTTGTTTGGTAATATGTGTAGAAGTTCTTTGTAGTGCTGAATGATATTCTGTTGTTTGGATAGGTCACAACTTATCCGTTCACTTGCTGAAGAACATCCTGGTTGCTACCCAGTGTGGGTGAATTATGAATGCAGCTGCTATAAATATCTGTGGGTCGTTTTTTGTGTGGACACAGCTTTCAACTCATTTGGGTAAATACCAAAGAGTGTAATTGCTGGATTGAATAATAAGAATGTGTTTAATTTTGTAAGGAACTTCCATCCCATCTTCCAAATGGCTGCTCCATTTTGCACTTCTGCCAGCAGCAAATGAGTGTTCCAGTTGCTCCACATCCTCTCCAGCATTTGGTGGTGTCAGTGTTTTGGCTTTTGACCATTCTGCTCAAGTTGTGGTGGTATCTTATTATTTTAACTTGCAATTCCCCAATGATATATGATGCTCGCAATGTCTGTTCAGGTCTTTCCCTCATTTTTTCATTGGGCATTTACTTTCTTATCATTGAATTTTAAGAGGTCTTCATCTGTTTTGGGTAATAGTCCTTTATGGATATGTCTTTTGCAAACATTTTGTCCCAGAAACTAAAGCTTGGGTTTAGGTTAGCCTGGTGTTTTTTTTTCACTTTTGGTTTTGAAACAATTTCAAACCTGTGGAAGAATTGCAAGAACAGTACAAAGAACTCCCATGCATCCTTTGTCCACAACCACCAAATATTAGCGATTATTAACATTTTGCTTGGTCACTTAGATCTCTCCATATAACATTTTTTCCTAAACCAATTGAGCATAAGTTACATACATCTTTACCCCAAATATTTCAATATGCATTTCCTAAGACAAAAAGACATTATTTTACATGACCATGGTATAGTTATCAAGTTCAGGTAATTTAACACTGATGCAATACTATTTCACTAAATGCCTCCAGTAACATCCTTTACTACAATTTCTCCCAAGCCAGGACCCAGATTAAGGTCTTTATTTGGCTCTGTGTCACTTCAGTCTCCTCTAATCCGGAACAGTTCTTCAGTCTTTCACAGTCTTTTAAGACATTGACACTTTTTATGAGTCTGGACCAATTATCTTGAAGACAGGTTTTCAATTTGGATTTGTCTAATGCTTCCTCTTTCAGGCCTTTTTGGTGGGAAAACCACTTTATAAGAGATGAAAAAACTAAAGAGTTTTTCCCACGCCCACACTTACCACATAACACTTCACCTCCCTGATCACCAGAATGTGTGGGAATTTCTCCCCACTGACAACCAATTCTTCCAGAACGTGAGGCAATTTCTCCCCACCTGTAACCAGTTCTTCCTCCAGCAGACACCATCTGGGTTCTTCCAGTTCAATTCCATTCTGATCCTGTCTGCCTGGAAAAAGCACCAGATCCCAGAGGTTAAGTGCTCAGCCTCCAAGATTGTCCCCTCACTTCAGATGCCTGTCACAAACCCCAGGGTGTTACCTGTGCTTCTGACCAACCTGCCACAAATTGGGGTTCCCACAACCCCTGTAGTACTCATGGAAACTTCTTGCTGGTTTACTAGAAAGGATATTACCAGGATACAAACAGGTGAGGCGGATGGGAAGAGGCGAGAACTACCCTGTCCTCTCTGGGTAAACTTCCCTCCAGAAGCCTCCATATGGGGGCTCTCCAGAAACTCTCTGAGCCTAGTCCTTTGGAGTTTAATGGAAGCTCCATTATGCAGCCATGACTGAGTACATCATTGGCCCTTCGTGATCAACTCAATCTTTAGCCCCACTCCGCTCTCTGGAAGTCAAGGGATGGGGCTGACTGTCCCACCTTTCAAATCATGCTTTGGCCTTTCCAAGTGACCAGCCCCCATCCCAATGCTCCCTAGGGCCCTCAAAAACCCTTATTAGCACACAAAAGACACTGTGATAAGAGTGTCCAGAGATTCCAAGGGTTTTAGGAGTTCAGTGCTATGGGCAGACAGCAAAGATGTATTTCTTATTATAGCACATGTCACACTGCAGAAGTGACGCTGTTGTGTCTTTCCCAGGAAACCACACGAGGAAGCATTTTATGCTTCTTTATTTTGCAGACTTTATTTTTAAATAACTCTTCATTGATATCTGACATAACCCCCTCCAAAAAGCTATGAGGTCTACTCAAGATATCACAATCTGGCATAAGGGAGAGGAGAGCTAGAGGAATGGGCTTGAAAGATACCATTGTCAGAAGTGTACAGCTGTTCCATGCTTCTCTCCACTGAGCCTAGCTTTCAATACACATGGAGAGACTAGAATGAGGGTAGTCACCAAAAAACAAGAGTGGGAGGACGACTTCAGTCAATTCTTATATTCTTCTTTGGCTTATCCTTATGGTAGACTCTCCAACAAGCATTTAATTACCCACCACCTCCGAACCCTGCCCTCTTGCTCCACCTTGAACTAGATCTTGGCCTTTGATGCTCCAGGGAATGGAGGTGATAGTCAAAAGGTAATGAAGATTAATAATGTAATCTTTTTCTTTTGAATTTCTAATATTCAAGTTACCTCACGTAAGTCATTGTCCAGGACCATATTTTACTGTATGTAACTTTTACTTTGTACCCATGAGGTCCAATGTGACTGTACTTTCAGATTTTTTTTTTTTGCATAGTTGACCTATATAACTCATGAATGCTCATGAAAACTTGATAGTAAACAAGGTGAAAAATCATTTTCTTCCGTGAATTGACATTTTGAATTGTGGCCCAGAAACCTTCGCAGCCTGAAGTGGGGAGAGCCGGTTCCTTTGCTCTCTCATCTTTGCTCTTTGGCAGCTGTCAAAGAGGGGGCGGGGCAGGGCGGTTTATATGTCGCTGTAGACATCATGGAAATTCTCAGTGTGGCATCTTCACTTGGAGACAGACACCTCAAAGGGGGAAATACCTCCAAGTCAGCCATTGGGCCAGCATTTTTTTTTTTTCCTTTTTGCAGTACTGGGGTTTGAACACAGGGCCTACACCTTAAGTCACTCCACCAGCCTTTTTTTGTGAAAGGTTTTTTTGGGATAAGGTCTTGAGAACTATTTGCCTGGGCTGGCTTTGAACTGCGATCCTCCTGATTTCTGCCTCCTGAGTAGTTAGGATTATAGGAGTGAGCCACCGGCGCGTGGCCTGGCCAGCATTTCTTCCTCTTAAATGTCTCTCATCCTGTCTCTAGCCTTACACCACGAGGGTTCAAGCTTGTGTAATTTCTCACCTGGACTGCAGCTCCAGCCATGCACCTCCCTGGTCTCCCTGTGTTTGGTTTATTTCATATACTAGAACAATTTTCCCAGAACCCTATTATTGGGCTGCCTCTTTCCCATGACTCCCATGACTGGGGTTCTTAGTAGTCCCAAACCCCAGGGCCCTGACATCTCGTTTCCCCACCTCTGTTCCTACCCTACTTCTTATCACTAGTGTCTACACCCCAGCCTACCATTGGCCCTTCTCTTCCCTTCCCAATGTCCTTCCTTGGCAGCACCACCTGGGCCAATGTGATGACCCGAAGGGCCAGCATCAAGGCTACCTCTGCTAAGAGGTCTTCGACCAACCTATCTGGAATGTGGACTGTGGCCAGGCTCTGCTCTGGACTGAAGACACACCAGTGGCGATGACACAGGCTCCACCTCCAGGGATTTACCATCTACCAGGGAGTTGATCTAGGTAAATTCATGAACAAAGCAACAAGGCTGGATTTAAAGAGGAGGATTAAAAATTACATGTGCAATAGAAAAATAGTCTTTTTAGATGGTGTGTTGGTTTGCTAGCCGCTGTAACAAAATACCACTGACAGTGTGGCTTAAATAACAAAAACTGATTGTCTCATTGTTCTGGAAGCTGGAAGTTCAAGATCAAGTGTCCCCTGGGTCATGCTCCATGCCACTAGGGAAGGACGTGGTCCAGGCTCCTCATTTCTATTCACACTTTGGCTTGTGGTAGCATAACTCCAACTTTCACATGGCCTGCTCCTGGCATATGTGTCTCTGTGCCCCAGCCCCCCCCTTTATAAGGATGCCAATCATTGGATTAGCAGCTCGCCATACTTTAGAATGGCCTCGCCTTGACCTGTCATCACCCGTGATGACGTGTTTTCACATAACGTCATATTCTCAGGTACTGAGGGCTATGACTTCAACATATCAACAGGTGAGGTGAGGATTCACCCTCTAAGAGCTAGGTTCAGCCCAGAACCCAAAAGGCAGGAGGAGTGTGGAGACTGGCATTGGAGGTGCAGGGCTCAGCAACGCACCCCCCCCCCACCTTGGGGGAACGACAGAAATAGCTAATGGGGATTTCAAAAAATAAGTGATTGCTGAGTGGTGCGCAGAGTCACTCATTCCTGTGTTTCCACAAAATCTCTTTCTTCCTTATGTAGAAGAGTGGGAGAGTGGATTTCTGGGAAAACCCTCACTGCACACAAAAAGACAGGGATGCTGGGTAACACAGGTGACTCGGTGCCTGGTCTGGAGGAGGTAGGGTATGATCTGGCAGAGGCAGCATGGGGGAAGAGACTGGGTAGTCAGCTTTGTGTGGGAAGAAAGAAGTTAACATAACTAATGACAGCCAGCCCCAGACTCTGCTGTATACATTAGTTTCTGGGGCTATGTTTCACTCTCAAAAACATTTCTACGTGGTGGAAATTACTGCTCCTATACTGTAGCTGAGGATACTGTGTCTCTAGGGTGATATGACCTGCTCAAGGTCCCACAGATGCTTCACCCAGGCATCTCATGCACAGCTCAACTCTGGCAATCTGTGTGCCCTGATCAACAAAGGATGTTTCTTAGCAGCCACCCTGGTTTGTGTCTAATTTCAACTGCAGCTGGGTAGACATTTCCCTGCCAGCCCAGGATCAGTTCACAGCTAGCATCCTGTCCCAAAACTGAGCTGCAAATTTTTGAAGCTGCCACAGGCTCTTTGGTACCATGGCAGCCTGCTCAGGCAGGCAATGCAGCCCAGAAGTCTAAGCTCCCTCACCCAATGGGGCCTGGAGTCAGCAGATCAATTTCCAGCTTTCACAGGCAGCGTTCTGTGGGTTTTGCAGGGTCCTGGTGGAATGCAGTCCTGACGCCCACAGTGGGGACTGATAAAACACATCCTGGTATTGGCTTTTTTCCTTTCTGTCCTCTCTCTCCACCCACCCCCACCCCGCCCATGACGCTTTATTCCTATCTTCTGATATTTCCTCCCCAGTGACAATTTGAACCTAATTCTTGCCTCAAACACTACTTTTGGAGGAAACCAAACAAAGAAAGTGATGAGTTGGTGGGAAGGTGCCCTTTTCCAAGGAGGACATTCTGAATTTGCCATAGCAATGTGTTCATGAAGGAGGCAGCAAAGGCTGATGGGTTTTGTTTTAGAGGTGATGATGGAGAGGAAGGCCTGGGGCATAGCACACAGTTTGGGCACCATAAGCGTAGTAGGGACTTGCAGCTGTGGCTGCCAGTGGAGACTGGATTGGATGGATCCAGACTGGGATCAGGGAGCCCAGTGAGGAAGCCACTGCCATAATTGAGCGTACATGATGAGCCCTCCCCAGGTGGTGATGGCCTGGTGAGAAGAGTAGCACAGAGCTCAGAACTTGGTGAAGGCCAGCATGAGGTCAGGGGCTGAGAGCAGGGAAGGTGATTGAGCTGACACCAGACTTCTAATGGGGTTCTGGGATGGAGTGATCATGGCTGAGGAGTAGGGAGGAGTGAAGCGTGTTAATGTCAGTTTGTCATGGATTGCCAAGGTCTAGGGAGCACCATGGAAGTCTGTACAAGGTGCTCAGGAGGGAAATGAGGCTTGAAGCAGATTTGGAAGACATGCACCTAGTGACTTTGGTTTTGTCCCAACTCCTGTCCTGTTCCTTCTGCAGCTCACCATGAGAGCCTCTGCCTCTGCTCGTCCCTGGTCTCTCTCGCCTTCCTCACCCCCAACTTAGAGGTGAGAGGCAGACAAGCCTGGGGGCTACCATGGCTCTTCAAGATGCTAGACAGGACACTATGATCCCCCAGACTCCCAGGCTGAAGGAACAGACTGTCCTAGAAGAGGGGCACATGGCAGGAATCTCCCTGTCATTGTCTCCACAGCAGCGCCAGCCCCAAAACAATTCCAGAGGCTCAAGGGGAAGTGGATCTTGCCAAGTCACTGTCCTGTCTCCAGTGGGTGGATGGGTGACACTGGAGATAGGGGGACAAGGGAAGTCCTGGCTCAGAGACCTGGCTGTGGTGCCATAGGAAGGACTCCAGCAAGACACAGGGCTCCCCGAGGGATTGGCTGGAGAGGTGAATGGAGGTGAGGGCAGGGCAAAGGGAGCTGGGGAGCAGGGATAAGGGAACACACTTAGAAAGAGACTCAACTCACAAAGACCAGAAACTGTTACCATGGCAGGCCCGCAGAGCAAGGGGCAGACACGGCGTCTTACAGCAGCCCACCTGGTAATGAGGGTCACAGTCCCAGAATGCAGCAGCTGCCAGTGTGCAGGGAGGAACAAGAGACCAAGCACTCCCACCTCTGTCTCCTGCTTTTTGCTGTCCTACCACAGCTGCCTACTGATCAAACCTAACAGTGGGCAATTGGCACAGAGGACCTTTGGCAGACTGAGTCTGGGGACAAAAGGAGAATGAAGCACAGCTTGGACCCTGGATGAGGGTCCAGCCAGCTCAGCAGAGGGCTCTTCCAAGGGCCTCACTTGCTCATCTGGAGAGGTGAATGGAGACCTCTGTGTGCCAACACACAGTGGACTCTCCAAACCCTCCCTTCATTGGCCTCTCTGTATATTTTATTAAGCAGCAATTACCCCCAGTCCAGGGACCCATGGATAACCCCATACCTCAGACTCCCAGCATCCCCAATCTTGCTTGGCTCTCAGTTAGATTGGCTGCTTTTTGAAGTATCCTGGAGTGCAAGATTCAGAGTCTGAGGGCCAGTGTTAGATCCCAGCTCCATACCTATCTTAGGTCAGATTGTTTTCATATCCAAACTTTTGGTTTCCTCACCCATTTAAAAACAAGTCACCATAAAAATGTCGTCTTTATTATTTTTATCCTCCCCCTTAAAAGCCTTTCCCCATGTGTCCTAAACTTCAGAACAGAACTTCTTGTGCTAAATGACTGGGGACAAACTGAGCTTTTACAAGGTAGGGGGAGGGCAAACAGGAACCAGTCAGCGAGTTTTGGGGTGTATCTCATTGATGTCTGTATCCCTTGTGCCTAGTACCAGGCCCTGCTCCTTGTGGGTGCAGAATTAATGAAGAATTTCTTATCAGTCTCTTGTTCTGAGTACCAAGACAGAACCAGATGCTTGTGTGTGTGACCAGGACATGAAGGAGTGACTGAATTCAGTGGGGCTCAAAGGCGACATCAGAGTGTGAGGAGGCCAGCCATCCATCCCTGGGGGCCAGGACCTCTCTTCTCCTACACACAACAAGTCAAGGCGTTGGCAACAGCTGCAGCCAGCTGGCACCAGGTCCCAGCAAGAGTCATTGTTTGGCCAAAACAGGAAGCCGCCCAAGGGGAAGTATGGCCTCGCCTCAGTGAACCCCTGAAGAATGGCCCCCCGAGAAATGTGGGGATGTGCTGGCAGGCACAGACCATATGGCAGCTGTGCCTTCTCCATGCCCCAGGCTGGGGAGATAGACCTCACTCAACCCCAGGGGCCTGGTGCAGGAGACAGGGCTGAGAACCAGAGGCTGGGTTCTAGTCCTGTGTGACCTTGAACAAGTCACCAGGCCTCTGTGAACACATCTCATCTGTTACTGGGTGGATTCAAAGTAAGCATTTGATTATTTTTTTTTTGCATGTGCATTTTAATGAGTCCATGTCTAGCTGTCCTCTGCTTCCCCCTGGCTGCCTGCTGCCTGGGGTCTTCTAGTGCTCGGCATAGATGAAGCCCTTTTCTACCAAGAAAAGGGAAACCTGATTGCTCCCAGCACTTCACAGTTAGCAAGACACCATCTCTTCATTTCATTAGATTCCTTCTACAGTTATGCAAATAGGTACTAAAAGTGGGGTTCATGGTCTCATCTGACAGAAGAGGACCCAGAAGCTCAAAGTCAAGATTCAAACCCAGGCCCTTGGATCCTGTGGTCAGGCTCTGGCAGGTCTTGGAAAGCCTCGTGATGAGTGAGTGCGCCCCTGCTAGGGCTGGTGGCAGAGAGGGCCCTAGTGGCAGGGCCATGGGAGCCCAGAAGAGGTGGCAGCTTGCCTGAGGGAGCCCCTCGGGAGCTGGAGGCCAGCTTAGGCTCAGTTTGTTTGCTGTAGACTCATTTTTCTCAGTTTAGGCTTTGCTACTTACCCAAGCAAGTGTCCCCTTTTCTGTGCCTCAGAGTCCTCCTTGGTGACCTGAAGATGAGGCTGTCCTGCTGACCCTAGGTTATTCAGAGCAGATGAGTCAAGGAGCCCCTAAGGGTCATGGGCTTGTGGACGTCCAGACTGCTCATCTAGCATCAATTCTCTCCCTTCCTCAGACAGCCCCATTTTGGTTGGGGGTTCTCCCCACTCCCAGGTTTAGCACTAGATCCAAATTAATCTAAGCCAAGCATTCCGGGGAAGATTGTGATTGGTCAGAAATATGAGTCAAGTTGTCCCATTCAGACCAAAGAAAACGGCTAAATCCAGGCTGGGAAAGGCACCCTCTCTGGCTCTCTCCTGCTGGACATTCACAGGAAGCTTGGGTCCCCATCACCACGGAAGGCCATCTCTCAAGCCCGAGGAGAGTGACAGTAGTCACGGGCTACAGGGGAGCCCACTGAGGTGGAAGAGAATAGAAAAGCCTGTGCCATTGACAAGTGGCAGGGCTAGGAACTGCTCTGAGAGGCTTGCTGCAGGGGAAGGGGTGCCTCTCCTTGCTTTGGTTAGCCCATGGGAGGCAGGGTTTGCTCTTCCTTGCAGCCAGAGTATCTTGATGCCTCCATCTTCTTGCAGATGCAAGAGGGGGCATCCCCTCCCCACCAGCAGCTCACTGGAGGGAGATTGCAAAACCCCTGGGCAGCCTGCCAGAGCCCACAACTTGTTCACAGCTCTGCATTCTTTCCTCTCTATTCTTTTGGCCAGAGACAATTCGTACCTCCCTGCAGCTGGCCTCTGGCCTGGGCCCAGGCCACCCCTCTGACATTAATGCTGCAGGATTGATGTGGCAGGGAGACAGAGAGCCAGGACCCCGACCCCCTCAGCCCTGACTGCTTCCTTGGGTCAGCCTCTGTTTTTTTTCCCCTCATCTTCCCTCTGTGAACCTCACTACTTTATAGCCTTAGGATCACAGAGTTTTCAAGACATCTATAAGGACCCTTGAGGTGACCTAGTACAACCTCTTTGGTGTACAAAAGTGGAAACTGAGGCCTGGTTATAGGCAAGAGACCTGTCCCAGGTCACACTGAGCAAGGACTGGAATTCAGGTATCTTACGTCCTGGTTCAGGCCCTGTCCCCCCTCACTACAGTTGACATAATCTTTTCTGTATATCTGATGTCACACATTTCTGTCCTTTTCTATCTCTGGTGCCACTGCTCTGATTCAGATATCATGGTCTCTGGACTGAGTGATGGCCTCTTTCTAAGTTTGCCCAGTTCCCATCTGTAATCCTACCCTTCCCCCCAGCAACCAGAGGGATTGTCCCCAGTGCAAGCCTGACTGCCGCACCCCTGCCTCACTGCCCATAAGACAAGACTCAGGATCCCTGGCCTGGCTTGGAAAGCGCTTGTGATAGGCCCCTGCCCCACCTCACCTGTCAAGCAAGACCCGTGCTCTTACCACTGCACTCAGCTCTTGTTTCCTCCAGCCGGCCTTTCTAACCCTCCACCTGTCAATGGTGCTATGGTGGAGTCTATCACAGAGCCCTTCCCAGGGTGGGAGGGTTTGACCCCAGCATTTGCCCCATGAGGGCTTACAAAGCACAGACCACATCTGCTCAGTATCCCTGCCTACCCTACACTTCCACTAGGTGCCTGTAGCCTGCGTGGGATTCTCTCTTGTTGGCTCGGGTGATCTGTCCTTTGCCCTGGGAAGACACAAAGCTCAGGGCGAATGCTAGGAGATCCCGGTTCCTTGTCCTGGGTGGGTTTCAACCCCTCTTCTGATCAGATGTGGGTGTGATCACAGGCACTGAGAACCAAGTGAGGGCAGGGGCTCTGAGGAGTCCCAGGGGGCAAAGCTTAACCAATACTCCCCTTTGAGTGTGGCCAAGACAAACCCTGAATTTGGAGTGCAGTGCTGGGATTCCAGGAGCTCCATTTCCAGGAATCGATCATAGGGGGAAAAGTCCAGAATGTGAACAAAGATGAACATGGTGAAATTTATTTATAATAGCAAAAATCTGGGAATAATCTGGAAGTCTAACAGTAAGAGAAAAGATACACACACTAACACGGTTGGGATAGAGAAATGGGGTGTTGCCATTGAAATCATGACTGCAAAGAAGTATCACTAGTGGGGTGCTATGGCTTGGATGTTGCTTGTGCCCCAGAAAGGTTCGTGTGTTGGAGGCTTGGTCACTAGGGTGGTGATACAGGAGCAGATGGAACTTCTAAGAGGTGGGGCATAGTGGGAGGTCCTTGGGTCAATCGGGAGTATGCCCTCAGAAGGGATTAAGACCACTCTCCTGTGACTACTTGTGAAACATTTGTTATAAAAACCTGACCCTGGCCCCACCCAGCTCTCTGGCTTCCTGTTTGAGATGTGATTCTTCCTGGCTCATGTGTGTCACCATCTGTCCACCATCTGCCATGGGAGCCTTGCCAGAGCCTGACCCATGCTGTTTAGGCTTTCTGTCCCCCAAACTGAAAGCTAGTAAACCTCTTCTTCTTAAGTAACTTGCCTCAGGTATTTTGTTACAGTGACAAAAGCTGACTAATACACATGGAAAAGTGTCAGGTAAGAAATAACAGAATACAAAACCATTGTGTAGTAGACTCCAAAGTGAAAAAGAAATGCACGAAGATGAGGGGGGGAAGATTAAATTATTTCTTGTGCTTTCTAAACTTTGTGCTGTAAACTTCTATTCATTTTGTAGTCAGAAAAATTTAATTAGACAAGGAGAAATAAATGAGATCAATTCTAGTCCTGACTCTGATGAAAACTGGACACATGACCTTGGGCAAGTCAGTCACCCTCTTTAAGACTTCATTTCCTGGTTTGCTTGTTCATCTGTTCTTCCATTCCTTTTTTCTAGAAATCTCTCCTACAGATCTCATCTGTATCAGGCCCTGTGCTGGGCACTGGGAACCCGAAAGTGAATCTGAATCTAAGCATAGGAAGAGTTGTCAAACCTTGTCCACAATCAGAGAGAGATGCCAAAAGTGTTTTCAAAACTGTACGAAGATAGGCCCTCTCCCCTACTGTCCAGTGCTAATATGAAATGGTGCAAGCCTGCCCGGTATGGAGGGGAATTTGGCAATTTCTAGCAAAATGACTATGTGTACCCTTGACCTGGTAATCTCACTTCTAGGAAGCTTTCCAAAGATACAACTGGCAAACTAAGATGTCTGCAAAAAGCTAGTCATGGCAGCACTCTTTGTAAAAGTAAGATCTAGAAGCCACTCAACAATCTGTTAGTAGGGACTAGTTGACCCACGCCAACTAGCTGATGAAGGGAAGAGGAAGCTCTTTACTTGCTGTGATGGCCCAATCTCCAGAGTACAAAATCAATTGAGATGGGAAAGTGGGATGAAATGTATAGAATACATTATCACTTATCAAAGGGGATACAAAACTACATGCACATTTTCTTTAATTAAAAAATCAGCTAAAATATACAAAATTAAAATTAAAAAAATATTATCTATTGGAGGAGGGATTCAGTGGGGTTTGACTCACTTTTTGGGTCCCCAGTACCCAGCACAGGGCCTGACACAACAAGGCACTCAGGAGAGATTTCTAGAATGAAGGGATGAAAGAACAGAAATTTGACTTCTGTGAAAAATACCTCATTTTGTAGAATAATTTTAGAACCAGGTACTTTTCAAAAAAAAAATTAAATCAAAATAAAAACCAAAAGCAATCCTCCCCCTCCCCCAAATCAACTGCAAAATGAAACAAATGAATCTATGTGTTGAGTTGGTAGCTGTAAGTGCTGAGTTGAACTATTTCAAGTGATTTAGAGACCTGGTGAGTTGGCTGCAACTTGACTAAAAGGATATTACCCACTAAGGACAAATTGGAAAGGGTTTTCACTTGCTATTGTTAGTAATATTACTGGTATCATTACTCTGAAATTTTTATAATATGTATATGTAGAAAGTAGGAAAAATTTGGGCTGGGACTTGGTTCAAGTGGTAGCGCACCTGCCTAGCAAGTGGGAGACCCTGCGCTCAAACCCAGTACTGCCAAATCCAAATAGATAAACAAATAAATGTAGGACAAATGAGTCCATAATCCTGTCAATGTTGTTAAGCCAGATTTTCTGCATAGAGAAAAGAAAAACAAGTTTAAAAATCAAAGATCTTAAGTAAAAGTCTTGTAACTATAGGTTTTATTTAAGACATATGAACTTTTGATGTGTGTTTTCTTGAGAAAAAAAAAAATTCCCAGCTCTGCATAGTGAAAAGTTCTAGAAGTGAGACCGGCCAAATAGTACTGAGCTCCTGGAGCACCCAGATCTGTGGTCTCTAAAATACCATTTCTCATTAAAAAAGAGCCCGAGCCTCGTAGAAAAGTAACTGATTCTTGGTCTCAGCAGAAGATGCGCAAAACAATCCTGGGTATTTTTTCATACCAGAAAGTCAAAAAGATATGAGATGCTACAAGGGTGAGGTCCGGTCAAAACCACTCAAAAGCCAATCGTCTTTGCTCTTCCTGGGTCAAAGACGGAGTAACGCGAGTGATAGCAAACCCACAATGGATTGACGCCTATCAAATGTGTTAAAAATAAAGATAATGGTAACCCCCTCCAAAGCCTCCAGAGCTTAGCAACAAAAAACTTTTGCTGGTCACCTTTGGAGAACGGTAGAGAATCAACAGATTGTCTGAAAACTGATAATATAAATAATAAAGCATGAGGCATTTAATCTTTTAATCTGCTTTTCCTGAACAAACTGTACCCCAGAGAAACCAAAGCGTAGACGAGGGAAGTTTCTCTCTGTAGAGAGCATCATTGTTTTACAAACACCTAATGAAAACATAGTACGCAAAGATCGTCAAAGGCCTCTAAAAGCACGAGAAGGGTCAAACATTGCAGATATCACGGCCTTCTGAGGAAAGGACACTTGTGAGTCCTCTACGAACTATTCTTGCTAAAACTTCAAGTGTGAATCCAGTCAAGTCTTGAGATCTAACCACCAATTTATAGGAAAGACAGGAGACTAAAGAAAATGTTAAATGACACCACAGGAGATGCAGCAGAAAAGTCCAGAAAACCACATGGAACAAACAACCAAATGCAGTGTGGTGACCTCGTTTGGATCATAATTCTGAACAAACCAACTTTACAAGTTCTTTTTTGAGACAGTTGGAGAAATTAAGCACTGTTGGATGAGAAAACACTATTATTAAAAATCAAGGTAGGAGAATGCTGTTCCAATCACACCTTTTTCTTTTAGAAATACAGACTGCATTATTTCTGGATAAAATTACTTGATGGATTTGCTCCAAATAATCCATTAGGGAAGGAGTCAGGAGATATAAAGTGGTTCAAGTGGAAATTCGCTGAGGAATACATGGGATTCTTTGTACTAGTCTATTTTTAGTGTATCCTTGAATTTTTTTTTTTATTTGGAGGCACTGGGGTTTGAACTTAGGGCCTCACACTTGCTCAGGGGATGCTCTACCATTTGAGCCCCATGAGCTTGCAGTTTTCCACAAGAAAATGTCTTTCTACTGTGCATGGTGGTTCAGGTCTGTAATCCCAGCAGTCAGAGGACTGAGGCAGTATGGGGGACCAGAAGTGTTGCATTTCCCCAGCAGTGAAGAGTTGTGCAGGCTGAGGGTGGAGTTCCTAGCAGAGGGACCCGTACACAATCAAGCCTGGCAGTGATGTCTGCAGTGAGGGCGTGAAGGGGCTATAGGACGGCCAGTGACTGAGAAGAAAGTGGGAGAACCAAGGGTGGGGGTGGGGATGGGGCTCAAATGCCCAGCCAAGAAGCCCTGGAACGGTTGCAGCAGGACAGTGACGTTATGGACTTTGTGCTTTAGCAATGTCACCCAGGTAGCTGGATAGATGATTGACTGGCAGAAGAGGCCTGGATATGTCGGGGTGGGGGGGCGGGGGGAGCTGTGTAAAGGCTGGACATGGCCTGGAGCAGGACAGGAAGTGGCCTGGCACAGACAGATGGGAGTTTTGCTGCAAAGAAGAGGGTGTCCAGGTAGAGGCCAGTTTGTGGCTTGGACAACTAGTTGAATGTGGCATCATTATTAAGATGGTTGGAGGGAGTAGATTAGCCTCCTCCATCTACAGCCCTGAGCTGGGAGGGAGCCTGGGTTCTAAACCTGACTCTGCTATCTTGCTGTGGAATCCAGGCCATGTCTTTGCCCCTCCCAACTTGGGGGGGCTGCATCTGTAAGGGTCAGGGGTTCTGCAAGCCTATCCAGGGACAGCTTTGCACCTAGCCTGTGTGAGCACTCATCCCGTCTGCAAGGAGTCACAGAGCTCATTTGGCCTCACTGAAAACCCAGCTGTGTGATGTCAATGGTTTTTTCCCTTCAGAAAAAGGAAATGAGGCTAGGCGCGTATCACCAGGAAAGGAAAGCTAGCCGGGCCGCCCTCTGCAGCCCCGTGCTCCCCTTACAAGGCATGCTAGGCCCCTCGGCCTGGGGCCAGAAATGTCATGGTTCAGACAGAGGCACCAATCCAACAGCTTTGGCTTCCAAGCAGAGCTGGGCTACCTGTAACAGAGTCAGCACCTTCTCTGGTAGCCATGGCCCAGAACGCAGCCACACTGCCTCACAGGAGGCTCGTCAAATGTCAACGAGGCTCTAAAGCAGAGCTCTTTGTGTGTGAAGAGATTGAGGCCTGAGAGAAGAGACTTGGCCAAGGGCACAGGGCAAGTCACAGAAGAGCCCAGGTAGAGGTCACATGGTGCCTGGGATCAGGTGGTCTCAGAAAGCCTGTCATGCTACAGAGCTCCCAGAAGGCCATGATCCTGATCCACAGAAAGTCCCTCTCCACTTACAAACAATAAGAAACAGCCTGGCCCTTAACTTTTGGCCATCTGAACATTATTGTTTAAAGGGTTCCTTTGCCCACAAAGTAGAATAGCCTCTATCCAACGTACCACTGCATGCTTTGGGGCTGAATGGCAAATGTAGTAAGTTTGGTATACTCCTGCAAATTGGACACTTGAAAAACTGATCAGTTGACCCAGTTGGTCATCAAGAGAATACGTCTTTGGGGACTTGGCCTTGTTCTCCCACAGATGCCACCCTCTACCCTTCCTCCCATCCGTGAATCACACAGCCTGGCCCAGGGTTCATTCCTCTCTCTACCCCTAACCCACAACCCAGGCCTGCGTGTAGCAGGGGCCAGGCTATGGTTCATTCATTGCTGAGTAAACTAAAGATGTGCAATTCTTACATTTGACTTGAATGTCCCAAAGTTTCATACCTGACTCAACCAGGTAGCAGGTGGGAAAACCCTCACCTTTGGTCTTGCAAAAGTTAGCTTGGATCATACTTTCTACTGTGTCCCCTCAGGGATGGTGGTTGGTAGGTTGGTATGCACCCAGGGACTGGAGGTTTTCGGGTGAAAAGGAACTAGGTATTTGTGTCTGCTTCTTTGCAGACTTGCTTACAAAAGCAGTATGTGCACACAGCCAGCAGTGATGGTGAGCTTGTACATGTGGAGGTGAGGCATGTGTACAGGAATTTGCACATGCACGTGCAGGTGTCTGGGGTGTGTGCTGGTGTTATACACATACAGAAGCTTATTATCTGTGCTGGTCGTTATTGGGTATGAATGTATACAAGTGAGGTACATACGTATACTCATGTTTGTATGGGCACACGCATGTTTGCGAGGGCATCTGCTTGTATACGAGCTTTGACAATGAGAAGGTATTGAATACATGTTCTCGTACAGAAGTGTGTGAAGACTGGGTATATGTAAATATGCATGAGTTTGTGTGTGTCTGTACTTTTTGCACAAATACATACTTGTGCATTTATGGTAATCCATTTAAGTGTGTGGGGTGTGTGCTTGTGTAGGCATGTATGTACTCAGTAAGTGCATCTGAATGCATGGAAATGAACAGGTGTGGCGCGTGTGGGTGTGTGCCTGTGTGAACATGTGTGCTGGGGACCTGCGAGTATGTGCACTGGTGCGAGGGAAGTGTGTATGAACGTGTGGCACACAGTGTGAGTGCCTATGGAAACAGGTAGCTTTCTGTGTCTGTACACACAGACCTACCCTGGCTGCCCTTTTCTTTCTTTTCCTCTTGGGGAATTACAGAGCTTCTGAGTCCTAGACATGGCTAGTGGCTCTTCTAGGGACGTGGTTTCCTGGACCCAAAAAGTAAGAAAGTCAGGGCCCTGTTTAAGGGAGGGAGGTGTGGGCCCAGGGTTTGGGCCCCTCTGAGAATGAGACAGAGGCTCCCAGAGCACTGCTGAGGATCAGATTTGTGACAGGGATGGGGATGCCTAGGATCTAATCTCCACCAAAGGTGTCCCCACTATGTGCTTTGGGGGACGCTGGTCTTTAGTATGCCGTGTCTCAGTGGCTTTCAGAGCCTCTTTGGAGTTTGCTGTTGATAGTGGAGCCAGAATGAAAGCTCACAAGCCCTGCTCACATGGAAAGCAGGTGAGTAAATGGGAAGTGCTCTGGCTGAGGTCCGGGGTGGGGAGGGCTCGGGATGAGTGTCCAAGGACAGCGCTAACCCCGGGCCTGAGGTGTCCTGGCTTGTTGGGTTTATATTCTAGTTTTCAGTTTAAAAAACATATCCACATCCCTAATCTTAGCTAATCCTTGTGAGCTTCCTTCCAGTCTGTTTGGGAGGTGGGGGTAGAGGGTTAAAAGCATCAGCCCTGGTTCCCTTCCTGCCCCCTCTTCCAGCCTTCCTCCCAGG
Source organism: Castor canadensis (assembly GCF_047511655.1). NCBI lineage: Eukaryota > Metazoa > Chordata > Mammalia > Rodentia > Castoridae > Castor > Castor canadensis. The sequence continues at coordinate 131,744,262 of NC_133386.1, forward strand.
GGACTGACTTCAGCTCATGTGAAAAGACAGCCTGGCCAGCATCTGGCAAAAGGTGAGCAGCCTAAACAGCTGCTACCGTTGTGCTCACTGTGACCCCATCTTACAGAGGAAGCTGAGGCCCCCTGACTGCCCAAAGTCAACATCAAGAAGCCGGGAAGAAGGTGAGGTCCACTCTGACCTCAGATGCCACTCTCTGTCCTTACAACTGTTTACTTGTTCTTCTGGGGCTGGCCAGGCCTTGGGAAAGCCCACATGTGCTTCTGTGGTTGCCCACACAGGCCTGAAAATAGCCAACAGGAAGCAAGCGACACCTCCTTGGCGAATGGCAGAAGGCCCATTCCCCAGGCATCTGCAGCACAGGTCCTGCCGAGGAAGGGGCTGGGGTGGCCTTGCCTGTGTATGATGCACCAGAGGCTGTGCGACTCTTGTAACCAAGATGATTTTATTTCATTTGTTTGAAATCTGTGGCGTAGGCTATGGCTCCATTGGACAGATGAGGAAACCAAGCTCAGAGAGATGAAGTGATCTGCCCAAGGTTAAGGAGCTTTCATCCTTGCCATGACTTCCTTACCTTGAACTGCAGACAGCTGGCACACAGGGACACAGACCTGGCCACACAGACCCAGCTTCAAACCCCAGCCTCCCTCATGACCCCTGGTGGCCTTGGTAAGTAGTTCACCTTTCTCAGTTCGTTTCCTCACCTACAAAATACGGGCTGTGTTGCCCACAATGATGTTGGGGATAATGGTGGGGATCCAATGAAGTCAGGCCTACTGTACCCCACGAAGGGCCCAGCATGCACTAAGTGCTCAGGAGACAGCCATTCACTGTCTTTCCCACCACTTAGAGCCATGCTTCCAAAGTTGGGGGAGAGAGGCAGTGTTGGTGGAGTACCCAGAAGTGTCTTGTCAGGCCAGGGAAAGTAGGGCCATCAATGACAGGCCAGTAGAGGAGGTCACTATGGCAAGTTATAATCTTCCAAAATTAGCTCCAGAGTATTTCCAGGTCTAGCCACTGGGAACTTATCATGCCCTGTCAAGAGATGGAGTCCACTGCCCTTCCCCTTGAGACTGGGCACACCTTTGTGACTGCCTCAATAACTGGATGTGAAATAGCATAACTTCCTAAGCTAAATCATAAAAGATGGTAAGTTTCCAGGGGTCTGCAGACACTATACTGTGAGGAAGCCCAAACCTCATGAAGAGACCTCTGCAGATGTTCTACGGCCAATGGCCCCAGCTAAGGTCTTAGCCAATGGCCAGCTTCAACTGCTGGACATGACTGAACAGCCTTTCAAGTGACTCCAGCTCCCAGACTTCAAACCATCCCAGGTAACGTCAAGTGGAGTGCAAGCCAACTCTTCCCCTGAGCCCTGCCCAAATGCAGGTTTGAGAAAAAAGTAAATTGTATTGTTTCAAGTCACTAAGTTTCATGTGGATTGTTATACAGTTTCAGGCAACAAAGATACCGCTTCTCTTCCTCTGCAGCCCTCTGCATTACCGCCAGCAGGGTCACCCCCAGCCAGGTACAGGAGATCTCCTCCTTGGTTTACAACCCCAGGCTGCTGCATTGGTCCTCCTGCTCACTTCTGTGCCCTCCAGGTTGAACTACAAGGCCCAGCTCTATTGCTCCCAGTTGTGTGCCTTTTGGGCAAGTCACCAGTCCTCAGAAACAAATCTGCCTTATGTCAAATGGACATCTAACAGTAAGTGCCTCTCAGGAGCCTTGGAGCTTTAATAAAATGCCAGCACATGACAAATATTCATTAAGTAAATACAGTGATGTGTGCATGAGGCTTAGGAGAGAGAAAAGGTCAATAATGTCAATGTATGTCAATGTCACTGACTCTGACTGGGATGGAGGAGGAAGAGGAGCAGGTTTTCCAAGAGCCTGGGAAGAGAATTCTGCCTGGATGTGAAGTCTGGGGGGCCCACTTCTGTGTGCCTGCTGGGGAAGACCTGCCCTCAGGCTGCTCGCACACTGACCAAGATATGGGAAGCAGGGGGAGTGAGGCTGGATGCACTCTGCAGACTCTGCTCAAAGATGGGGCAAGGGAGGGAAAGGTAGGCTGGAGCTGCTGTTCCTGGGGAGGAATGAGAGGAAGCCACACCAGAGCCAGGTGGGCTCACGGCACCTGAGATCTGGCTCTAGGACTGCTCAGAAACCAGGAGGCTCCCTTCGCTCCCCCAGCCAGCAGCCTGGTCCTATCTAGAGAGATTAAGTCACTGGAGGCTCGCAGACCAGAGACGTCCTTATCAGTCATGTCTGGGGTACTTGGGAATGTAAACACTCCAGCTGTGACCACAGCCCTGGGAAGACACAAAGCAGACATGCAGGGGACGATCCCCACCCCACCCCCATTCCCCTGCAGACCTGAGAGCCTGGCCTCGGTCCTCCTTGTGCATCAACATGTGCTCAAATCTGGAGACCTTCTGTCAAAGTCATGTTGGCCAAGATGTGCCAAGAGAAGCATAGCATGCAGGCTGATGTGCCCGTGTGACCTATAAGCAATACCTTTCATGCTCCCATGGGCCAGCGGCCTCAGAGTGATTCTGGATTAAGTCTTCTAATTGCCACTTTGTAGTAATGCTACAAAGTAACAGTGGTGTTACTTCCATTTTGCAAGGAGGAAACCAGGCCAGTGAAGAGTGGAGCTGGGAACCCAACACAGAGGTGAAGGGTCAAATCACAGGCTGATCTCTTGGATGATCTTTAGAGACAAGGACAGGAAGTGCTGGGTGCTCAGTGGATGCCTCACGAAGGCCCAAGGCCTGCTGCCCTGCCCACCCAGAACTCCTAAGGGCTTTGAGTCACCTTATCTCACCCCACTCCGTCGTCCTGTTGCACTTGGGTTGAGCTGAGGACTCCTGTAAGTCACGTGAGGTTCGTCCTGGTTCTGCTGCCCTGCAGGCTGTCCCAAGGTACGTTCTCAGGATCCAGAGGTACAACTGAGGCACTCAGAACAGGGCCTTCTTTTCTGGGGATGCTCAGGGGAAAGAGCACAAACTTTGGAGTTAAAAGGACTTGAGTTTCAGCCCCAGTTCTGCCCCAGTTCTGCCCCAGTCTGAAGAGTGACACTCAGTGGTGTCCGCTCATCTCTCCATCTGTGAAATGACCTCAAGGCCTTCAGCTCTGACATTACACATCCTGTGGGGACACTAATGACTCTGACATGAGTCAGCCTGTAGCTGTACCACACAGAGATGCAAGCTCAGGTATGATTTGGGGGGGGGGTCTTCCTGGGTGAGGATATATGTAAGCTGCACCTCAAATAAATGTCTTCCTTTTTCTTCCCTCCCTCCATTCCTTCCTTACATACCTTCTTCCTGATTCAAATAAGCCCTGGTCCTGGACCGAGGGCCCCAGGCTGGGGAGGGGCTGTACATTCAGTGTCACAGGCATTCAGTCAAGAACAGGGTGCCACAGTGGGAGGGGGGATTCAAGACATTCGGAGCGTCTCAGTGCCACCATCTGGGGGACTCTGGTGGACATGATCCTTGAGGAATGAGGAACGTTTTTCCAGGCAGACCAGAGAGAGGATAAAAGAGCCTTGGGCAGAGGGAGCAGGGGGACAGACACAGCCTGAGGGTGGGAAATGGTACCGTGGATGCTGCTGGAGCATGGTGGCTCCTTAGGGCAGTAACAGGAGGAACCTCAGCACCACAAAGGACCTTCAGCACCATGTGGAGGAGTTTGGGCTCTGCTCTGAGGTAATGGGGAGTCATGGAAGGATTCTGAGGGGAGGAGGATTGGGATCAGAATTGTGTGTCCAAAAGAGATCTTTGTCTACTGTGGGGAGGTTAGAATGGTGGTGGAGGGTGGGAGGCTGGAATGCTGTGAGGATGCTTCCCAATTGGGTAAACCCAATCAAAGGTGGGGGCAGGGAAGAGCCTTGTCAGAGAGGAAGGAATGACCTTGAGAAGGGGGAGATGGAGGCAGATGAGCTCCCCACCCCTGGTTTTTGGCTCGGGCACAGAGGGGGTGATGGTGCCGATCTGTGATGGACACCAGAGAACGGCGAGGTAGAACAGGGTCAGGCAACGGCTCTGTTTAGGACACATCAAGCATGATGGCTGGCCTCTGGGCTCAGCCCTGGCCCTGGAAATGTAGGCTCCAGGTCAGGAATTGGGCTGGGGGGCCAAGGTAAGGAGTGGAGAGAGAGTGACAGGGGCCATTAGAAGGGAATGTTGGCTGGGATGACTAAGACAAGGAATGGGACATTTGAAAAGATGTCCAAAGCATCTGAAAAAGACGCCTGGGGTTGGGACAAGTGAAACCTTGTGGCCAATCACAGGTCACCAACCCCTCCTCTGCCTACAGGCTGGCCTGTCCCTGTAATTGTGGAGTTGCTGAGCTCCATGGGCTTTGGCTCAGTGTGGTCTGTCCTGTTTTGTGTGCAGTGTAGAGGTTGGACCAGAAGACCCCCGCCCCCAACTCTTGTCGCTTGACCATGTGGCCTTATGTAAGGCTCCCCTCTGGGCTTCAGCCATCTCTTCTAATCCAGAGCTGGTATTAGGCTGGAATGATCTCTCAGCTTGCACAGGACACCTCAGTGTTTGTTCAAAGCACAAGCAAACAGACTGCAGTTGTCAAGGCCCAGACTCTGCTCCTCTCCAAGGTGTCCACTTCAGGCCTGCCCCACTGTCCAACTCCTCAGGTCCTGAGAGTAGATCCAGCCACAGGCTCTCAGCTCTTCTACTCCCTGACACCATCAGGGTCCAGGCATTGGGAGGAGTGGCCCACAGGCTTGAGAGATGCTTCTCTAATATCAGGATGTGAACCAGCTCAGTGGCAGCAAAAGCTGTGGACTCAAAGCCGGGTGTACAGCCGTATTCACACCTGGAATGCAGGAAGAAGGTGGCTGGCAGCAGATAGATCACAACCTTCAACCTTTCTTTACAAAATGCTGGACACCATACCATGACTCTTCTAATTACCAGGGCCCTGGGAGACAGGAAGAGCAAAGAGAGCCATCTATCAGATGCAGAGCTAAGAGAGAGGTATTCACCTGGCCTAGTCACACAGCAAATGGCCTGAACCTCTGCAGGGACTTCTGACCAGAGATCCCTTGCTCCAGACTCATATCCTGGGGTCCCCAGGCAGATGGGCAAAACCAGGAAGAGGGGAAGCACAGGATAGCCAAGTAGGCATGGTGCATGGTGTGCCATGGCCTACCACTGCTGTGAGGGTCCCACTCTGCCTCTCTCCTGAGCCCTTGAGGCCCTAGGTAGCCAATTCTAGGGTTCTGCAGCCCCTTTCTCCCCTCTTTTCTCTTTTGCCTTATGAGCCCCTGATACATGGTCTCCTTCGCTTTCTTAAACAGAAGCTCCCAGCTACAGGGTCTTTGCACAGGCAATTCCCAAATCCCAGCCTTTCCAGGCCCATAGTTATCGTATGTTCATCCATCTACTTTTTTAAAATAACAACTTTATTGATTATATAACTCCTACCCATTTAAAACGTATTTCAATGGCTTTAACATTGAGCTGGGTAACCCTAGTTTCCCACTGTAACTTAAAGCAGATCCCTGATTGATTAACAGAAATAATAAACATGTACTGTAATAAAATTCACTGTAAATAAAAAAATTGGGTTATTTGTCTTTTTATTATTTTTAAGCGTTCCTTATAAAGTCTCTCGTGGGATATATGATTTACAATTTTTTCTCCATTCTGTGGGCTCTGGCTTTACTCTCTAGCTGGTTTTATTTGAAACACAAAGGTTCAATGTGTCTAATTTTTCTTTTGTTGCTTGTGCTTTTGGTGTCATACTCAAGGAACCGTTATCTGGTCAAGGTCCTAAAGATTTATGACTGAATTTTCCCCTAAGCATGTTATAACTTTAGTTCTTAGGCCTTTCATACATTTGGAGTTAATTTTTGTATGTGGTATGAGGCAGGGGATTGATTTCACTCATTTGTTGAAGAGTCTACTGAATAAGATTGGTAGTGTGGTTGAAGATCAATTACCTGCAAATGTTCCTCTACTTTAATTCAAGCATCACTTCCTCCAGGCAGCTTTGGCCAACACCCTTCCCATCCTGACCTCATCATGCCCAGGGCCCCCTGCACGTACACAGATAGTACCATCCTTATAAACTATGTTTACCGATATGATGGAGTACAAACTAGTGTACATTCTGGAGCCAAACAGCCATGGTTCAAATCCCAGCCTTGCCACTTTCTAACTGCCAGCTCTGGGTCTGTGTCCTTTCAACTCCCTCTACCTCTATTTCCTCATTTACAAGTTTGGGATTTGTTTATTTACCTCATAGAGAGTTGGTACACGTAAAGCCTCAGTACCCAGTAACGAGTGCTGACGTGAGCTCTTATTGTTCCTTAGACTGTGAGCTCTGAGGACAGGGACCCTGTCTGTTCTGGCTTCCACTGAATCCGCCTGGTCCCCATCATGCCTGGCACAGGGAGGGCATTCGATGCATGCTTGTTGGATTAATTAGTGACTGAAGGTGTGCATGCATGCATGAATGAGCCCAGCAGACAGGTCTAATCCCACCCTCCCACTGTCTGGCTTGTGACTTCTCTGGAACTCTGTAAAATGAGTGTTGGAGTCATGAGTGGTTTTTTTCCTTTCCTCTGGATGCAGACTCTCCTCTTGAAATAAGAGAAACTCAATTTGTAAAGGAGACAAAGGTTGCTGCTGTGAGAGAAGCCAGGCTGAGGCCCAGAGCCCCTCCTCTTAGAACTCCCAAAGTCCCCCAAAGGCTGCTGAACCCAGCGTGAAATCCACCCTCCGAGATGTGGTCCCTACATGCTCTGGGGCTCAGAGCAGCCTATGATTCAGAGGCAGCTGACGTCTGAAGTTCTTAATTCAGCCCAAATGCTGGAGGTCTGTGTCTTGCAGCATGGGGGAGGCGAAGGACACAGTCCACGGGGGAAAGCTCTCGTGCTCCTGCCCATGGGAGGGGAGTGAACTCCCCGAAGTTCCCTGCTGTCTGCACACGAGTGAGCACCCCTTGCTCTCATGCCCTCCTTCCTTGACCTCTGAGCCACACGTGGATAGACCTGAGCTCCTGGGCCTGTTTTCCACTGCCTACTGCTCTGCCCCATCTCTGATCCAGATCACTTCTGGGGAAGCCCACCATCACTTGCTGATATCACCTCCATACCCTCATTCTGCCTGGGAGACAACCCCCAGGAGGCCTTGAGAGGTGAACGAGTTACCTAGGGTCATGGCACAGCAAGTGAATGGCAGAGGGAAGACTCGAACCCCCGGCTCTGGAACTCACGCTCAGACTCTTCCCTCAGCAGCCACCCTAAGAGCTTTGATGGGGCACCGCAGCTCACGTGACTAGGGAGAAGGACCAGACCAGGAGGTGCTGAGGATCAGCCTGTTCTGTGGCCCCTGGAAGACAAAAAGCCCTGAGGGAGGCTCTGAGGCAGGTCCCCTGGCAAGTAAGTCATAGCTCCCCTGGCCCAGGCAAGGTCCCCTGGCCATGAGGATTGCATGGGAAAGGAAAGGCAGAGGTCCCTGGTTGTTAGGCTAAGACCCTTAGGTTAGACAGATCTGTAAAAGTCATGACAACCTCTGTCTGTACTTCACCCAGTGACATAGGACAATAGCACGCACATTGCTGCATTGCTGTGAAGGATGAAATGAGGCAAAGTCCAGCATGGAGTTACCCCACTCACTGGAGAAGCTGCTGGCCAGTTCAGCAGAAGGTTGCAAGAGGGACTGAAGATCTCTGAGAAGAGACCATGGCCTTCCATATTCTTCCCAGGCCTTTGAGCCCACTGACAACATTCTGTTCCAGGAAACTTTTTTTTTTCCTCAGGGCCTAGCTCATGCAGGCAAGTGCTCTGCCACTTAAGCTATGCACCTAGCCCTTTTGTTTGTATTTTGTTTTTGAGACAGGGTCTGGGTAACTTTGCCTATGCTGGCCTTGTTCTCATGATCCTCCTGTCTCTACCTCCAGAGTAGCTGGGACTACAGGCATGTACCATCACACTAGGCTTAAGAAACATATTTCCTCCAGAAGAGGAGGTTTGCAATGCCTACAGTTTAGGGAAGAGAATGTGGGATTCACAACTGCTGGTTAACATTTGCTGTTTTTGAACTCATTTTTCCTTCAGAACATGAACTCCTTGTCTTAACTCAAAGACAGCATGGAGGTGGAATGCACTTGGGTGTGAAAAGAGGACATGGGGCTTTACTGTCACCCTGCTTTCTATTGTAGGTCTGCAGATAGTTGGGAGAAAGTTAAACTCTCCTGAGCCTCAGTTTTCTCATCTGTAAAAATGAGATGATGTGTGTGGCACGTCCAGGCCCTAATCCAGCAGCACATCTTGAGGTGGAGCTCTTATCAGGGTCTTTGAATGGATGCCTTCAAGGTGCTGAGGAAGGTCCCTTCCACTGGGGACTTGGAGGCAGGGCCAGGCCCAAGAGACACAGGGCAGCCCGGGTGGAGGAAGCCAACCACCTGAGCCATGTGAAACCGCAGGGTCAAGAGAGAGGCTGCAATTTGGAACAGTATGATTCTTGGAGGGAGCGCTGGGGAGGTGGTAAGGATGAGGATATAGCTCAAAAAGCTCAGGTGACTTGCTCCAAGTCACCCAAAGAAGGCCAGGTTGGAATCTGGGCCTGTACGCCTTTCCCTGTGCTCCTGGCTGCTTCTTGGAAGGACTCAGGCTCTATTCTCAGCTCTCCCGAGGGATGGTGAGGGTGAGTGATTCAGGTCTGCCTTGTTGCTGGGCTTCCTGACATTCAAGTGGAGGGGGAGGTTCCTGGAGGGTGTGGACCTCTCCCTACCCCTAACCCCCCCCAGGCTTTCCAACCCATGAAGGAGTGAGGGAAGTGGGTGTGACCCACGCCTAGGATTATTCACCAAACAGCCTAAAAACGCCACAAGAGAAACCCGCTCCAATAATACAAATAACAATTCCTTAATGTGATAAGAAGCACAGAGTCAGTTCTGCTCCCATGTGAGGTCACTCTGCCTGCCTGTGAGGTCACTCGTCACCCTTCCGCTACAGCTAGAGTCAAGGAAACTGAGACTCAGGGAGGGAAGCGGCTCCCCTGAGGCTGTGCAGAAATCATTCTGAGACCAGCATCTTCAGCCGGGGGTCCCCCCAGCAGCATTTGTGTGTGTATTGAGGGTGGGGTAGACACAGAAGGGAAGGGATGACTGCCTCAGGACAGTAACCTATGGGTTCCCGGTCTTGGCAGAGTCGTCTGTTCTTAGTGGTGGGGCCAGGGCCTCTCAATGTCATCTTTAGCCCAGGTTCCATAGCAGCAGGAGGGGCTACTAGAGCCAGGCCAAGAAGGATGAGCAGGATGGGACCGGCAGGCCCCTATTAGAGGGTATGCCCAGCCTACAGCCAGGACAGCGTGGAGGAAGATGGGACCTGTGTGGATGGAGTGGTGGATCACGGGGTGGTTGAGGGAGGCTCTGAGAGCGGAGAGGGGCCACCTTCCTGCTGACATACAATGGGGAGACTGAAGCCAGGAAAATGGAGAGTCGTCTGTCCCAGGGCACATTGGAATATGATTGCACATCCTACAGGAACTGCCTTTCCCCTGCGACTCTGAGGTGATCTGCACAAGGAGCACTGGCGTGTGAGACCCCAGCTGTCTCACTGGCAGGAGGCTCCCAAGTGGACAGGTGCAGGGGGAGGCGGTGTTGAGGCATGGTTACAAGGTCGAGTCCTAGCTGTGCTGTGCCACCCGTGATGTCCCATCTTACGGGATGAACGGGGACTCCTCTCTCATGGAGGGTGGGGTCTGATTTGCCTGGTCCTCATCACAGCTGTCACTGTACAGCAGATTGATGTTTGATCCCTGATCCTTGCTCTTTCCTTTGACTGCTGTTCCTTTTTATCCAGGCCCTGGCCAGACAATGATCTGTCCTTGGGCCACTCCCAGGCATGTCCAGATTTGGCCTGCCAGGTCTTCCAAGGCCAGAGGAGACATGCTGACCCCTTTCTGCCTGCCTCTGACTAACAGGTCCTTGGCTCCATTGAAGTATCACAACAGAGTCAGTTACCAGGACAACCTGCAGATCCAGTGACCTGGGAACCGCAGCCTCTGCCTGCTCCGCCCCCCCCCCCCCACCGACTGTGCTTCCCCACCAACACTGCTGGCACTGAATTCTATGAAGCAGTCCTTCCTAGCCCAGCTGGGTTCAAGGGGACAATTAGGAGAAGGTTGTACCGGGCCTTTGGGGACATTTTAACCCTGGAGACAGCAGAGAGGAAATTGACTCCTTGGCTCCTCTCTCCTTCCCTGGGTCCTGGTCCCCTGATTTCTCTAGCAGGGTCCACCCAACACGATACACATAAAACTGAACTCCCCCAAACCTGCTCCTCCCCTTCCACTGCACCACCATCTTAGTGAGGGCTCTACCATCAGGCCAGATATGAACGGTGTCCTGGCCAGCAGCTGGCCACCTCCAAGTTCTCCCCATACCCTCATTCTATCCTCTGGCTAGCCTGTACTTCTGCCTTCTCCAAGAAGCCTCTGGAGTTGCCCCTCACTATTCCCTTCCCCAGCCCCGGTCCAACACAGGCTCCCCGCTGAGCTGGGAGGTGCCTAGCTACCCGCCCCCCCCCCGCTCCCCCCCCGCCACCCCCCCAAGATACAAAAGTGGCTTCAAATGGACACTGTCCTCAACTGCTCTCACCTCCCTGTTGCTCTGGGCCACAGATGAATCTCATCCTCCCATCAGAAAAGAAAAGTTTATGTAGTCAACGTGATGTATGCATTTATTTACATAGAAACGTTACATATATACTGCCATACAAATATGTTGGCTAAATTATAAAATACCAAAAATGGGCACCGAAAAAAGAAGAGTATATAAATAGAATTGAAGGACGGACTGCAGGAGGTCCCAAAAGGTGATAAGTGGTCAAGGACACCTCTCCTTCCCAGGAAACCTCAGTCTGCACCTGAGAGACATCTCCACCCTCAGGCAATGCAAAAAAGGCTATAAAACCCCACTCCCAGGTCCCCCTGCATTTTCCACTATGCAGTCTTTCTCTTCTCTTCACTACAAATAAAATCTTTCCAACCTCTGCTGCTGGAGTCTGCCTGTGCTTTCATTCTCAGAGAAGGCTCAAGAACCCTGAGCACCTGAAATTCCTGCGTGTGTCAGTATTACTTTAAAAGTTTTGTTTTCATTTTATTTAATGGTACCAAAAAGTTTCTTGTTATGTCTAAATGTACTGCTACCAAAATACGATGAAGTGCATTTCATTTTTAAATCAAGTCTTGGTTTAGTGATGGGGTACTCATTTGTGAATCTGATACTAAATTCCATTTATCTTTTCACTTGGTTTAATGCACACTGAGAAAAATAAACTTTCTAAGAAGCCATAGTGCTACAATGTTCCAGACTACACTGTCACAAGGACAATTTTCAATTCTGGGTGCAGGTTTGTTGCTAAACTTGGTCTAATTGATACCATTCAGTTGTTGCTGGAAACTAAGGAGGTGTTATTTTTTAAACATTTGATATATGTTTTTAATTGTTTTTCGGGGTGGGGTACTTTTTAAATATTTTTGACAAATTTGTTCAAAACTCACTGAGATTCTTCACCTGGAAGATTTTGAGATAGATTTTAAAATTTTATTTCCCTGTTTTCCAAAGTGCTGATGTGGCAAGAACAACAAATCATCCCAAAATACTCTCTAGAGCATAGATTTCTTTACAAACCAGGGGAAAAAAAATCTTATCCAGTCTTAAAACAACACCTGTTCCTAGGATGCTGTGTATTTATGTGTCTTAATATTTGCTGGATAGCATCCCCTGTCATCACTGAAAAGCCACCGGTCATATCATGTATCTTTTCATGTGAGAAAAGGCGTAACTCTCCTCCAAGGTGTAAGTCTGAAGAATGTTGCTGTGAGATAATCAGGGAATCTCTGTAACCACTGCTTCTGTCAATAGTAAGCTTTGGGCTGGAGGAGTGGCTCAAGTGTAGAGCACCTGTCTGGCAAGCCTGTAGCCCTGAGTTCAAATCCTAGTTCCCCTTCCCCCTCCCCCGCCCCTGCCAAATGTTGGTAATAGTAGGTTTTATAGCCATTTGTTTCTATAAACTTACATGCCTCAATCACTTCCCAAAGCAGGCTTACCGGGGAGGGGAGTTGTCACAATCAAACCAAACACACACTTTTCCTAAGAGCCCTGTGAGAAGGGACATGTGACCTACCATAGTGTGGACAAGGTGAGGGCACCAAGGTCCATCTCTTCACTAACTATTAGTTTAAAAAACTTCTTTTTTTCAAGAAGGTAAAAAGTAAAAGTTCTAGAAATTTCTTTCTATAAGAATGGATCACTTTTTTACCCCATTTTGGACATTTCCAGGCTACACAACAGGGTCCTTTGGCCATGTTCACAGCCCCTTGGGATCTATTCCAGTCTTTTCTTCCACTTGGCTCCCATGTCAGCTAGATCCAATGTTCCTGAACTCACTACACATTGCCGTGTTTTTGCAATGTGATTGTTTTTGCCCAATACACTCATCTCTAGTGGACTGGCTCAAAATTCTGTCCTTTCTTCAAGAGCCAGCCTCCGCCACGCTCCTTAAAGCCTGTTTTCATTCTCTGAGCCGTCAGTCATTCAGCTGTTCAATGAGTATTTATTTATTGAACACCTATTGTAGGCCAGGCGCTGATCTAAGGGCTGCTGGGAGTATATCAGCGAATGAACCAGATAAAATACCTCCCTCTGGAACCTCACATTTCAGGGTGGAAGATATCAATGTCTTCCAGAGAAAAGAAAGCATTTGCTCCTACGAGCAGGCACCTCTGAGCCTGGGCTCTCAGCACAAGTCCTAGCCCAGATCAGGGGACAATAGATAATGGTCAGAATTCAAGAACAACCTTTGGGCATAACCTAAGCCATGACTCCTGCCATAAATAAAGACCCAACACCAAATCTAGACCGAGGTCCTATAAGCATCTGGTCCAGTCCCAGGCTGGACAAGGCTCTCAAGGAACTTAGCAACTGCCTTTGCTGAAAAGCACTGACCCCCTCATGTGGGCAAATATTCAAAGGGTAACTATGAGCAGAATAAAAGCTTGGCACCTCTGTCTTCATTTTGTACCCATGACCTTTGCTCTGATCTATTCTCTCCTGCAGCCACTTTGGAATCCAGGAAGGACAGGACTGTGACAAGTGTTGAAGCTACCCCACAGTCAACAATGACTTTCTTATTGTAACAGGCCTCCCCTGACCAATTCTGAGATAATGAATGACTGGACCACACCTCTGACCACCTCTGACCATCACTGTTGTACACCCCCCTCCCCCTGTCCCAATTCTTCCCCTATTTAAACCTAAAACTCATGGGCTAAAAGCTTACTCTGTCTCTTTTCATGGTGTGCCCATGCTGCGTAATAAATCTTTCTTTGCCCTACACTCTTTATCTGGCATATGGGGCAAGTGGCCAGACCTGACATATTGGAGTTAGGCTCAGTCTCACAAGCACCGTGGTTCCAATGAGCCTCATCCCACCCCTATGAGAAGGAACTGGATGGCTCCCTGTGGCCGGCAGGAACCACTTCCACCTCCAAGAGTCCCTATATTTAGCTCCTTGTGACCCTGCAGCCCTCTCCTCTCTTCTCCATGGCCTGCGGAATTGCCCAGGGCACTTTCTGCTTTGATGGCCTGTTTTCCCAGGCCCCCACATCCCTGCAGGAGGGCCTTCAACTGGGAGATTCTGCATCCCAAAATAGCATGAGCACTTGGCAAGGAGAGGTGGTCACTTGTATGTGGGACAACACAGCCTCGAGCATGGGTTAGATAGAAGCTTTCCAGGGATCACTGGGGTGCCAGAAAATGGGCTTGGGCCTTTTCTCCTACTTCTCTCAGACGCTTGCCCATCCAATCTGGTCACCAACTACATTGTCACAAACTAACTTCTCCCTTTGGAGACGGCTCAACCCAGCCTGCCCTCCCCAACCCCCCAGGCTTGCTTGAAATCCAACCAGGCTGTTTTTATATAGTCTGTCACATGCGCCTTGGCCCTCCTGGGTGTGGGGTAAATGCCACACCACCAGCTCATCTGCTTCTGCTTGGTTCCAAATGCCCCAGACTGATGGTTGGTTGGGTTGGAGGGTGTGGGGTCTCACCCTCAACGTACTGTGAGACTTTGGGGTGTCACTCCCGCCTGGCCCTGTGTCACTGTTCACAACCTCCATGGGCTCTCCCAGTGGCCAGCCTGGGATTCACCATTTGGAGGCTTCCACACCACCAGGGACAGCATTCCTGTTTTATGAGCGAGGCTCCAACCACTGCTTGGGTTTCTCTGTGTCTCTGGAGCACTTGGCTCACAAGCAACCAGCCAGAATGAGCCACCCCAGCACAGCGTTCCAGGCTGTCCACTGCAGAGGCCCAGGCACAGCGCTTGGGTGGAGGCCACAAGGTCCCCTGCAAGGCATGGGAACTCCCAGGGGAAGACCTGTGGAGCAGAGTGTGGAGAAGCCAATTCCAGGTGGAATTCCAGTGAGCAGCAGGCTCCAGGGGCACATCAAGCCTCACCAGGACGAGGACACTGAAGAGCCCTCAGGTAGGCCTCTTGCTCCTTTCAGGAGCCATGGAAAGCAGTTGCCAGGACTCCACCATTTAAAAAGAAGCACGGCAAATGTCTGTGGCTCACGCCTGTAATCCCACCTAGGTGGGAGGCTGAGATCAGGAGACCAGCTCAGGCAAATAGTTCGTGAGACCCCATCTCCAAAATATCGAGAGCAAAATGAACTAAAAGTGTGGCTCAAGCTGTGGCCTGCTTTGCAGATGCAAAGCCCTGAGTTCAAACCCCACCGAAAAATTAATTTAAAAAATAAATACTGCAAGAGGCCAGTTAAATCCGACTTGGTGTTCCGTTAGGGCAAGGACGGTGTGCTTTGAATAAATGTCCACTGCGAGCCAAGCACTGTTGGTACAGCAGAGTCCCTGACACTGCTGTGGAAGGAAGTAGACAAATAAACAAGTACATAGTATTCCAAGTAGTTGAGTTAGTACCAGGAAGAAAAATAAGAAAGGCAAAGGGGATGGCAGGAAACTGGGAGTGTGGCTGTTTTAAGCATGCCAGTTTGAAGGCCTTTCCCTAGGAGCTAACATTTGAGCCAAGAAGTGAAGGAAGAGAGAGGGAGCACGCAGATAGCTGAGGAAGGAATATTCCAGGCAACAGAATCAGCCAGTGCAAAGGCCCTGAGGCAGGAGTGTACCAGGAATGTGGCAGCAACAGAGAACAGGTGAGTAAGGCAAAGGTGGGATGAGGATGAGGGACAAAGAAAGGGGTCACGAGGGTGGGGGTGATAGCCCATGCTGAGCAGTGACTCTTAATTTTTACTTATTTCAACCCAGAATAAGAAGTTACTTTTATATTTTTTGCAGATATATATATATAACTGAAGTAAAGCATTTAACTCATGTATTTTATTTTATTCCATTTATTTAAGAAATAATGCTGACAATGATCTCAAATTGATTTCCTGAACTGGGTGAGGTGGCTCAAACCTGTAATCCCAGCTACTCAGGAGGTGAAGCTCAGGAGGATAACGGTTTGAGGACAACCCAGACAAAAAGTTTTCAAGACCCCCATCTTAATCAATGGCTGGGTGTGGTGGCAGGTGCCTGTCATCCAGCTATGCGGGGAAGCACAAATAGGAGGATTTTGATCCAGGCCTTCCTGGGCCTAAAGCAAGACCCTATTTCCAAAATAACCAGAGCTAAAAGGGCTGGAGGTATGGCTCAAGTGGTAGAGCACCTGCTTCACAAGTGCGAGGCTCTGAGTTCAAATTCCAGTACAGCCAAAACAAAACAAAAAATGATTTCCTGACCAAAAAAATGGTGATGACTCACAGTTTGAAAAATGCTGACTTGTGAAGACTGAGAAGGAGCCACCAGGCAGGGCATGAGAAGGAGCATGGGCCTTATTCCATTTCTACAAATTAACATACGATTTACATACAATAAATTGTGAGTTTTGATAAATTCTATGGTCATGCAGACATCGAATTTTGCTTTTGAAAGGGGCTGTGCAGGAGCCCTTTCAGCAACAGGGAAGTAGCTAGGACTGTTGCAGTAGCCTGCAGTAAATGGCGGATGAGAGCCTTTGGGGTGTAACTGAAAGTTGAGCAAGCAGCATTTGCTGACATTTTGGATGTGTGGTGTGAGAGAAAGAGACAAGTGCAGAATGCTGACAAGCTCTTGGCCTGAGCAGTGGGAAGCTGGAGAGATGGGAAGGAGAAGGTTTCGGGAGAGAATCATGTGTTCTGGTTTGGACGAGTTAAGTGTGAAAGTCAAGGAGAATCACTGACAAATGAGGCATCTTTGAGAACCACAGGTCTGTGGAGGAGACAAGGGGGGATGGGAAGAAGTGTCTGGGGACCGAGCACTGGGTAGATGCTGGAATTCACAGCAGGAGAGCGAGAAGTAGCCTGTGGAGTGGGGGAGCCTCAGGGATCAAGAGCAAAATGCCCTGTGCCTAAAAGGGAGCCCTGGTCAGGCTAGGTTTTACAGGACAAGAACAGAAACTTGGTAAATAGAGCTTGTTTGGACACTTCAGTAGACAATGGGGAGCAGGCTTCTGAGCAAGAGTGGCTTGAGATGAACTGTTTTTAGAAAGATTCATAATTATTCATTTGTAATTATTATTATTACAAATAATTATTTGTAATTATTATTACAAATAATAATTATTATTGTAATTATTATTATTCATTTGTAATTGATTGACCCCTCCCTGTGATCAGGCCCTGTGCTAGGAACTCATGAGTCCTGAACGAGGTGCAACTATTATTTCTGATTTACAGACAAAGACACTGAGAAGTTTAGTGACTTGCCCAAGGTCACACAGCCAGGAAATGGTGGAGCAGGACCTGGAGCCCAGACCATCTGGTTCCACTCAAGGGAGCACAGCCTGGATTCAGACTCAGGCCTGCTGGCCTTTCTCAGTCACCAGTGACTTTGAGAAGGTCACTAGTGAAGTATGGAGGCTTCCAGTCTGTGAATCAGGGCAGCAGGACTTGATTTCCAGCGACCCTTCCCCTGGGAACCTGGCTCCAACCCTGGCTTCAGTGGGCAAAGTAGCCCTGTGGGTTTGGCTCCAGGGCTCTGGAACAGCAGGATGTCAATTTTTACTCTTGAGCCGCCTGGGCCTCTCCAGGGACCCCACCCCCTTGCCCGAAGTGTTTAGTTCCTTGAGGAATCTGTCGCCATCTGGTCCCCATGTGCTGCATGTGGGTCTGTCTGGGCCCTGGAGGGCTCCATTCTAGCCCAGCATAATTGGTACCAGAGGTGGGCAGAGGGCCGGGAGGAGAGGAGGCAGGGAGAGTGCTGCCCAGCGACACCGCTGGGCCTCAGGACCTTGGAAAGAGGGAGGGTGAGACAGGCAGAGAGAAGAGCAGAGACAGAGACAGAGCAGAGCAAGACAGGGTGAGTAAAAAGCAAGACAGGGATGAAGGCTGAAGGGACATCAGAAGTGGAGTCAGAGGGAGTGACATCCACCAAAAGCAAAATAGGGACAGAAAGGCACTGACGGAAGGGAAGGGGCAGAGAGGGCTGGAGAGATCCAAGTCGACAGAGGAAAGAAAGACAGAAAAGGAGAAAAAGAGGGAGAAAAGAGAATAGGAGAGAGAGAGAGCGACAGAGAGAGAGAGAGAGAGAATAGGTTGAGAAAATGCCCAGGTGACACAGGCAGTCTCAGAGCCCTGGGGCCCAGATGGTCCCTACCGCAGCCAGCAGTCTTGGGCAGTCAAGGTCATGGCACATGAGGTGGGCTTTTGCCTGCTTGCCTGGCCCAGGCTCAGCTGCCTCCTCTCTGAGCACAGCCCCTGCCCTGACTCCCAGCTCCAGAGCCTTCTTCCACGCCCCTGGGCCGAGGGGCCTTGGAGCCCCCGGTCTCCTCCCCTCCAGGGCCCATCTGCCAGTCCTCTCCTTACCCACCTGGCTCTAGGAAACCGGGGTGGGGGGGGCTTTAGGAGGTAGGATGGGCACTTGACCATGACCCTAGACCCTAGGATACCAGTCTTGGTCCTGCCCCTGCCTCTGTTCTCCTTGTGACCTGATGCCCCTCCCTCCCTACCCCAGCTGGGGTCTTCCTTCTGTGGAAAGGCTGAGCTTGGACCACTGAGGGCCTATCACTGAGTGTCCTGAGTCAGCTGAGAGCATGGCTGCTCGGAGGGTGCCCACGACCTTCTGAATCCCTAGTCCAATCACCCTGCCATTCACCCATGGCCCTCATTCCTCTCCTTTCCCCTCTCCCTCCTTCCCTCCCCCCTTCTCCCTCCCCCCTTTCTCCCTCCCTCCTTTCCTCCTTTCCTCCTCACTCCCTTTGTGCCAGATGCCCCAAAGGTAGATCTCACAGGTTCCCCAGGTCAATGGGCTTATCCCATGACTGGGCACAAGACCTAGGGCCAGTAGGGGCAGGTCAGACTCCAGCATAACCCCCCACTCCAGCCCAGCCAACTGCCACAAGGCCCAACATCTGGTCTACATAGCCTTGCTGTGGGCAGTTCAACTGCAGACACTGACCCCAAAGATGCAAAGGCTGTGGGATGATTGCTTATGACTTCCCAGTTTCCTATGTTGATATCCTAGCTCTCTGAGATGATGGGGGGTATTAGTAGGTGTGACCTTTAGAAGGTGCCTGGATTAGAGTGGGTTAGTGCTCTTATAAAAGAATCCACAGAGAGCTAACCAGCCTCCCTACCATGTGAGGACAGGGTGAGAAGATGCTATCTATGCAAAAGCAGCCCCTCCCCCACATACCAAATCTGCCAGCAGCTTCATCTTGGTGTGCCAACCTCCAGGACTGTGAGACAGAAATTTAACAATCAGATAGCCTAAGAGTACTGGCTTCATCAGACATTTCCCATGTCAGAGTTAGTGGAGGCCAGAGAGACCAGAGAGGGGTAGGGACTTGCCCAAAGTAGCACAGCCAATCATAGCCTGATTCCCTTTCTACTTTACCTCAGTCCATCCTGGGGTGTTGTGAGATGTGAGGTGTTTTCACCAGGCTAGGGAAAGTCTGACACTCAATTGCCAGTCAGAGTGAGGTCATTGATGGGCCCCATGTGTCAGGCCTTGTTCCCAGGAGGTCCCTGGAGGGAAGAGGGGAGGGGCTGTGACATGTCAGTCCAGGCTTTGAGCCCAGGGGTGATGAGCAATGAGGCTGAACTGCAGGAGACAAAGTGGCCCTCCCCTCAGCCACCTTCCATCTGCTGGTGGTGGGGGGTAGGGAGGCTCCAGAAGGAGCAGGCCTAGGCTGGGGTGGCCCTGGTCTGGTGCAGCTGGATGCTTAAGCTCACATCCTGCTTCACGGGGTGCCCAGACTGGGACCCCAGGATGAACCTTGTGTCATCAGCACCTGACAGCATCCTTAAGACCTTCGCGATGGTAGGTGCTGTGCCATTTCAGCTCCCCCCACAGGCCTTCGTTGTGGATCAGACACTATTGGGGTGCTGATGTGATGATATTTTGCAGATGTAGAATCCAAATCAGTGGGTGAACGAAGAAGATTGTTCTAGATCATCCAGGTGGGCTTGATTCCTGGAGAAGACATCCTACCTGTGGACAACAGCTTCGCCTATGCCTGAGGGTCCTGCTGTGCTTCAGATTTTGGGTTTGCCCAGCCAACACCGACCACAGAGCAAGCCAGACCTAGCAGCGTCTCCCGTTTCTGTTTCTCTGCAGGAGCCGAAGCTGCCACCCTTCCATGGTGGAGCTCACATGCAAGTGCTACGCTTTCCTTAAACTTCCCGTCCCAACACTATTCTGCAGTGCGACAGAGTCTTCATTTGTGGCTGCACTTTTGTCAGTGGATCATGAGTTGCTAACCTCTTGCTGGACATTTAGGTTACTTCTAGATTTTCACTGTTAGATATGTCTCTGTAAGAGCTGCAATGAGTGTTTTCTCAAGAGGAACCTTGAGAAAACCCTGTGGACGCCTTGCCTATTGCAGTCCTGCTTCTCACCAAAGTGCCCATCCCTCTACCCAAGTGTCCCTACAGCAAAACAGGACCTGGCTTGGCCTGTGCAGGGAAAGGCCTGAGGTTCCGCATCCAGTGCAGTACTCAGTACGAGACAAATGCCCGGCCTGCCACTTCTCAGGGTGCAGTGATGACGTGGGTGTACACACAGCTCAAGAGCTCCCAGCAGCACTGAGCCTGTGTGCTCACAGTGGGGACTTGCTCAGCAGAGTCTGCCTCCCTGGACTTGCTCCCTCCTCTGTCTCACTTGTCCTTTCCTCACTGTTTCCTGGGGTCAAGTCCTGTGTGCACTGCCCACCCTCACAGCCTTGACTGGGGGTCTGCTTGGGGCACCTGCTGAGTTGTCTTTCACACCGTCTTGGGTCCATTTCCTCTGAAGCTCTTTTAGTTGTACAGTACAGTGTGATAGACAGCATAGACTTGGGGACAGACAGGTGACCTGGAAATCAACCTCCAGTGCTGGTCTAGGGCAAATCACCTCAGTTGGAAGAACCTCAATCCCCTCCCTTGAAAACAGCCAGCCAGGTTGCATGTGAAAGCCACCACCTCATTTGTACTCAGCCTGTCCCTGGGCACCTGCCTCTCAGGACTGACTGAGCAAGGTTGTACCCCTAACTCCTTAGAGTCCTCCAAAACTACAATGTACCTTAAATCAAGTGCTGTGCAGAGGACCACTCCTTGATGGTCTTATTTAGTCCCCTAGACTCTGCGAGGCAGGTGCAGTGCTTATGCCCATTTCACAGGTGAGAAGACTGAGGTGCAGAGAGGAAGGGTGTCTCCAGCCACGTGGTAAGCGTGGATCCATCCCCAGTATGGATCCACAATGCAGTCTCTGACTCTCAGAGCCACGCTTTTGGGCCTCTGAGGGGCCTGCCTATCACCCGGAGACCCTCCTGAGAGCAGAGGGAATTCCTTACAGTTGACTCAGCCCCAGGGCAAGGAAGCCATGCCCCTGGAGTCTGCTGGGAGAGAGAAAGGGTGCCAGAGATGTTCCCACACAGCTCTGAGGTCCTCACCAGCTGGGAGCTGGCTTTGGAGAAGGAGCTGCAGGCTTTGTGGGCTGCACTTATCTTGGGGGACAGGAAAGGCTCCCTTGCCTAAGTCTGATTCTCTGGGGGGCTGGAGGTGGGGAAAAAGAAGGGATGTCAGTGAGGCCACAAATTGTGGCTTCCACAGCCCTGTAGTTGCCAGGGGAGCTGGAAATCCCAAAGACAGCTTTTTCTGGGAGCCACAGAAAGGCACCCTAAAAATGACCTTCCAAGTTTTAGAATTGCGTTTCCCAATAACATACAATGCCAGCCAAAGATACGCTCATTTCTCCAGTAGCTGTATTCAGAAAATCAAAAGAAATAGGTGACTTAATTGTAATAATACATTTTATTTAATCTAATATATCGTAAAATCATTATGACAGTAATTAACATTAAAAATTACCAATGATATATGTCACATTCTTTTTTGTATTGTCTGACACATCTCGATTTGGACTCACTAGCCGCGGGGCGTGGCTATGACATTGGATGGCACAGCTATAGAGACCCTGAGGCGATCTGAGGATGCTGGCTTCCCAGGAAGCCATGAGGCTGGTGAACCTCCATGCCAGGTGGTACCTGGGCTGGGGACCCAGAGGTAGCAAGATGTGCAGGGTGCCACATAAACCTCCCAACAACCCCTTGAGGCAATCGTTCTCATCCCTGTTAGGTAAACAAAAGAGCCAGCCCAGAGAAGTCAAGTGATTCACACAAAGTCACACAGCAGGATGGGAGCTTACTCACTGTTCCCCCAGCATGACAGGATGTTACAGTCCACCCTACCCCAGGGCTGCTGAGCTTACGAATCTCGCTGGCCCCCAGGCTTGCCAAGTGACTTTGCATGGTACCCTCCAAGGAAGAGCCTTCATCCACCCCTCCTTGGAAGGGAAGGGGGACTGGGAGGTGGGTGAGCAGAATGCAGGCAGCAGCAGCCTTCTCTTCCATCTTGCCTGTCAAAGCCTTGTGACAGGCCATGCCAGGGGGGCTCACTAGGATATGAGACTTTTCTCCTCCTTCCCACATGCACCCCACAGGCAACAGGGCAAGGAGTACCAACATGAATAGGAGATAAACTGAGGCCCACAGTGAGAAAATCACATCCACTGGCCCGCTCCTCTACTTCAGTCCTTGTGTGGGCACCAAGTGTGGTCATGTGACATTTAATACCTTTCTACCCCATACCCCTGGACCTGTGCTGCTCTGGCCTGGGGCACCTCTGAGGCAAGAGAATGTCCACTTTAGAGAGCATGCCTGGATCTCCCCTGTGTACCCCACCAAGCCTCCAGCACCCCAGGACCTCCATGGGGTACCCAGAAGTCCTCAAAAACGGGAATACCAGAGGTCGGCAGCCCACCCTCGGTGGTTCAGTTGGGAAAAGGGACCTGCCATGGCACTGTGTGATCTCCCTAGAGGCAGGGGCGCCTGACCAGAACTTCCTGTGGCAGACAGCAGCAAGAAAGTGGCCCTGGAGGGACCCTGGGGTAGAGAGGGCATCTGTGAGATTGGAGCAGTCTGCTTGCCTCTCTTGT
Source organism: Castor canadensis (assembly GCF_047511655.1). NCBI lineage: Eukaryota > Metazoa > Chordata > Mammalia > Rodentia > Castoridae > Castor > Castor canadensis. The sequence goes on from NC_133386.1 coordinate 131,766,774, forward strand.
GTTTTGAAGGCTGCGGACATGGCTTCTGCCTGGTCCATACCAATGTGTACAGTCCCTCAGTCCACCCGCGCACCTGTGCACCCCGCTCAGAGGTGTGTCCATCGGTTCAGCCAAGATACCCTGACGATTAGCCAGGCAGGGACTGGTGCCCGTTGTTCAGATGGGGAGACGGAGGTGCAGAAAGGGACAGTGACTTGGTTCTCTGGTCATTGCCAGGTCATTAGACCTGGAAATCTGTTCGTAGCCTCCCACTGGTTCTCCTCAGATGAGTCAAGGAATGGCCACAGGGAGGGTCACAGCCTTTGGTGAGCACAAAAGAGGAAGCCACTTGAAGAGCCTAAGGCTGCATGAGGGGCAAGGCTTGGGGACACCTAGCTTTTTGCCAGAGCAGGTGAGTGGGTGGATGGTGGGACCATTTGCTGGGATGTGCATATGGTGGGTGGAGCATGGGGTGGGGAGGGGAAGACCAAGGTAAGTGCTGTATAGGGAGCATGGCTTGGGAGGGGTCGGGAGGCCACCATCCCAAAACACCCCGTTTAAAACTGCACTTCTCCGTGCCTGTCTGACTCTCTTTCTCCACCGCCTTTCTATCATGGAACTTACTGATGACCTCTAACTCACTGGCCTTGCCCGGTTTTGCCCAGTGGCTGCTCCCAGGTGGAGATCGTGTTCTGTTTTTCTAGGGCACAGCCAGGATGCACAACTGGATTAGTGTGCTGAGCTGAGGGCTGCGCCCAGGGTGTACTGGGCTGGGGGCAGCTGTGGAGGTCCTCTGTGACCCAAGGGAAAGTTGCCTCACAGCCTTGGTGTGACTCAGCTGTAGACAGGAGATGGCTTACTTTCCTAGGCCACAAAGTACCACAGCTTAAACCTCAGAAATGTATTGTGCCTCAGTCCTGGAGGCTGCAAGTGCAGAGCCAGGCATCACAGGCTGGTTCCTGGCGAGGCAGCATCTGCTCTGTGCCTCTGCCTTTGCTCCTGGTGGTCCCAGGCAGCCTTGGCACTCCTAGGTTGGGAGACCATCCCCAGATCTTTCTTTACCTTCCTCTTCTAAAAGCGCTCTTCTGCCTGTCTGTCTCCACATTTCCAAACCTTTTGATAAGCACACACCTTCTTAGGTGAGGACCTATCCTAATGACCTCATTTTAACTTGATGGCCTCTGCAAGGACGTAGCTCCAAATACAGTCTCGTTCTGAGGTACTGGGGAGTAGGACTTCAACATATGAGTTTGGGGATGTGAGAAGAGTTGAGGGTCAATGCAAATTACCGTCCATCCTGTCGGGACCATGAAGGCCACCTTAGGGTCCACTGGAATGGACCTAGTAGCACATAGAATCCCATAAGGAACTTTCATAAGATGCAACTACCTGGGCCCCACCCCCACAGATTCTGGTTTAGTTGGTCTGGAGCAGGCCCTGGCATTGAATTTTTTGTAAACTCCGTGGTGAATCTGTCATGCAGGTAGGGACGAGCCCAGGTTTGGAGTCTGTGGATGCCTGAGCTTTGCTGCCTCATCAAAGCAAAGCAACCTCATCACGCTTGGTTGACAAAGCAGCCAGAGTCTGCCCCAAACCCAGGCTGCTGAAGATGGGGCCAGGTGGAGGCAGACAATGAAACAAAGATGCTTTGTTCCCAGCCCCAGGCCCTAGAGTGCAGTCCAGCGCTGGGCCTGGATTGGACCTGGGCAGGGAGGGCTCTCCAAGGCAGAGGATCTGGGAGATGTGGGAATTTCCCAGTTACCTTTCTGGGGGATTGCACCCAAGAAGTCTCAGCCTGACTGCTTGTCATGGAGAAGGGATGGAAATTTCCAGCCCTGTGATTCTAAGGTAAAACATGGAAGATACCAAAGAATACAATGGAAGATTCTTTGGGAACAAACAGTGCAGGCAGAGATGGAGGATGCAGGTGTTCAGAAAGGGACCGAAAGACTGTGAGGCAATGGAGTGTCATGATAGTCCCTGTCACACGCACAGGGAGCCAAATCCCTACCCTGCCACCTACAAGCAGTGTAAGCTTAAGCAAGTGGTTTAACTTCTTGCCTCAGCTTCCACATCTGGAAAATGGGAATTGCAGATCTCACACCTGAGTACTCTGTGTGTGGTGGTGGTGGTGGTGATATGAAGTCAAAGCTAGCCAACATGGTTCCTTACTTCATTTTCCATCCTACCTTCCAGAAGACGGACTTGATTCCTCTGCCCAATGCCTCCTACAGCCACACAGACCCCTCTCACACCCTGGTAGGCCGCTTGCGGCTTTGCCCATCTCCTGCCCTCTCGACAGAGATCTGGAGGGAGGGGCCTGAGCCTTCGTTCTGTGCCTGGACCCACAGTTCATGCTCAGCTAGCAGGAGGTCCTTTCTGAGAAGCACAGCTGAGTGAGATAAGCATCTCTGGGGTTCTCAAGAAGTCCCGTGCAGAACGGAGCGGCCCGAAATGAGCTTTGTTCCAACAGGTGCTAGGAAGTGTGTGGCTGAGGGAGGGATGGAGGCACAGATGCAGCATTTCCTGGTGGGGTCCACACATACCAGCCCCGTGGGGTGTCCACGATCAGCACAAACATGTGCAACAGAGCTCAGTTCTCACCTGCAGGCCTCCTTTGCCCACTCACAACCACCTCCTGGGAAAGCTGGTGTGCTCAACCTGTTCTGCAGGCCTGGAAAAAGAGGCTACAGCAGGTCTATACCACAAGCCACTATGGCAGGTCTACAACTCCACTCCATCTTCTACAGTGTTGAGGGCACTGGGTGTCTGCTTATCCCACAGGTCTGGATCATAATGTCTATGCCTGGCTCTGACCTCCCAGTGGTCACCCTTGGAAGGCAGGGGCACCCCTGGAAGGCAAGCACTGAGTTCCATGCATCTCTGGGGCCCCAACACCTGGCCCAGCTCAAAGCCTGGCACAGACAACAGTACATTAAGTGTGTCAGTGAATGAATGAGCGAGTGAATGAATGCATGCATGCAGAAGAGCAAGCCAGGAGTCGGGTCCCCAAGACCTTGTGGCCTGGTAGATACAGACACAATAGTATTCAGGGAGTGAAGTCCCTGAACGCACCCATGCATACTCACAGGACCTGGGCTCACCTAGCCTCTGTGCCCAGGTGAGATGAGGAGGTAGGCTGCTGATAGAGAAGGGGTTTGGATACCTCTGTGGACCAGGAAGAAGCAGAGGCCCAGAAGAAGCTGGGACGGGGTTGGTCAAGGCCATGCAGCTACCCAGTGGCAGAGTAGCTTTAGGATCCAGGTCTCTCGGCTCCAGGTCTCATGGCCTATGCCCCCTTCCTTTAGTCTACCAGTGCCCAGAGCCAGGGAGCACATTTCGTGGTCGAAAAGCAAGATGCTGAGGCTCCAGGGAAGGGCGTTTGCTCACCTGAGGGCACATGGCCAAAGAACAGCCAAGAGTTTGGGATGAGAAAGAGAAAGCTGGATAGTGGTGATGGCCACACAACGATGTGAGCGCACTCGATGCTATTTCATGAACTAGATACTCAAAAACAGTTATAGTGGTACATTTTATGCTATGTGTGTATTTTGGTACACACGTATACATGCACCCCTGGCCAAGGCAGAACGCATACCTGGGACTGAGGGACCCCATGTTCCATTTTCTGTGCCCTCTTTTGCATATGGTGGAGACATTTTCACCTGCTTCAGGACATTCTGGTCGCTCTGACATCTTCTGTTCCTTCCTTCCTCAGCAAGCCTTTCCCTGGCTGCATGCTGGAGACACAGCAGAAGGCAGCCAGCCTGTCCTCCAGGAACTCAGTCCTCCAGGAACTCAGCACACAGCTATATCAGCTTGTTCAGGCTGCAGGAGGCAGAGGGTTCTGGAAACCCCAGCTAGGGAGAATAGCTGTGGAGGTGATGCAGGAGTTATGGAGAAAACTCTAGAGGGCTAAAGGATTCATTCATTCATTCAAAATTCATTTATTTGTTTGTTCAACAAATTCTCCTGAGCTATCTTCCCAGGCTACATTGGAGCTGGGTGCCAGGGGCACAGCGATGAAACTGACCTGCACCTGCCCTGGGGAAGCACCCAGAAGTAGGAGATAGAGCCTGTGGCCAGGGCAAGAGCTCTCCCCATACTACTGTGAATGGAGCTTGTGCTGGGGTTCTGGGCTCAGAACAGGAGTCTGGGGACAGCTGTAGGGATCGGGTAGGGAACACACTGATACCCTTAATTTTGATGGAGCTGTTGGTTGCCTGGGCTAACACTGAAAGATGGGGACTCCACGAACACCAGGAGCAACATGGGGCAAAGCCACAGAAGATCCTTTGGGGACTTGTGGGTACTTGTAGACACGCAGGAGACCTCTAGGCCAGACACAGAGCCCTGGACAGTGTCAGGGTGGAGGTGGTGCTGACGGCAGGGCTGCTGTGTTAGGAAGCCATTCTGGGGCCCTGAGTTGACAACCCAACAAAGGAAGCTCTTTCCCGAGGGACCCAGGCCACTTCCACCCTCTGCTTGGAGCTGAGTGGTGATAACAGCTGGCCTCGAGGCTTCAGGCAGTGGGACTCCTGCCCAGCAAGGCAGCACACGACAATGCAGCACACGAAGGAAGTAACTTTATTAGCTGGTGGAGGAAAAACAGGAAATGTATGCTGTGACTCGGGCACCGGCCGAGTTTCACTCACATCTAGTTTCTAGGAAACAGATATGTGGCCTCAGACTAGGCTGGGGTTTTCTCAGCCAAGTCTTTCTGGAAATGCCATGCTTTTCTCAGGAAAAACCATGTCCTGTAGGGCCCCCCAGACTAGGGGGTAACGGTGACATACATCTCCACCCTGAGAAGAGGTCTCACTTTCTTTCCAGCCCCCTACGCCAGCAGGGCCCCCTGGAGCCCAGGGTGGACAGTGACTCATTTCCTGAACCCCTACTATGTGCTAGATGGCAGAAATAAATTGGATACTTCAGTCATCACAATAACAAGATGGAAATGAAGACTGTCAAAGTAAGCAAAATGTTTCTTCATCTTTAAGAATAGAAAAAGTCAAAGTCAAAACAAAACACATCGGACAAGTATTAGCTAAAGGCTATCTGGTAAAACTATATTAATACCAGACAAACACAGAGATAGAAACAGTGTTATAAATGTTTATAAAAAGTGGGGCGTTAAAGATTCAATTAGCCAGGAAGAAATAAATTGGTTCAGACAAATAATGGGAAGTCTGTCAGGATTTGATAAATCACATAAACAAAAAATCATCAATAAGACTTTAGTAAGTCCAGTAAGCAGTGACCTAATGCACGGACATGTAACTAAACACCCAATTCCTGGAGAACACACTCGATTTTACAGCACGTATGGTTCTTCTGTGAACAATGACAATTAACTCAGCAATAGGACAAATCTCAACAAACTCCAAAGACCCAACTTCATACACACTATGTTCTCTGGTCAAAGAATTCAACATTTGAAAAAAATCTGTAAATCAATTGTTTTTTATTAGCACAGGAAGGGAGGAAATCCATGGAATTTTTCCAAAACATTTAAAAATTTGATTAAGATTCAAGACCCATCCATGATTAAAAATAAAATTCTTAGGAAATAAAATCTGACTAAATTCTGAAACTTGAAAGTATTTCTTTTTTCCTTTTGAGAACAAGGTCTTACTATATAGCCCAGGCCAGCCTTGCAATCCTCCTGCCTCAGCCTCCCCAAAGCTGGGATTACAAGTGAGTATCACCACACCAGGCTGAAAGTATTCCTTTTAAAATCAGGAATAAGACAAGTATGCCTGCAACTGCCATTTCTATTCAACACTGTATTAGAAGCTCCAAAAAATTAAGAAGAGAGATAAAATAAAGTATGGATTAAAAAGAAAGGAAGCAAACAGTCGTTTTTCACAGATGATATGATTTCCTACATAGAAAAGCAAAATAATCTGTAATCAAATTATTAAACTTAAGAGAGTTCAATAATTTTTATGATATAAAATTAACACACAACAGTCAATTGCACTTCTATATATTACCACTTTTTCTGTAAAAAGATGCACTGGAAATGACTAGACATGTGGGCTCAAGTGGTATAGAGCACCTACCTAGAAAGTGTGAAGCCCTGAGCTCAAACCCAGGTACCACAAAAAAAAAAAGCACTGGAAAATTATATGATTTTCACTACCAATAAAAACACAATATTTTGGAATAAATATAACAAAAGTTATGCAAGATCTTGAGCAAAACTTCATTGAAAGACACTGAAGCGTCTGAAAATAAACAGGGATGTGTACCATGTTCATGAACAAGAAGGTGAATGATCTTAGAGGTGTCATTTCTCCCCAAATTCACAGGTAGAGTCAATGCAATTCCAAATGAAATTCCCAATGACCTCATTAGGAAAAAACCTAAATGTGGGTTTGTTCCTTCAGGATTAGATTCATATGGAAGAGTAAACATCCAAAACAGATTCCCACTGGTCCAAGATGGGACAATTTGAACATTAGTAGAAACAATGACAAATAGACTGACATACATAAAAATTAGTAAGTTCATAACAATACTAAAAACACCTCACTGATCACCTCTTGGAGAAGGCTAGAAAACTAACTCATCACCGTCACTGACGGTACTAGGGGTGGGACTCACGGCCTTGCGCTTGCTAGGCAGGCGCTCTACCACGGAAGCCAGGTACCCAGCCCTAATTTGTTATTAGGAAAACTGGTGAGTCAGGGGAAAGACTCATTCATCTTGACTTGCTATTTATACTAAATCTCAAGGAAATGAATTCGTGTAGTTGATGGAAGGAAGTTATTGTTTTCTTTAATAAAGGAACTCTAGCTGATAAACAAAAAGTAATAGAATTAGAATATCACCATTTTGCACTTCCTTAGAGAATGCTTGATTACAGGATAGGGACAGAAAAAGCATGAAATCAGGCTGGAACATCTTGTAATGCCAGAAAGTAAGGACATGCTCAAAGAATGATGGGAATTCTCAAAAAGATGCAGAAGTCATCTTGAAGGGATGCTTTGAACTTTGAAATAAAAAATGATAACAAGGGATTACAACCCATTGAATAAAACAAAACTATATAAACAAGGAATAAACTGAAGATTTGATGAGGAATGAAATATTCACATCATTTCAAAACATCTGTCTATAAAACCACAAAAGAAAACAGTAATGTCACCATGGAGAAGACTGGCAGATATCACCTTAATCATCATCAGTAAGCAAACCTGTCAAACTCCAGGATAAGATGTGGTGCAAAAGAAAACCCACAACTCCACAGCACACATGCACGTAGATGGGATGCTTTGACTGTAGGAGACGCAGGAACAATCGGCAAGCCCTGAATGCGGGCTGAGGGGCGGACACTAGGGATGAGCCCCGTGCTGTGCTCCTGGACTGGATGTCTGTATTGTGGTTAAGGAGAAGCCAGTCCCTGTTTGTAGGAAGCATTAAGATCTGGGGGGGGGAAATGACAGGAAACCAGGTCCATAGCTCACTCTCAAAAGGTTTAGGGGAAGAAAAGTTCCTTAGAATGAGGTTGCAGCTTTTTTGCAACTTTGTGATCGTTCCAACATTTTTTGAAATCTTTTGAGAGATATAATCAACGTCTGGATCTTATTTTGAATCTTATACAAGCAAACAAATTATTTTTATTTTTCATTGACAAATATATATAAATTTAAGATGTACAAGTTTTAATCTATGTATACAGTATGGAATGATTCAGTCAACAATTTAGCCTATATTACCCCATATGCTTATTTGTCATTTGAAATCTATTCTTGCTATTTTCAAGTATATAATATACTCTATTAACACCATAATCATGTGACATGATTCCTCATCTCCCCAGTCCCATAAACAAATTTAAAAAAAAGACAGCCAGAGAAACTTGGTATGTTGGATATTTTATTATATTAGAAAATCATTAATTGTTTAAGGTATGAAAGCATCTATTATCTTTTAGCAAGACTTGCTGACATTACATGATTTTTGGTGTCCATGTCAAAATAATTCAGGGCTGGGAGTTTAGAACACAGTTATGAATTGATCATTGCTAAAGTTAAGTGATGAAAGCATAGTGGTTCATTATACCATTTATTCTATTTTTAAAATGTCAAGGCAAATGTAATGAGCATTTAGGAAATATGGGAAATGGGAACACAGTGCATATTGCATTCTTTGCTCATCCTTTCCTGTTCAGTTATTTTCTTTAAAACACCCTGCACTGGTGCTGTGTGACCCCAAAGGCAGTGTGGTATAATGTTAGTGAGTGTAGAGGTGGATGCAATCACTTTGGAGGGTAATATGTTAATGGAAGCAGAGTTTATTTTTAAAATGAGCCATTGAAAACCATACCATCATAACTCAATGAGGAACTGGGTGACTATGTTAGAGCACGTCCGAAACGTGGGATACTCTGCAAGTTTTATTTTTCAAATACGGCAGTTCTATTTTTCTACCATGAGAATGTGTTTGTATGTGAAAAAGGTAATGCTAAATAGTATATGAAGAATGATTCCATCATAATTGGTTCTTAAATACATGGTGCATATGTTGGTATATGCACTAAAAATTTTTCACAAGAATATATACCAAACTCTCACTTTCTCTGTTGGACTAATTTTAAAGTAAACCATTCAAATTAATAGTGATACTAGCATTATTTTAAGAGAACTTTTATATAGTTAAGAATTTTTTAGGGCTGGAAACATAGTTGTGGTATAGCACTTGCCTAGCATGTGTGAGGCACTAAGTTTGACCCTCAACACTACAAAAAGAAAAAGAAAAGAAAAAAATTTTCAAAACTAACCATTAAAAGATACAAAAAAATTATTGCAAATGCATTCTAGAAGAGTAAGATGAGGATGGGAGAGTTTTGCTCTATCAGTTAAAATGAAGAACTGTTGTTCAACAAAAGACACCATGAAAAAGGTGAAAACAGGGCTGGCAGAGTGGCTCAAGTGGTACAGCACCTGCCTAGCAAGTGTAAGGCCCTGAGTTCAAACCCCAGTGCTGAAACAAACAAACAAAAAAGGTGAAAAGATAAGCTCCAAATTAGGAAATATTTGCAACTAACAGCTCAAGTTCATTACCCAGGAGGCCAGTCCATCTATCTTTATATGTCTGTACCTCCATATAGATTTATGATTCCCAAGAATCAACAAGGAAGAGACAATCACCCCAAGTCTGTCAAATGACCATCCCCTCTTCCATACATACACCCCTGGGTGTGGCCCTCACTCCTCAGAGGCAGCCCCTCCTCCGATGACCACTTTAACAGGACAAAGTTCTCCACCCCCACCACTGCACAGAGCACTGAGCCCAGCTGCCTGTGTTTCTCCTACCAGTAGCAACTCTGCCTGCCTCTGAGGAGGATGAGGAGCATCCAGGCCGACCCCAGACAGCTACAGAAACAAACTACCACAAGATGCGTGGCTTAAAAGTAACAACAACAACAAAAAAGCATTATCCTCTTCTTATAAGAACACCAGTCATGTAGGATCAAGGCCCACCCTGATTACCTTATTTTAACTTGATTTTGTCTGCAAAGACCTTATTTCCAGATAAGCTCACACTCATGGATACTAGTGGGTATGACTCCAATAGAGTTTTTTGGGGGACACAATTCAACCCACAACCTCAGCCTCATTTCTATCTTCCTGATCAGTCCCAGGATCTGATCTACTGTACCCCAAGAGTGGGAGCTCTGTGCATAAGTGACTCCCTGGCTCATTGAACCCCTCCACCCCTCACCAAGGAAGCCACACATGGTCTTAGAGCCAAGGGTATAAAATTGAGTTCTAGTCATGAAACCTTGAACAGGTCATGCCTATTCTAAGCCTCAGTTTCTTCATCTGTAAAATGGGAATTGAGACCAGATACCTCAAAGGTTTGTGAGGGTCAAATGGTATGTTTTATGGCGTATTTCCAGTGTGTGCCAGGCACATAGATGGCTCTTAGTAAATAAGAGTCTTCTCTTCTCCAGTCTCTGAGAGTTCATCAGGGAGAGAGAGAAGCCCAGCCATGCCTCCCAGTGGCTCATATGCCCCTCCAGGACAGAACTGTATCATACACTTCCTATTCCTCTGGCGTGGTCCCACCAGCGTCACAATGTCTGAGGCATGTGACCCTAGGAAAGGGCAGCCTGACACCAAGAGCAAGCCAGTGGCCCATGGGAAAGCAGTGGGAGTCAACACACTCATGTCAGGAAGCAAAGTCTTGACCCCAAGAAAGGAACTACAGGACAAAAACTGGACCTGTCAGTGGGTGGCTCGCCATATTCTCATCCCCCTCCCCCTCTCTGGAGTCTGGTCCCATTGAGATTGAGGGATGTGTGTGTGTGTGTGTGTGTGTGTGTGTGTGTGTGTGAGCAGGGTGGGTGGGAGGGAACAGAATGGGATAAAATATTTCCTTGCGTCTGGAAAGCTATTTTGAGCCAGGACAGCCGGGCGATGCTCCTGGTGATGGACGCTGGCTGACCCAGACTGGGCCCTTGCCTTCTGGCCTTTCTCCCTCCCAGGACCCAGAGTTCTGTTAGAAACACAGCCGACGGGAGTCTGGGTTCCAGTCCCAGCCTGGTGATTCATTCTGGTATGGTCTAGAGAAGGCTTTGATACTCCCTGGACCTTATCTCCCAACGTGAAACTGATAAAACAGCCCAACTCTGTACAAGGATATTTGGTTCAGAATAAAGCACTGTTAGATACGGTTAAAGCTATGTTAAACACTGTCAATGTTGCTGATAGGCCTTTATTGTAAGCACTCCTTTTCGTGTTTATTTTTCCTTTAAATAAACTAAGATGTTGAGAGTGGAGCAGTTTGACTCCCTAATTGACAATTGTTAGACTATCCTCTAGTGCCTGGCTGTCTTGAGCAGAGGCCTGTCAGCCAAGCAGCCCCTCTTTGGCAGTTGGCTGAACCTCCGTCATAGGGGCCCAGCTGCTCGGAACACTCCATGGATGCCTTAAGGAAGCTACACTACAACAAAATTACTTGCTGCTGAAGCACGGCTCCACCAGAAAGCACTATTGCAGCCCTGACTGCTTCAAAACAGATCGTGGATATATTTTTGCCATTACAAACCTCAGCAAACTCTAAATGACCCCACAGCCATTTTCAACTAGGTCAGAGGGAAAGTGCTTCCTCAGATGACCTAGCTGAAGGCTATGACTGGTGCAGATCCCAATCCTTCATTTGCATGAAGGGCTGTACCATGATTGGTGCAAACACCTTTGCCATACACCCTATCCAGCTATATAAGCAGGTGGGTTCTGCTCACTTCTTGAGTCAGCCCAGAAGCAACTTTCTGTGCTGCTTCCTGGTGTTGCAATGCTAGGCCCCACAAAAGGATTCTCCCAAATGGTCTTTTTTTTTTTTTTTTGCCTACTTCTGATTTTTATCATAAGTTGGGAGGGCTGAGGTGGTAACACAAAGAGGAAACAGTAAAGCAGTAGCAGCCACCACCTCAGCAGCAGCCTCAATGACAGTGGCAACAGTGGCAGTTGTAGTGGCAACAGGAGGGAGGCTAGAGCCCCAGAGAGCATTTGAGGGAGAGACATCCAAGAGCAGAGGCAGTAGAAGTTATAGAGAAGGTTGGGAAGACCTAAAGATGAGGACCAATGGGCTCCAGCATCTGGAAGATTTCCAAGGAGCTGCCAAGCCCTACGGGCCATGGATCCCCAACACCCAGGGCCTGAAAGCTGTGACACTAGCTGCTTCTGACTGCTGCTTCTCTAGCTGCCAAATGCCAGGCCTCTGGCCACCAAAGCCCAGAGCAATAACCTTCTAATCTGAGTACCTAGAGCCCCAAGTCTCTGACCTCTCGGGCCTGGACCCATAAAGCTTCTAGTCCTCAGGACTTGCAGTTATGTCTTTGAGTCTGTCAACCCAGTCTACGAGCCTTTGCCACTCAATTGGCCCACTCTGCCAGTACTAGATGAGCCACTCCTCGCTTACTCCCAATTTCTGAGCAGAGAAAAAAACCATCCTGGTGATTAGAACAAAAGGGGAGACTGAGGCTTGTGCTGCCTCTCCTGCAGATTTTGACAGGTGTCCAAGTGTGACTCTGAGTGTGCTGACAAGATATTTAAGACAAAAAAACAGAACTGGCACACAGCCTGCTCAGCCCAAGATTTTAGGGGTGGGATTCCTCTAAACCCCCCTCCCATCTCTCTCCCCTCCATCTTCACTCAGTGCCCACACTGTGCTTCTAGAGAGCTACTTGATTCACCCTAAAATTTCCTAACCCTTTACCAGCCTCCCACTGCTCCCACAAAGAAGTCAAACTCCTCCTACCGTCCGTAGGCCCCTCCTGAACTGGATCTCCCAACCCCTGGCTGCCTCCTTTGTGCTCTGAAGCCAGGCTTGTCTCTGCCAACTCCTCAAACTGTTAACGTCTCAAACTGCTAACGTGCCACTCAGGGGCTTCACATGCTTCATTTTTATTTCATCCTCACAATGACACTTTAAGGCAAGTGTACCTCACATGGCCAAAGGTTGCCCGGAAGTGCTGTTTTCAAATGTGCCGCACAAGAGGACCTTAATAAATGTTCTTTTCTTCCTTTCTTATGAACACATACCCTCTTTTCTTTACAAGATGCCAATGGTATATAAATAAACCTCTCTTCAGTGTTGGACAGCATGGAGGCAGGCGCAAGAAGTGCAGTGAGCCAGGTCCCCAGGATGGGAGATCCCACAGCAGCCCAACCCTCACATCTTCCCGCACCAGAACCGTGGAACCACGCACATCCTCCATAGAGATAGGGCTCTGAATCCTACTAAGAAAGGGAGGAGGTCCCTCTTGATGGCGGATCCCAGGGGAAGGAGCAGCAGTAGACTTCCTGACTCTGAAGATGAGGCAGGAGGGAGGGAGAGTCCCAGAGTAGCCAAGCCGTTCTCCCAGTGAGGAGTTTGGGAAACCTGAGGACTGCCTAGGTTGGGATGGGGAGAAAGGCATCTTTGAACCCAGCTGCAAGCTTAAAAATGCCTGACCTGGAAGTCATTAGGCCTCCTCAAGGTCCAGGTCCTTAAAATAAGGCCCCAGGGCCATCAGCTTCAGCAAATCCTACAGCTAGTGGGAAGTGCAGACTCAGGCCCCGCCCCAGGCCTGTGAAAGCAGAGCCTGACATTAGCAAGGCCCCAAAGGATTCACAATCATATTAAAGTTTGGGAAGGACTGTCCCCAGTGATCCCTCCATTTTACAATAAAAGAACCAAAGCCCTGGAGGAAAATCCTCTTCCTGATTTCCAGGTGAGTCAGAGATGGTGCTAAGCCTGGAAGCCAGGAATAGGCTCCCATGCAAGGGTTCTTGGACTCCCCTGCAGGAAGCCATCTTCCCTAGGTGTGTTCAGTGCAGAAAGGGGCTGAAGCTGGGGTAGAAGGGTCCTAGCTGGGTAGGCAGGGGTCCTGGGTCCTGGTTCTATTACAAATTAGAGGTATAATCTGTGCTCGTATTGCCTCAGTTTCCCTGGTGGTTCTGTGAGATGGGCTGAGATAGGCAATATAACCAACTGGTACAATCACATTTATTTTCTTACAGCTGCCTGGTAAGGAGGGCAGCGAAGAGATATCCTATTCAACAGATGGGGAAACAGTTCTGTCGGGTTGTAGCTTGGCCTGGGATGCCTTACGCTGTTCTGCATAGCCAAGGTAATTCTGAAACATGCCCCTCAAGCCAGCCTTCCTCTCTAATGGTCTGTCAGCTCCTGTCAGTCATCAGGGGCCCCGACTCGGCTGACAGCCAGCAGTATGTCTGCTACTGGTGCTTGGACGCCCACATTCCTGGGCGGTGACAGGGTGTACACTGGGAGTTGGGGGGGGGCAGGCTGGGAGCACCCAGAGGGGATCCGCTTGGCTGCAAGCCCTGGGGCCTGGCTGTCTGGGGAATGTCAGGAAGCAAAGAACTTTCTCATTTCACTGATGGGGACAAGAGATATCTGTGGAGGCTGTTGTGGCTGGGCTGGATAGGACAGAGTTCCAGTCAGGCCCTGAAGAAGGGCCTACCTACCCCTGGTACTAGGGCAGGAGTAAGAGAGGGGCAGGATGGGTGGCTGACTGGGGAGAGCTACTGAGCAGCAAGGCTGAAAGACTTTAGGCTACCAAGTCAGCCCTGGCTGGTTTTTTATCCAACTCTGTCACTTACTAGCTATGTATCTGGGTACAAGTCACCTGTCACCTCTAACTTCTGTACTCAACAGGGTCTGGCCCTTCCACAGGAAGCCTGCCTTGTAACACTTTCTGAGGTCATGGCTGTGACACTTACGATCTGATCTTAAAATGGCCTTGAATTTAAAAGCACACCCAAACAGATAAAGCCATTAAAATAATCAGTTCTCTACTTAATCTTCTTGAAGGGAAAAGTGAGTCTAAATGCTCACCCCATGCAACATTCCCAGAATCTACTTTCTCCTTCTGCCCAGTTTGGTTTCTCTCTTCTCAACTCCAGGAAAAACTCCAATCCCAATCAGTTCCTTCTCACCTCTCCAGCTCCTCTCAACTCCAGGCCTTTATGCTGTGGACGGCTTGGCCTCTCATCCAGCAGCAGGGTAACTACAGGGGAAGCTAAAGGGTCCCTTGCAGGATCAGCGGGGAGGACGATCCTGCGTTAGTGCCATGTCTCATCCCAAATGTGACAGTACAAAAATGACCAACATGAGGATTCAAGGGCTTTTTCTAACCCCTGCCCACTAGCAAGAGTCTACCTTTCCCTTCAGTTTCTTCCCCTCCTTGCCCTTTATGGAGTCCCTGCCGTGCCAGCTCAGATACTTTGTTTTGGGGAAGGAAAGTTAAACTGGATGTTGGGAAGGGTGGAGCCAGACCACAGGGCAATAGGGAAGGGGAAGGACCTGGCAAAAGGGGTTAAGCCTATTTATTAAGAATACAGAGAGACATTAACTGCTGCTCAAGATGTAGAAAGCTAGAAAGAACAAAAAGGAAAAGCCAGTGTTTTGGTTTGCATCTTAAATGTACCTCAAAAGCTCACATGTCTAGGCTTGCTTCCCAGCTGACGGTCTTATTGGGAGGTGGCAGAAATTTAGGAGGTGGGCCTAGTTAGAGGAAGCAGGTTATCCCCTTAAAAGGGATATTGGGACCCTGGCCCCTCTCTCTGCTTCCCAGCCACCACGAGGCAAGCAGCTTTGCTCCACCTGAACTCCCCACCATATGCCTCACCACAGACCCAAAATGACAGGACCAAGTGGCCACAGACTGAAACCTCTCCTCCTTTAAGTTGATCTACCTCATTCATTTAGTCATAGAGACAGAAAGCTGACTAACAAAGCCAGATAAATTACAAGTCATAACCTTTTTTTCTTCCTTCCTCCCTCCCTTTCTCCCTCCCTCCCTCCTTTCCTTCCTTCCTTCCTTCCTTCCTTCCTTCCTTCCTTCCTTCCTTCCTTCCTTCCTTCCTTCCTTCCTTCTGTCTTCTTTGCTGGGGATTGACCCCAGGGTCTGTTCATGCTAAGAACACGCCCTAAGCTATGGCGCAGGAGTGCAGGGATGGCAGAGGCCTGGTAGGGGATCACTGAAAAACTCCTCCAGCGTCGCAGTTCTGGTCCTACTCAGAAGGCAACTCTAGAGGAACTCGAAGCCTGTGACGCCCTGAAGATGATCATAGTTACAAGACCCAAGTCGAACCTGATTTCTGATGAGATTGATGAGCTAACAGAACGGGAGATACACCTATTTCCAGGTGTAAATACTGTTTACTTCAGTTGTGAATCTTCTACAGTATCTGACATCCAATCAAAAATAAAGAACACACCTTGTCCAGAGACAATAAATCCAGAGTAAGAGATAAACAACTAAGAGTTCTAAGTTATAGAATCTAGTGAAAAATGTGGACTATATGCAAGAACAGGTGGGGAGCCTCAGCAAAGAGATAGAAACTATGAGACTGAGTCAAACTGAAATCCCAGAAACAAAAAAAATGACAATATCAGAGGTGAAGAATTCTTTCAATAGAGAGGCTTTCCAGAAGCCTCAAAACAGCTGAAGAATGAATCAGTGGACTTGAAGCTAGGTCAGTAGAAATTACTCAAACTAAAATACAAAACAAGAGTGAAAACAGAGCAGAGAATCTAGCCTTGTGGGCCAATGTCAAACAGTGTTAATAAGCGTTTGACTTAGTGGAGGCCCAGAAGAAAAGAGAGAGAATGAGGCACAAGATTATCAAAGAGATAATAGCTGAGAATTCTCCAAAATAATGAAAAACACACACACCTCAAACCACAGATCTAAGAAGCTGAGTACCCAAGATGAGCAAATATAAATAAAAAACAAAGCAAGCTAAAATCCCCCTAGATAGTTCATCTTCTAATATACAGAAAAAGTCTCAAAGTTCAACAAAGGAAAAAAAGGTGATACAAAGAAGAGAGAGAAGCAAAAATAAGAACTACAGCAAGTTTTTCTTAACTATACAGACCAGAAGACAAGTAAGTGATATCTTTTTTTTTTTTTTGGCAGCACTGGGGTTTGAACTCAGGGCTTCCCACTTGCTAGGCAGGTGCTCTACCACTTGAGCCACTCCAGCAGCCCAGTGATGTCTTCAAAACATTGAAAGAGAAAATAGCAACAACAAAGACTGTTATCCAAAAGCCAATTCCCAGTAAAAATATCTTCCAAAAGTAAAAGCAAAATAAAAACTTTCTTATACAAACAAAAGCTGAGTGACATCGTTGCCAGAGACACAAACTACAAGAAATGATAGAGGTTCAGACAGAAGGAATATGACATTGCCAAAGTTTGAATATGAAATATCCCCCGAAGGCCCACGTGGTAAGGGCTTGGTCCCTAGCATGGAGCTCTTAGAGGTGGTGGGAACTTTAAGAAGTGGATCCCAGCTGGACACCAGCTACTTGGGAGGCTGAGATCCAGTGATTGCAGTTCAAGGCCAGCCCAGGCAAATAACCAGAGCAAAATGGACTGGAGATGTGACTTAAGTGATAGAGTGTCTGCTTTGCAAGTGTGAAGCCCTGAGTTCAAACTCCAGTCCCACAAAAAACAAAACAAAACAAAAGAAAAAAACGATGAACCCAGAACAAAGAAGTGAATCCTAGTGGGAAGTTTTAGGTCATTGAAGACATGCCCTTGAAGGGACCTGTGGGACCCTGGTGTCTTCTTCCTTTCTCTTTTTTTGTACCCTGCCATGAGATGAATGGGTTTTCTCAGTACAATGACATACGGTGCCACCACAGGGTCAAAGGAATGGGCTCAACTGCTCAGAGACCGAAACCTCCACAGAGACTAAACGAAAACTTAGGTATACACAAAATCGAGTAACTATGGACAGATTTTTAAATGAAGGTAACTGTAAAGACTTTTCATTCTTTAACTGCTCTAAGGATAATTGAGTATCTAAAGCAAAACCAGTAACAATATATTGTGGGGTTTATAATATAAATAAAGGCAAAATACAGCAACAATGAAAAGGAAGGAATTAAAAGTATATGTTTTAAATTTTCCCACCTTATGTGAAAGCATATAATATTATTTGAAGGTAGACTGGAATAAATTAAAGGTGCATACTTTAAACCCTCTGGAAACCATTAAACAAAATATGAAAGTAGGTATAACTAATAAGAAATAATGAAAGCAGGTGTGCTGGCTCATGCTGCAATCCTAGCTTTTGGGAGGTTGGAGATTGGGAGGATTGCAGTTCCAGACCAGCGGGGATAAGATAAAAAAGTTCACAAGACCCCATTTCAGTTAATGGCTGGGTGCCAGGGTATGTAGCTGTCAGTCTGGCCATATGGGGAAGCACAAAAAGGAGGATTGTGATCCAGGCCAGTCCAGACCCTATCTGAAAAATAATCAATGCAAAAATGCAAAAAGGGCTGGAGACTTGACTCCAGTGGTAGAGCGCCTGCCTAGCAAATACATGGCCCTAAGTTCAACCCCCAATGCTGCCAAAGATAAATAAATAAATGAAGTTAAAATAAATCCATGTGAAAGTAGAAAAATGAAAAGTGAAACAAAGATGGAGCAAACAGAAAAGCATCCAGCAAGATGGTGGGTTTAAACCCAACCACAATTTTGGGCATGATGGTGCATGCTATAGCAGGAGGAATGAAAGTTCAAGGCCAGCCTGGACTAGATTACAAGATGCTGACTCAAAAATTAAATAAATAAAAACCCAACCATATCATTGTCAATAGTTACATTAACTACAGATAGTCTAAACACACCAACTAAAACAGAGGTTGCCAAATTGCATAAAAAAGCGACTCAACTCCATACCATTTACACGAAACCTACTTTAAATGCAAAGATATGGATGGGTTGAAAGTGAAAGAATGGAAGAATATACCATGAAATGACTTAATAGAAAACTCAAGTGTCCATATTAATATCAGACAAAATAGAGTACAAACAAAGAGGATAACCACAATTGCAATGGCAGCAGAGGAGTGTGGGAGTCTCACAAGCATCACGGTGACCAGAAGAAGCCAGGCGAGAGCAAGTGCTATTCCTTTTCCTAATGGGCGAAAGTGCTGTTGGCAGTTGAGCCACGAGGGATACTTTGGCGGGGTGTGGGAATCCCTGGAAAGGAGCAGCTTTCAGAGTGCAGACATGCTCCCTTGAGGGATCTGACTGCTGGGTAGGTGGCCACGCTCAGTTTGTGAAAATTCATTGGGCCATTGTTTTTGCTATGTCCAGTTTTTTATTTTGGGGGGGGGGTATGGAAAAAATACTGCAAAAGAAAGTTTCCTCAAAAAAATAGCATTAAAATACACTAACAATAATGTGCAAGTTAGCAGTAGACGGCAAATGCTTTCTAAGCTCTTCTGTTATTCAGAAGAGAGTAAAGATACTGATTTTGGATTTTGGAAAGTTCAGGATAATCTTTTCTTTCTTTCTTTTTTTTCTTGCAGTACTGTGGTTTGAACTCAGGGATTCACACTTGCTAGGCAGACATGCTACCACTTAAGCCATGCACTCAGCCATTTTTTGCTTCATTTTTCAGGTAGGGTCTCGTATTTTTGCAATCTTCCTTATTTACATCTCCCATGTAGTTGGGATGACAGGCATGTGGCAATGAGCCCAGTTTAATTGTTTGAGGTGAGATCTTTCTCAACCCCTCCATCCCTGCACTGGCCTCAAGCTTTAATCCTCCTGAACTCTACCTCCTGAGTAGTTGGGATTACAGGTGTGAGCCACTATCCCAGCCTATTCTTTTAATTTCTAAAGAAACTGTCAAGAATATAAAAACAGACAACATGTATCTTTCAACCTGGTAAATGGGAAAATTGAATAATACCAAATAATGAAGATAAGAAAAGGTGGGCTGGAGGTGTGACTCAAGTGGTAGAGTACCTGCCTAGCAAGTGTAAGGCCCTGACTTCAAACCCCAGTACAAAAAAAAAAAAAAAAAAAAAAAAAATCAAGGATAAGAAAACGGAGAACAAGAACTAGAACAGATGGAAGGGCTGGGGTACAGCCCAGTAGTAGAGAGCTTGTCTAGCATGTGCAAGGCTCTGGGTTTGGTCCCCAGTACTGCCAAAACAAACAAAAGGAATGAACAGAAAAATGGAAAGCATAAAAGAAATCATACATATGAACTCAATATGTCTATACTACATTAAGTGCAAATGCTCGAATACAAAGACAGATTTGCTGTTCATCAAAAGGCATTTAAACCAGGTGCCAGTGGCTCACTCCTATAATCCTAGCTACTTGGGAGGCTGAAGTCAGGAGAATAGTGGTCTGAGGCCAGCCTGAGCAAACAGTTTGTAAGACCCTATCTCCAAAACAAACCAGAGCACAATGGACCCGAGGTATGGCTCAGTGGTAGAACACTTGCTTTGCAAGTGTGAAGCACTGAGTGCAAACCCCAGTCCCACCTACCCTAAAAAAAAGGCATTTAAAAGAGTGAAAGAAATCATAAATTAGGAAAAAACACTTAAACACACAACATCAGAAAAGAGCACAGATTCTGAATACATAAAGGAGTTCTAAGAAACAACAAGAAAAAGGTACAAATCCAATAGAAAAGAAAAACCAAATAAACATGAAAAAAACTCAACTTCAAAAATAATTAGAGAATTTTAAATTAAAAATACAATTACAAAACCATTTGTCATTAGAGGAAATGCAAATTAAAATAACAGTGCCATTTCACTATGTGCTTATTAGAATGGCTGAGATCCAAAACCGCTGAGAATAACAAAAGCTGATGAGGATGCAGAGGAAAAGGGACGTTCATTCCTTGCTGACGAAATGCAAAATAGAAGAGCTATTTTAGAGGACAGTTGGCAGTTTCTCATAAACATCCTTTCCATACCACCTCACAGTTACACTCTATTCATTCAAGTAAACTGAAAACTTAAGTAAACTCGAAGTCTGTATGTGAGTGTTTATAACTTCCAAGTGACTGGATGAGGCCACCCACATCGCAAAGTGATTTAAAGTCAACTATTGTAGACGTCAACCGCATGTATAAAATACTTTCACAGCAGCACCTACATTTGTGTTTGATTAAATAACTGGGCTGTAGCTTAGCCACGGTGACACATAAAATTAATCGTCACACTGTGTGTAATGGAATAGTATTCAGTGATAAAAAGGAGCAAGCTATGAACTTGGAAGAAATGATTGAATTTGAAATGAGTTTTGTTAAGTGAAATAAACCAGAGCAAACAGGCTATATATTGTGTGATTATACAAATCTGACATGCCAGAAAAAGAAAAACAATAGGGCTAGAAAATAGATTGGTGGTTGGCCGAGGTTTGGGGAGGGGAGTTCTCTGCAAAGGGAATTTTTAAAGAGACTGAACTCTGTATGGAGTGGTGCATACATGACACTACGCAACTGTCAAAACCTGTCAAAACTCACCACACACAAAGTGAACTTTAATGCATGTGGAATTGGAAAACCAATCAACCAGAAGATCAAGGGCTCCCAGGATGGAATGCAGTCTGTGACAAAGGGAGCTAACTATATTGCAAATGTATGAATCAACATTGGAAGTGGGTAGAGGAAAAAGAGGCTGATCCAAGTAGCTTAAAAAACAAAACAAAACAATAACAACAAAAACAATGTTTTGACTAAAACTGTGAGACTAAAAGCAAAAGAAATTCCACAGAGATATTGTGTTGTAGTAGGCAAAGTTATCTCTCGCAGGAATATGGGGTCCCGGTTCTGAAACTACTGCACGGGTGTGCTGAGATGGATGGTGGATGATGGGTGCTAGATTTCTCACACTTAGGGAGGGCAGTTACACAGAGCAAGTGGGAGAGCTACAAAGGACAATCTAATACTGGGTTAGAGTCACAGACATCCGCTACATTAACTGAATACAGGTTTAGATGGATACATACAGAAATAATTATAGATATCTGTGCAGCCATCATTAGCATATGCACATATATTTCCTAGCGCTTTCCTAGAATTAGTGACACCTCAGTAGCAGTGGTCACACCCAACTCTCAGATGGTTTCTAATACCATCTTCCAATAAAAAGAACCCGCGTTACTTGGAGAAATGGCTGGTTCTAGAGTGGAGATGGGAAACACACGCACACGGTGAGCCTGGAGAACACTGTAGTGCCAGAAAATAAGGAAGTGTTTTACAGACAAAGGACAAAGGAACCAGTTCAAACATCTCCAATGATCAAAGCTGAAACAATTCCAGCCACAAAATAATGTAGTGCTATGTTACAACCTAAAGTTTAAAATAAGCATTAAGGGGTTGGGGAGGTGGCTCAAGTGGCAGAGCCCTTGCCTAGCAGGTGTGAGTGGGGCTCTGAGTTCAATCCTCAGTACTGCAAGTCCTATTGACAAAAAAAAAAAAAAAATGATTGAATACAGCAAAAAAGGGAGAAGAGACAAATCTCTCATACAGAATTCTCAACACCTTATGTAGATATGCTCCCCTCCAGAAGAGGGGAACTTTCTCCTACCTTGATTGTGGAGTGTGCTTAGTAATTTTCTTTCCAAGGGTATCACATTGATAAATTACGTTGAAAGTATGTTCCCTTGATATAGTGTGATGAGAACTTCTCTTCTGTGGTAGTCTTCTGCAAAACCTATAACCTACGTCTTGTGGTTACCACAAGGAAAATAACAGACAACCCAAACTGAGAGACAATCTTCAGACTACCTGGCTCCCCAAACTGTCAAGGTTGAAAAACCAGGAAAGACTGTCATAGACGAGAGAAGACTAAGGACACATGATGACTAATGGAGTGTGGTATTTTGGATAGCATCATGGAACAGAAGAAAGAACATTAGTGGAAAAACTAGTAAAACCCAAATAAAGTATGCAGTTTAGTTAATAGTAATGTACCCAAGGTGGTTTCTCGGTTGTGACAAACATACACAGTAATGCCAGATGTTACAACAGAGGAAACTGGATGAGCGGTATACAGGGCTTCTCTACTATCTTGGCAACTGGATGAGCGGTATACAGGGCTTCTCTACTATCTTGGCAACTTTTCTCTAAATGTAAAATTATTCTAAAATGTATTTATTTTTGCCAGGCGCTGGTGGCTCACACCTGTAATCCTAGCTACTCAGGAGGCAGAGATCAGGAGGATCCCGGTTCGAAGCCACCCCTGGCTAACAGTTCAGGAGACCCTATCTCAAAAAACCCTTCACAAAAAAAAAAGGCAGGCGTGGGGGGGGGGTGGCTGGTGTAGTGGCTCAAGGTGAAGGCTCTGAGTTCAAGCCCCAGTACCACAAAAAATATATACATTTATTTATTTTCTAAAATATGATTACCTATACATCACATTGCAAAAAATAAGTAGTGCAAGGTGATCCATCATTGGCTAAGATGGAAATCACACCTTGCTGGTAGGATTTTAAATTAACACACGTGACAGATATCTAGCAAAGCTGAATTAATTCATATATATTCCTGAGCCTACAGAAACTTGCACATGTACAAAAAATATTTCTAGCATAATTTTCACAGCAGAAAAACTAGAAAACATCTACTACAAGAGACTGAAAAATTGTGGTATATCCATCCAATAGCATACTATATCTACAGTCACAATAATGACAGCTACATCCATTGACACAGCAGTTTCTTACAAATATAACATTGAGTGAAAAAAGCAAATTGTGGAAGGATAGATTCAGAATAACTCCATTTATATAAAGTTCAAAAACTAAATAGTGGCACACAAGTAGATGATTGTCAATGCAGCCAAGGAAGTCACACAGACCAGTGCACTAGCAAATAATATCCTATTTTTTAACTTGGGTCGTGGCGACACAGATGTTGGATTTGTAATTATTCTTTTAACTATACTCTTCTGTGTTATAAAATTGTAAATCTAAGAAATTATTAAATAAGAGTGTAGAAGCATCCATTTCTACCTACTAACCTCTTTCTAGCAATTTAGCTGCTGACCTTCACAGAGCCAGCCCCACTCACTCCATCCTCACTGCTGATGGAGACAAGGTTGGTGTCACTTGGGCATGACCTTCACCCACTCTTCCAGCCTTCCTCCCAAGCTCTCTAGTGCTGCTCCACTATTTCTACCATCAGTACATACCTCTCGCAATTCTGTGGCCAGACAGTCCTTTTTCAGTCAAAAACCATGTGCTGGGAACTGTTCTATGGTCAGTGGATACAGGAGGAAACAAACTTTTTTCTAAACAAGTTTATATGATGCTCACGATCATGACTGTGATGGTGACCGTCAGTCTCCTGGGTGTGAAGTTCCATATTATTGTGTGTCTGAGTTGCATTTTCCTGATGGCTAATTATGTTGAGTCTATCTGGATGTGCTTATAGGCCATCTATATATAAACTTTGGAGAAATTTCTATTCATATTATTTATTCATTTGTAAATTGGGTTATCTTTTTAAAACTGAATTGTAAAGAGTTCTTTACATATTTTGGATATTCACATTATCAAATATTTGATTTGTGAATACTCTCTCCCATTGTGTGGTTGTCTTTCCACTGTCTTCACAGTGTCTTTTGATGCACAAAAGTTTTAGGTTTGATGAAAATCAACTTACTAAATTCCTTCTTGTGGATTGTGGTTTTGGTTTCCTTGTCCAATTCGAAGTCACAGAGCTTTAAACCTGTGTTTTAAGAGTTTTGTAGTTTTAACTCTTATAAATAGGCTTAATTTTTATAGTATATGGTGTTAGGTAGTGATCCAAATTCATTCTTTTGCATGTGGATATATAGTTAACATCATTTGTTGAAAAGAGCAACTGATTTTGAATAATTGATTTTGCATCCTACAATCTTGGTAGACTTGTTTATTAGTTCTTATGATTTAGTTTCCAGTGGAATTTCTAGATAGAAATTAAAGTCATTTAAGTCATTTGTGAATAGAGTTTTACTTCTTTTAAAATCAGAATGCAATTTATTTTTCTTGCCTTATTGCACGAACTAGAACCTCCAGTACAGTGTTGAGTAAAAGAGACAAGAGAAAATATCCTTGATTGTAAGGGGAAAGTATTCATTTTTTCACCATTAAGTTTGATGTTAGCTTTTTTTGAGGGGTGGGGGTGGTACTGGGGTTTGAAATCAGGGCCTGTGCTTGCTAGGCAAGTGCTCTACCACTTGAGCCACATCTCTGACCCTGTTTTGCTTTTTTGGTTATTTTTCAGATAGGGTCTCACTTTTTTACCTGAGGCCAGACTTGGACTGAAATCCTACCACCTGTGCCTCTCACATAGGTGGGATTACAGGTGTGAGATACCACATCTGGCTTATTGATTGAGATGGGGATCTTGCTAACTTTTTTGCCTGTACTTCCCTTGAACTACAATCCTCTCTATCTCCACCTCCTGAGTAGCTGGGATTACAGGTGTGAGCCACTGCACTTGGCTGGCTGTGTGTATGTGTGTGTGTGTTGGGGGGGGGTTGTAGATGCCCTTTATCAGGCATAGGAATTTCCTGTTTGTAGTCTGCTCAGAGCTTTTACTGAACATACATGTTGAATTTTGTCAGAATTTGTCTACATTTTAGATAATCATGTTTTTTCTTCTTAAATTTGTGAATTACAGTAACTACTTTTCAAATGTTAAAATAAGCCTGCATTCTTGGGATAAATTCCACTTGCTCATAATGAGCTATCCTTTTCAAGATTGATTTTGTGGTAATGGGGTTTGAACTCAGGGCTTCACACTTGTAAGGCAGGTGCTCTACTACTTGAGCCTCACTGCCAGCTTAAGTTAGATTTGGCTTACTAAATTTTTGCATCTACGTTTATGAGAGATACCAGATTGTGGTATTCTTTCTTGCAATTTTTTTTTTTCTGTTTTTGGTATCAAGGAAGTACAGCTACATAGGATGAGTTGAGAAGAATTTCCTTCTCCTCCACTTTCTGCAAGAGTTTGCATAGAATTTGCCTAGTTTCTTTCTTAAGCATTTGGTGGAATTTACCAATGAACTCATCTGGGCCTGGAGTAGTCTACATGGGAAGGTTTTAAAGTATAAATTCAATTTGTCTATTTTTCCATGCAGTTCTATCAGTTTTTTCCATTATATAGTTAGAAATTCTGTTATTAGGCTCATATGGTTTTAGGGTTATGTCTCTTGATAAGTTGAACTTTTCTCACTATGAAATAATGTTCTTTATCCCTAATACTATTCTTTGCTTTGAAATCTACTTTATTGGACATTTATATAGTCACATCAATTTTCTTTGTATATCATGAGATATATTTTAATACATTTACTTTTGTAGATTTTTTTGGCATACTTGGGATTGAACTCAGGGCCTCATGCTTGCTATGCAGGCACTCTACCACTTGAGCCACTCCCAACTCCTTAATACACTTACTTTTAATCTATTTGTGTCTCTTTTAAAAAATGTACTTCGTGTAGGCAGCAAATAGTTAGGTCTTGCTTGTAAATTAAATAATGATCTATGCCTTTTAGTTGGAGGTACATCATTTACATTTAGTGTGATTAGATTTAAATCTATAATCTTGCTATTTGATCGATCTCCTGTTTTCATGTATACTTATCCATTATCCCTTAATGACAACATCCTAAATAACCTTAGTATATTACCAAAATCATCACCTTAATTTTTGAAAGCTACTGTCAGCCAACATACAATTCTAGTCCCAATTTCTTTCAGTACTTTATAAATGTTGTTTTATTAATTTCTTGCTTGAATGGTTTCTGAAAATAAACATGAGTTTTATTTTTGTTTCTTTGTATGGAACATCTCCTCATCTAACCTGGTGCCTTAAAATTTTTCTCTTTATCATTGATTTTGAGGAGTTCTGTTAAGTGTCTTGGTGTAATTTTTTTCCTGTTTCTTGTGCAGGAGTTAATTGAGCTTCTTAGATATGTGGCTACATGGTTTTCATCAAATTTGGGGACTTTTGGCCATTCTTTTCAAGTACTTTTTCTTGTCTCCCATACTCTGTATTTCCTTAGAGTACCCCATTTTACATATATTAAACTTTTTGAGGTTGTCTCCCACTTAATTGCTGTAAATTTAAGAAATTATTTTAAAAGTTATTTTTTCTCATTTTGGGTAGTTTTTATTATGTCATTATTCTCATTAGTTTTTCTTCTGAAATGCCTAATTTGCTGTTAATTTTATTTCATTATATTTATTTATGCAAGTATATATTATATATATATTTATAGCTCAGACATTATAGTTTTCATCTCTGAAAGTTTAGTTTTGTGTCATCTATATCTCTTAACGTCTGAACATATCTAATGCAACTACAATTGAATGTGTTTGGCTGCCTAGTCCCACATCTGTATTAATCCTGGGTCAGTTTTGATTGACTTTTCTTATTATGGGTTGTATTTTCCTGCTTCTTTGCAAACCTAATAATTTTTATCTAATGCTAACAATTGTGAAAGAACCTCACTGAGCACTTTTGTATTTATATAAATATTCTTGAACTTTGTTCTGGGATGTAGTTAAGTCACTTGGGAAAAGTTTGATAAGATTTGCTAAGGAAGACTATAGCAGCATTCCCTACTACTGAGACAAAAATGCTTCTGAGTACTCTACCCAATGTTTTGTGAAGTAGTAGGCTTTCTAGACTGGTGGGAACGAACAGGCACTATTCCTGGGCAGCTACTGTTTCCCTCAATCCTTCCTGGTGCTTTTCTTCTTAGCTTGGATAGTTTCTTCATATGTATGCACAGATCTCTGATGAATACTTGAGAAGTCCTTCCACAGAACTCAGTTCTCTCTCTCTAATGGTACTTTGCCCTGAACAATCTTGCTAACTTGGTCTCTCTGGACTCAGGTGTCTGCTCAACTAATGGAGTCTGCCAAGCTATGCCTGTGTTCTGCTCCCTGTGATTGACCTGGAGACTCTATTCTGTGCAGGAGCAACCATAGGCTTCACCAGTAATGCCCATCCCCAAAGAATTCTGGTTGTTGTTGCATGATGTCCAATGTCTTGAAAATCATTGTAATATATTGTTATTCTTGTTTCAGGCAAAAGAGAAAATCTAGTCACTTTTACTCCATTTTGGCCAGAATCAAAAGACCATGGCCTAGGAGTCCTACTGAGGCATGTTTTTAAGTTAAAATGGTCTAGGAGGAAGGGAAAGAGGAAAACAGAGGAGAGGGGAGAAGAGAAAAAGAAAGGAGGTAGTATAGAAGCAGGAGGAAGGGGAGAAGGAGGAGGAGCTTATGCTGCATAGAAAACAGATAATTTCAGGAGGAAAATTCTCAAGAAGGTCAGAGGGGTGCAATCCTAGTCCTTGGTGGAGGGGGTGACCTCACCAAGGAACTGGAAAACTTTTCCTTTGTGACTAAAGTCAAGTATACTGGTTTAGCTGTGAGTAGGTCAGTAGAAATAGTGCTTTGGGGGAAGTGACCTTATTTCATTCTCCCAGCAGACCGTAAGACAAGGTACTGAGAGGAAGTCAGTCATTTAGGAAGAGACTCTAGGAAACACACTATGGGAGTGGGAAAGTGAAGCAGAGAGAAGGAGGTAGCGAATAAAAGAAACGTTATCAAGCAAGTTACCACTGTAACTGAGGCTTAACGTGGGTGAATGTACTTCAGAGTGATCTAACTGAAGAGGGCTGGGTTAATTTCACATGAACTTCCGTTAGCATTCAGTTGAATGAGGGGCATTAGTACACCCACTACTTTGGTTCCCTGCACAGCACAAAGTGGCCCTAGTGGCTAGAGAAAGCCCTTAGCAGAAAAGGCAAATGTTCACAGGTCAAGCCCAGCCAGCCTGTCATTGATGGAGAGACTTTTAGGAGTGGGGCATTGATGGCATTTCAGCATATGCTAAAGGTGGTCATAGCTGCTTTGCTGACAGTATTTCATCTATTCAGTGTGAGGCCAGGGCACTACCCAAGGTGGAGGTTTGAGCAGAGAGGAAATGTGAGCCTCAAGGTATCCTGAGTGAGACTGCATGGGCCCCACATGCTACTGCTGTTGGTAATTGGACTTTCATTTGCAAACAAGAACACACTTGTGCACATGCAACCATTCCCCCACACTTCCACAGTGGTGACAGAGAACAGGGCTGTCTATGGCACCTAGCAGATACACCATGGCCAAGATGCCACAGAGACAGAGTCACTAAAGATCAGATTCCCAAGAGTCTACCCAAGATGACAAAAAGCCTCTCTAGAGAGCAGCTGAAGACTTGATATCAAAAGTGTGTTCTGAAGTCCAGCAGCAGCGGTTTTATGTTTAAAATGTGTAACATTGATTCCAGCCTAGCACGGAATCTGAATCTATTGCATCAGAATCTGCACTTTTAATAAGATGCCCAGGTGAGGCGAAGACACACTGAAGCCAGGGACCTGCCGGCCTCGTGCTTGCTTGGGGTCATGGTCAGCCTCTTTTACCTCACTTATTCCTCTGGTTTCTGGGGCAGCTCAGGTGGCTCTACCTTCAATTTTAGGCTCTGGTGTGCTCCAGGGAGAGACAGCACTGAATTACCCCTCCTCCTTTGCTTCTGGCAAGGCTCTGTGTTCTCATAGTTGAACACAGAAAATCACTAGAAAATAGTTCTAGTTGAAAATCACTAGAACTCTGTTCCTCATAATGATTATGAAGACATGAGCTAGAATCATTGTCAGGAAAGTATGATAAGGCATTTCTAAAATTTACCATCTAAAATGGTTAAAATTAACAACAACAACAACAACAATGTCCTGTTGCTTAATTTATTTTAACTGTAGTAATCCGGAAAAGTCGTCAATGCAAAAATGACTCATTCACTGAAGGTTCTGAATAAGATTCTAAAATCACCACCCATGGTTTTCCTGTGCTTTGAAGTGACAGAACAAATGACACCAGAGATGGGCACTGTCCCGAGTCCAGAATGGATGATACACAAACATCTCACAACAATAACATCCTCATCTAAAAACAATCTGAAATGAGGATGTTATTTCTGCGATTCGCTTGTGCATTTTAGTTAATAAGCATTTGTGCACCTGTGTGCACAGACCTAAAACCAGGATGGTTTGTGGGTTTTTGTACAGATGATCAATAAACTTGCTGATGCTTCTGCCATGAAGACCTTGTTCTAAGTATACAAAGAAGAATTCACATCTCAGAGCAAAACCTTCATGGTATAAAAATGAGAAGAGTCATAAAGAGATACAAATGAGGAGGCTAAGGGACAGTCTGGGAAGTGTTTCAGGAGGTGACTTTGGAGATGAAGGGTGAGAAGAGAGTTTAATTAACAATTAGAGGTAGGGCTGGAGGAGTGGCTCAAGTGGTAAAGTGCTTGCCTAGCAAGTGCGAGGCCCTGAGTTCAAACCCTAGTGCTGCAAAAACAATTAAAGGTAAACACACTGGATGAGGAAAAGACAGGCTGTATAAGGGGAAAGGGCTTGTTAGGGTTTTTTTCCAGCAAGATGACGATCCATACTACGAAAGAAAAACTCAAGACACATAGCTCTTTAGATCATGTCACAACTATGCCTAACTCCACAGATCCTGACAATGCTTTGCTGGCAGATGGGAGAATGACAGCCTCTAGATGACTGCTCTGAGTCTACTGCTCCCTAGTCATGCCACACCCAAGCTATTTCCCACCCCAGCTCTGGGTGCTATGCCTACTGTATTCTTCCACATCTTTGTCCATATAGTAAATATCTACTCACCTTCCAGCCTCAGCTCCAGCATGGCCTTTATTTCTTAAAAACACTTAAAATTCTCTCCCACTCAAAACACTGACTCTTCTCTTCAGCATGGATGTGATACCATGGACAGGTGGTAACAAGCAGAAAAGAGTTGGAAGGAAAGGAGTTGATCCTGGCTAGAACAACTTAAAGCTGGAGTATTTTGAAGAAATACAGTCATAGATGTCCCAAGACAGTGAGTTTGCTGCAAGGATGAGCTATTGTGGATAAGTCACCAAAAAATTAAAGGGAACACATCTACCCATCTACCTCCTTCTGGCCTTCCACATCTTCCTCATCTTCTGTTATGAGATGAACCCAGTGGCACCCCCACCAGAACTTACTCCTCTCATTATTCAAGGTCAGTGCACCAGCAGTTCTCCATCCTGCATCATAAACTTTCTCCTTTCCACTGGATCAATCCTATCAGGAATCCCAATTCCTCACACTGAAACAAAACAACTCTTAGTCCCAGGTGCTGTCCCACACACCTGTAGTTCCAGCTGCTTGGGAGACTGAAGCAGGGTAACTGGAGCCCAGGAGTTTGAGATGAGCCTGGGCAACATAGTAAAACTTCATGTCATATGTATATATATATATATATATGTTATATATAGTAAACCTTTTGATCCCACTTGCCCTTCCAACTGCCTCTTGCCTTATTTCTCTGCTCGTCTTTTCACAGTGAATCATTGAATTATCTATACTGC
Organism: Castor canadensis; assembly: GCF_047511655.1. Taxonomy (NCBI): domain Eukaryota; kingdom Metazoa; phylum Chordata; class Mammalia; order Rodentia; family Castoridae; genus Castor; species Castor canadensis. Next base: position 131,797,502 of record NC_133386.1, read on the forward strand.
AATTGTCTCTTCTCATTCTTCTACAGTTTTGTCCCCAAGTCCATCAAAAATGATCTTCTCAAGATTCCCAGTGACTTCCACAAAGCCAACTCCTTGGATCCTCACCTTGTTGACTTAGTTGCAAAAATTCTGTGTCCAAGACACCACAATTTCTAGCTTCCTCCTCCCATCCTTCCAGCCATGCTTTCCTTTTCAGTCTTATTTCTGGTTCAGTCTCATTTTTCTGATCCCTATGTGCTGTACTGACCTAGGGCTCAGTCTTTAGAGATCTTTTCTTCTCTGTCTACTTGGACTCACCAACTTGAGGTCTAGTACGCACCCTGACATCCTTCCTCTAAATGAGGCCTTTCTACAGTCTTTCCTATTTCACCTGATGGCCATTCTACCCTCTCAAGATGCTTAGGTAAAAAACCTTGTTGTTGAGGGTGGTGTCAGCAAAATAGCAGAGGAGGCAGTTCCAAGCTCCTATCTTCCCCTGCTACCCCCATCCCACAGAAACATCGAAAAATAAGCCAAAACTGTCAGAACCAATTTTGTCAGAATTCTAGAAAACAGTGAAAGGTTTACAGCAATAACCAAATACTGATTTAAAAAACAAAGAGGCAATTTCAAAACTATATGGTAGTTACCAGGAACTAGGGGAAGCAGGGGTGGGGAGTTACTGTTTAAAGGGTACAGAGTTTCAGTTTGGGTTGGAGTTCTGGAGATGGATAGTGGTGATGGCTGCACATCTATGAATATGCTTAATGTCAACAAATTACTCTTTAATATTTTAAATAGTAATTTTATGCTATGTATATTTTACAATTGGAAAAAGGAAAGGTTTATGGCATTTTTTACTAGCCTTTGACCTCTTCCCTGGCTTGGTGGCAGTCTTAAAGATGTCAACTCACATTCCCACATACCCTGGTCCATACCTAGTTCTGGAAGGAGCAAGCAGAGTTTACCCACAAATTTCTGTGGAAGTCTGCTCTAACCTATCTCAGGGCTATTTGAAGGACTGATGTAAGGCACTCTTCTCTGTTTTGCCTTAACTTCTACTCACCTAGGCCAGAAAAGCAGCAGACATTATTCTAAAACAATGTAGATGGATGAACAACCTGGAGGTTAACTAAAGCAAAAGATCTGAATTAAAATACATAATAGACCTGTTAAGGCCCAGGAAGAAAAGCCAGGGACTTTTCTTGGAAAATTAAGACATTCAAAAACCACCTTATGGGCTAGAGGAATGGCTCAAGTGGTAACAGTGCCTGCCTAGCAAATGTGAGGCCCTAAGTTCAACACTCGGTGCCACCAAAAATAAATAAATAAATAAAATAAAAGCACTTAACATAAAGAGGGAATTTAGAAAGCCTTATCTGAGAATACCTCAAATTTTTCCCTAGACTCAGTGGAAATCTAAGGCTAAAGGAGGGTAAGAGCACAGAGGCAAGTCTGCAAAGAGTGGGAAAGGTGTTTTGTTTTTGTTTTTTTGTTTGTTTAGCTCCAGGAATTGAAGAAAATTTGTCAATCACTAGTTGAACACAAGTTAAGGAACAGAGACTTCTTAACTACACATGAAAAGGATATAACCTATGAAAAAATAAGAAAAGTCACTACACAAATGGAATACTACAATTTTTCAACAACTGAACAACCAACCAACAACTAACCAATCAACCAAACAAATAAAAACCCAGAAAAACCTTGGGAAGGGTTTAAAAGACAAGGGTTTACATGATTTAAAGATAAATTCATAAAAATTATTATGACGTAGTTTGTGATGATAGAATAAGGGAGGGAGGATAAAGCTAAACAGAAGCAGAGCTTTGGTATGCTGTTGATGTCAATATCATTTCAAACTAGATGGCTACAAATTTAGGATGTTCCCATGGTTACCTCAGAGGAAGTATTTAAGTATCTTAAAAATAAACACAAAGAAAGTAAGGAATCAAAACAGTTCATAAGAAAACTAAACATCAAATTGCACAAGTCTTTCCTTATCAGTAATATATTAAATGTATATGATTTAAAATCTCTAATCCAAAAGTAGAGCTATCAGAATGGATTTTCAAAGCCATGATGCACATGCTGTTCACAAAAGGCTTGCTTTTGATCTAAAGCCATAATAGATTATACGTGAAAGGATGGGAAAAGATATTTCATACAAATTTTAACCAAAAGAGAGTTGGGGGCTGGTAGAGCACCTGCCTAGCAAGCATGAGGTCCTGAGTTCAAACCCCAGTACTGCCAGAGAGAAAGAGAAAGAGATGGGATGGCTAAACCACTATCACACAAAATAGATTTTAAGTCAAAAACTGTTTCAAGAGACAAAAGACAATATACACTGATAAATGAGTTAACTCATCAATAACAGTTAACCATTGTAAGTGTTTATGCACCAAACACCAGTGTATGATATATATACACCACAATATCTGAGTCAAATATGAATAGAATAAAGGGAGAAAATGTTCCACAATAGTAGAAACTTGTGAAGACTTCAATAATCACTTTCAACAAGGGACAGAATGTCTAGATAGAAGATTAATGAAACATAAAGGTTTGAACAAAACTATAAACCAACTAGATCTAACAAACATATAGAACACTCCATACAACAAAGCACAATACACATTCTGTATCCAGAACATTCTCCAGATACATCATACAGTTACGACACAAAGCAAGCATAAAAACAACTTTCAAGGTAAGTCTTTCCTGACACCACATGGAATAAAGATATTAATCAATAACAGGAAAACCGGAAAATTCACAAATGTGGAAATTAGATACATGCTTAGAGAACAAATGATCAAGAAAAAATCATAAAGGAAACTAGAAAATACCTTGATAATGAAAAAAAACCCAAACCCACAACATACCACTTTTATAGATGCAAAAAAAGCAGTGCTGCGAGTAAAATTAAAAATGAGAGTAAGGCCATTACTTCCAGTTTTACAGAAATAAAAAAGGATTATAAAAGCACTATGAGCAACTATACATAAAAAATTTGATTACCTGGCTGAAATGAAAAAATTCCTAGAAACACAAATTACCTCAGTTGACTGAAGAAGAAATAGACCTATAAGAGGTAAAGAGTGCTAGGCTTAGTAGCTGTAACCCTAGCTACTTGGGAGGCTGAGATAAGAGGATCATGGCTGGAGGCCAGTAAAGGCAATTAGGGAAATACTACCTCAAAAATAAGCAAGGCATTGTGGTGAGTAGCTATAATTCCAGCTACTCAGGAGGCAGAGGTAGGAAGATTGTGATTGGAGGCCAGACCAGGCAAAAGCACAAGACCCTACCTAAAAAACAAACTATAAGCAAAAAAGGACTGGGGGCACAGCTCAAGTGGTAAAGCACTTGCCTAGCAAGTATTAGGCCTCAAGTTCAATTTGCAGTACAGAAGAAGGAGGAGGAGGAGGAGGAAGAAGAAAAGGAGGAAGAGAGAGAAGGGAGGAGTAGTAAAGAGTTTGAATTAGTAATCAAAAATTTCTGCCAGCCAGGCGCTGGAGGCTCACTCTTATAATCCTAGCTATTCAGGGGGCAGAGATCAGGAGGATGGATGGTGGTTCGAAGCCAATCTGGGCAAATAGTTCCATGAAACCCTATCTCAAAAAATTCTTCACAAAAATAGGGCAGGTGGAATGGCTCAAGGTGTAGGCCCTGAGTTCAAGCCCTAGTACCTCAAAGAAAAAAAAAAAATCCTGCCAAAAGTCCAGAATCAGATGGCATCACTGGTGAATTCTACCAAATATTTAAAAGAATTAGCACCAATCCTTCTCAAACTGTTCCAAAAAATAACATATTCTATGTAGTCCATGCTAAAGATACCAAAGCCACAAAAAGACATCACATGAGGGGAAAGGTATACACCGAAATCCCTTATGAATATAGATTAAAAATATTAGCAAGTTGAATCCAACATTATTAAAAATATTAGCAACAAAATATTAGCAAGTTGAATCCAACAACATATTAAAAGGATTAACACCATAGACAAGTGTGATTTATCCCAGGAATGCAAAGATAGCTCAACACAAGAAAAATCAACATAATACATATTATAGAACAATGGGGGAATCTACCTGTTCATCTCAATTAATGTAAAAAAGGCATCTGATAAAATTGAACACCCTTTATGATGAAAACACTCAGCAAACTGGGAGCCAGTTTTCTCCTCCCCTTATCTCCTCAACCATCTCTTTTCTATTCGCTCTAATCCTACCCCATTATTCTCCTGCGTTCTCTGAATATACCAGGCACATACCCGAGCGCCTTTGTATTTGCTATTCCCTCCACCTGGAACACTCTTCAGTGTCATCTGCTTGGCTAGCTCTCTCACCTCCTCCATGTTTCTGTATCACTTTCTCAGTGAGGCCTTGTCTACCCTTTCTAAACTTTCATACTAATACATCTTGGAATTTCACATTCTTCTCCCCTACTTTATTTTTCTTATGATCACTGAGATGCAATGCATTTTAAATTTATATTCAGGGCCTACATAGGGTAGTACTTTTTACTGTTTTCAAGTCAGAAGACTTTTTTTTGTTGGTACTGGGGTTTAAACTCAGGGCCTCATGCTTGTCAGGAAGGCGCTCTACCACTTGAGTCACTCTGCCAGCCCCTTTTTACTGTTTTGTTCACCACTATTTCCCCTGGAGGCTAAAACAATGTCTGAGACACAAGTGCTTAGTAGATAAAACAAACAAACAAACACACACACACACACACACACACACACACACACACACTGTATATATATATATATATAAAATGACTTAATCCACACTTGATCTTAGCTGTAAGTCCAGCAGCAGGGGTGGAGTCTAAAGGGATAGCTAATAGATTTATTATTTATTATTTGACTGGGGTTGGAGCTCAGGGCTTTGTGCTTGCAAACCGGGTACTCTTCTGCTTGAGTCACACTGCCAGTCCTTAATCTGTATTTACATAGAATTTGAAGTTGTAGCATAAAACCCCAGAAAAACTACGCAGTGAAAAGGGATGTGGGCTGAGCACAAATCCTGCTGAACACCACTATGCAAAAAAGAAAAACAAAAATCAGTGATCCTGTGGAGGACTAAATCAGAATGCTATTATTTTTAAGTTAATCTTATCAAGATTAATGAGCTCACTAATAGCAACAGTCGTACACTGACGTAAGACTAAAAGAACCAAGAAATCACAGTACATATCACTTAAGGCTAAAAGAATTTTTCTGCCTGGTGCCAGTGGCTCACGCCTGTAATCCTAGCTACTTGGAGACAGAGATCAGGAGGATCGAGGTTTGAAGCCAGCTGGGGCAAACAGATCATGAGACCCTATCTCAAAAAAATCCTTCATAAAAAAAGGGCTGGTGGATTGGCTCAAGGAGCAGGCCCTGAGTTCAAACTCTAGTACCACACACATAAAAAAAAAAAATCTTAGAATGATTTGCAGTTCAAGAGCTCTGAGAGGCACATTTATGCAGATTACAAAGGAACCCTCACATTGTGTGATGGTGCACACCTAGAATTCCTTGACCAGGTGTTACATGAGGAATTTGGTAACTTCAAAATACAAAATGTGAATCCTTCCTCATACAAGGATCCTTATGAAGTGAAAATTGTTCACAGAAGGTAACCAATGGTTACATGCTACATAAGCCTGGGCTCCTCCCTCAATGCTAGTGGAAACTAGACATGGGAGGGACGGGTTCTTTTTTGGTGGTACTGAAGTTTGAACTCATGTCCTCAACACTTGCTAGACAGGTGAGGCACTCCACCAGCAGAGGGATGGGTTCTTGCTATAGCGATCTGGGCAGTCTTGCCAGAGGGGGGAATTCAGCTGAACTTGGTGTGACTTTCAAGTGAGGGGCATAAACTATGTGGTGTGGGAGGTAGGTGGTAGGTAGAGGTAGTGAAATGGGATATGAATCTACAATGTAGGTTGAGAACTTTAAATACCAGCTTTAAATATCAGCTTCAAATACTATTTTACGGAAATGTTGAAGATGTTTGAAAAATGACAGAAGGAAATGTCATTTATGGTTTCTAATGAACCATTAATTCTAAATATTTTGAAACGGTATTAGTTCATTTTGCCAGCTCCAGTGGCTTAATATTCTTAATTCTTCCTCTTCCTTCAGAGCAGTCACACATTCCTTCCCGAATACTCTCCCCACCCTCCATGTACCTGCACTACCCCACCAGTAAGTATTAGGTCAACAAGTGTCATTGAAAGGCTCACAAACCTGCAAGCAGAAGCAGCAGACTGTTTTTCACCATCCTTTCTGGGAAAAGTCTTGCTTATATGGTGTTTTTTTCACTCCACTTCATCTTGCATGAGATTTGTGACACATGACTGAACTAAAAACAAAACAAACCCAACAACAAAAAAAGCAACCAACCTCTGTGTGAAGGTACTCATGAGGAGTTTCTGTTCTTTCAAAGGCCGTTGCTGTTTGGGGGCCTTCCAAAAGGCCAGATAAAGTAGTAACTCATGGCTCAGCGTGATGCCATTTTCATTTACACTCTGAGCTCTGCACATCTTTAACTTTTCTGAGCCCTTTTCAAAGTGGGAGTGGCATAACTACTGGCCTCAAAATACTGAGCACCTAACTGTGCCTGGCATTTTTACACACATTATTCACCTAGTCTTCACAGCAATCCCATAAAGTCAGAAATACTTTGTATTATGGTGAAAATAACTTGGAGAAGTGTGACTTGCTCAAGTTCATATGATCAATAACCAGAGGAGCCTGGAATTCAAATCCACACCATCTAACCACTATTTCCTTTGTACTCTTATCTCTTAGCCCAGCGGGCTACTGTGAGAACTGTAAAAAGAATTAAAGAGCAAATATTCAACTAGAAAACTATACAGTTTAAGAATGTTAAACACTGTTACATTAGAAAGAACTAGAACCTAATCTAAGATTTTTGAAAGTGAAGATTAACTAGCAGAGAACAGATTAGCAGTATTTCTTATACTTAAAAAGTTCCCAATTTAGGTAAGGAAAAAAGAAAAAAATAATCCAACTGAAAAATGGGCAAAGGGCCTGAAAAAATATTTCTCCAAAGATACACCAGTGGCCAAGATACAAATGAAAAGATGCTCACCATCAGCCATTAGGGAAATATAAATCAGAACCACAATAAGGTACCACTTTACAAACTAGGATAGCTAGAATTTAAAAAGACAAGTCAATGTAGCAAAGAGGTAGAGAAACTGGAGCCCAAATAGACTGCTAGCAGGAATGTAAAACATGCAGCCTCTGTGGAAAAGAGTCTGGCAGTTCCTCAAAAGGTTAAACATAGTTACTATATTACCCAGCAATTCTAGTCTGAGGTGTACATTTATGAGAACTGAAAACATAAGTAAAATCTGTATACAAGTGTTTGCAGTAACATTACTCATAATAACCAAAAAGTAGAAACAATGCATGTGTCTATCAACTGATGAATGCATGAAAAACTGTGATACACCCATGTGATGGTCAGAAAAAGGAATGAAGCACTAATACATGCTACAGCATGGATGAGTCTTGAAAATAATATACTAAGTGAAAAACAGTCACAAAGATCATTTGTTGCATTATTCTATGTATATGAAATGTTCAGAATACACAAATGAGTAGAGACAGAAAGTAGATGTTAGTAGCTGTGTGGAGATGGAGTGGTGGTGGTTATGGGGTAGTGTCTTCTGGGCTTGTTGAAAATGTTGTAAGACTGATTATGGTAATGGGTTGCCCAATCTACGGAGACACTAAAGACCACTGAACTGTACACTTTAAATGGGTGTGTACATGACATATCTCAATAAAACTTATTTTAAAAAAAGTCTCTATGTTCACCATAAACTATACCTGTAATACCAGGTACTTATTAAAAGTTTGTGCAAACCAAATGGATTTTTTTAAAAGTACGTAGCTGTTAGAATTCTAATAATTTTGTAGAATTTCTGAATGTTCTTCAAAGAGTTGACTTAAAATTACTTCTAATTTGTCAAACATGAACTACTAATAGATATTATGCTAAGAATTTCAGTAAAAGGATGTCTAGGGATTAAGATGTCTAGAGATTGATTCATACGTGGCATCATCATTAATCTACTTACTCAAGAAACCTAAAAATTGTTCTTGTTTTCTCCTTTACGTCTCACATCCATTTCATTAGCAGGAAGCCCTATTTATGAACTCCGGAAAGACAGGATTTCCCAGTTGTTCACTATGGTGTCCCTGGTGCTTAGAACAGTACCTAGTACACAGACGAGGCCTAATTAATATTTGTTGATAAATAAATAAGTTCATGCTTTACTTGGAATTAGAATCTTTAAAAGATAAGAAATTTAAATCTCACTTGGTTATCTATCTAGAATGTAAATTACAGAAGTTTCATTTGCCACTCCAGTTGTTGAAACACAGACTAGATTCTCAAAGGGACATAAATGTGCTATGCTGTTAGAATATGTGGAACATAACTTTATTCAATTTGTTCTTATTACCTGATATGTGAATATATAAAAGATACTTTATTTTATAAAAACTTACATCTGTAAGTAATAGATTGGCCATAACAGAGGGCTCAACCTGGAATACATGGTTAGGCTTAAGGGCCCACAAAGCCCTAAAACTGTATGTATATTGGCATGTGTATAATTTTGGTGAGAGAGTTCAAAGTTTTAATCAGATTTTCAATTTTCAAAGTCTATGACCCAAGAAAGGTTAAAAAATTACTTAACTAGAAACAAAGTCACAAAGTTTTTTTTAAACATGAATTTGTACAATAAAATGATATCCAACAGCTCCATCTATGGGCAAGTCATTATCACCTACTAAAAATATTGACAACCATCATAGACCAGTTCATCTTATGAATGCCTGTGACGAAATCTTCAGTGTCACACTAGTGTGAATTTATTAACTATAGTATCACAGCTTCTTTTCTCCAGATATGAATGCAAAAATCAGGAGACTGCTGATGAATTCTACTTACAGTACTTCAGCACCAAAAAATTGGGCAGTTATGCTGATATATGTATATACAGTTCAACATTTGTCAGTCTTAAAATGCTTATTTATAGTGAAATCTATATAAAACCGTTAAAAACTTTCTATTTACATTTTTTAAAAATGAGAAGTATAGTTTCCTTTGCCACACTTGTCAAAACTGATGCTTACCCTCCCACCCCTTATTTCTCACTCTATTTGTGACAGACAGCAATCACAAGACCAAACATATTGCTTAAACAAACTGTGTCCTAAAAAAGTAAAATGCTTAAAAACATTACATTTAGAACTGCAAATGAACTTTTTATACATTTTAAAAGGGCTTAAACAAAAAATATGTAAAAGTTATTTTCAAAGTCTCAGTCCAACATGAATGTGCAATTTCAACATTAAGAAAACATGAACTGAATGAATAATTTGTTTTCCTTAATATAACTGAACATTTCTGTTGGACCAGAAAATGTTTCTTTTCCTCTGCTTCCCAATGAAACATTTTCTAGTAAGTTTTCTTAAAGTGAGCATCAGGGAGTTGGGGAGGTGGTACAGGTAGGCAATTCTGGTTTACAAGAAATGTGTCAGAAGGAATACAGTCTGCTTTGAAATGTTTACATTAAATAAATACAAGGCAAGTGTGCTGTCTAGCACACAAAGGAACAACGCAATAAATTAGCATACGACTAAGGAACATGTACAAGCCATCCAAAAAGCACTTCCCATTGGTTAGGGATCTGATTTCTACCATCCAGCAAGGATTCTTTAATGCCAGTATTTTCCTAGATATTTATAGACTAATCATGAACTGAGCAAATGTAAAATGTTAACCAATTCAACACTTCCAAAGATTTGCAAAACATACAAGATTTTTAAAAAACTATTCCTGACTCATCATTTCAAAATACAAACTATTCACATTATCCTTTTTCCTTAACTGGTATTTTTTTTTTATGGTATTTTGCTCAGTGGAAACCAGTTGAGAAACATTCATAGGAAAAGTCCCTCCACAGCAAAACAAAACTTTTCCATTGGCCATGGTCCAACAGAGAATACTGGGTCTTAAGCTCTGCAGATGTGCATTTTTTCTTTTTTTTTCTATTTTTTTTTTAAGTACATTCCCCTGTGAATTTAACTTGCTAAAATGCTGCTCCTGCAGCAATATCTTGTTGAAACACTGCTGTTTCAGGGTCCACGGCCTAAGTATGGGCAAAGTGCTTTTTTGCAGACATCAAAATAGTTTCCCTGGACACTTCGTAACCAAGCAGGTTGTAAAGTGCACTCCTGTGTCCAAAAGCTAAGGCCGTTCAGCTGAGCTCTGAGAGGGGCTGGGCTCGGTTCCATCCTCTGTGCCACTGTCTACGTACTGCTCCATTGCTGTCTCATCATCATCCAGCTGCTGACTGGTGAAGTTGTTTAGCTCAAGAAGCCCACTGGGCTCCACCACCACATTGGAGCCGGAGTGACAAGGAATAGCATACTGGGGAATGGCCTAGAAGAGAAGATGCAGGAGAGAATCTTTATGGTAAGAAAAGGTAACATAAGGATTTCTCCAACAAAGACAGAAGAAAGAAAACTGACATTTGCTGGACATCCATACTATATGCCAGGCACTGTGCTAAGATGCTTTTACACGTTCTACTCACTAAATCCCCACGACAGCATCATGAGGAAATTATTCTCATTTTACAAATGAGGAAACTGAGAGAGTAACAGACTTACTCAAGGTCACACTGCTGTCGGATTGATGCCAGGATTCAAATCCAAGTCTTTTACACTTGAACATGATCTTTCCATTCATTAAATGGCACATCTTCTAATAAAGAAGGCTAAAGTCTATTGCCAAATCCAGAAGACAGACTTCAAAGAATACTTTCATTTGATCCCTACATAATTTATGTCAAATTTTGCTCTGTATTATCTGCAAGGTGAGTAATTAATTTTCTGACATCACAACATGTTTTAAGCCTCTTTGGTGACACAAAAGGGAAGTAATTTGTTTGGGTTCCAGAATAATGATCTTTATTGGAAATGGGAGAAAACAAAATATTCAAGTACCAGAGAAACCAAAACTTGCCTTTAAAAGTCATTAGTGAACACTGGCTGTGGGCTTTTGAACAAGAAATTTCATAGGCATATTGCCTTGTCAGATTCTTTTTCTCATCTTTATTCAACATCTTCCTTTTAAAAAGTAGGATCAATTCATGTCACACCCTGTTTAAAATTCTAGAGGTGTTTTCTTCTGCACTTGTTATGTGTACTCCTTACCATGTCTCATGCCAAATGCACTCTACTTTAGGGCTTGCACTAGTTCTTCCCTTCTTCCTTTTCCTCAAAACCTCACAAGTTCAGCAATATTCTTGTCATCTGGAGCTTTGCTCAATTGCTTAGGGCCACAGGTTTAGAGAAGCCTACCTTCCAGGACCCACAACCAAAGCAAAAGTGGTTTGGTCCACCCTCCGCCTCTATTACACTGTTAAGTTTTCCTCATTGCACTTGCCATCATTGGTTAAACTGCCCCTCTGTGCTGGAATACAAGCCGTGAGGGCATGGACAAAGCACAGATCCCGACATCTTATTCGCTGATAGCTGCCTCCTTTGAACAGGGGCTGGTGCATATTAGATGCCAAAAAAGGAATAATACACTGTTTTGGGGTGGGGGGGAATGTGGTTTGAACTCAGGGCTTTGTGCTTGCTAGGCAGGGACTCTCCCACTTGAGCTATGACCCTAGCCCATTTTGCTTTATAGTGTGGCATTCTTCTCTGGGCCAGTCTTGGACTACACTCTTCCAACCTACAGACTCCCACATAGGTAGGATGACGGGTGTGTACCACCAAGCCCAGCTTGTTTGTTGAGATGCAATCTCACCAAGTTTTTGCTCAGGCTGTCCTTAAACCACAAACCTCCTGATGTCTGCCTCCTGAGTAGCTGGGATTATAGGTGTAAGCCACTCTGCCTGGTTCAAATAATAAATTTTTAACATTAAAAACCACAGGCAAAGTTGAATATAAGCACTTTGCAAATTCACATGACCAAAACTAGCTTTTACTGGGGGAAGATATAAATTTAATTTTTATACTATCAGGAAAATAATGCAAGATGCCTAGGCATTAGTTTTAGGGTGGTGTTTTATTTGTTTCTCCCCTTCCACATAGTTGATCACTGTGGGATGGAAGAAAACATGGATTTTAGTTCAGTTCTGGCTCTGACTTGCTGTGTGACTCTGAGTAAGTGATTCCACTTCTATAAGCCTTACATTAATCTTATATAAAATACAATACTTGAAAGATATATGCTCTAAAGATTCTTGCAGTTCAAAATGTCTATGGCTTACATACATACAGACTCCTTCAGGAAAGAAGATATATCCACCTTGTTTACTCCTCTCTACCTACCCTCAGGACTTAGCACAGTGCCTGGATCACAGTCTTTAAATAATACACGTGAAATGAATGCATGAAGGAAGGAATGAACCAATGAATGACATCAGATTGCCTACAAAGAATGTTTTGCATTCCAAGCACTTAATATCAAAGACATTGAATTTTTAAGGGCATTCTTTAAGGAATAAATGACAGCACTTCACAGACTTCCTTCACTCATCCCTGTAAGTATTACTGAATTAATAAAATCAATAATTCAGGTCAAAGTTAAGTATACTATTCAGATCTGAAAATATTTTAATATATATTAATGATAAAAATAATAACAGCTAACTTTGTTGAGTATTACTGTACAAATACTTGACCAAGTATATATACCCACTTAATCTTCAAAACAACCCTGTGAGGTAGGGTTGTCTCCATTTCATAGGTAAAGAATCTGAGGTACAGAGGTTAACTCAAGTTGTTCAAAGTCACAGGTGCTATGGCATAATGAGTATAGGTGAGAATCAAATCTAGGGAATTCTGGCTCCAAACACTTAGTTCTTAATTACTCTGTTGTCTGTCCTTCTGACAGCACAACTGGCATGAAGAACATGCTAAAAGTTAGGTGAGAATTCTACAGAGAATCTACTCATTACCTGTGACCCTTACAATGAAGCAAATTATACTTTCACTCTTGTTAAGAATGTGCAGAAAAATAATTTCCAAATAAGCTACCTAAAATGATTTTTAATTTAGTGACTATGCCCCAATAGCCACAATAAATTTTAGTAAAATTACTCATAGTTACCATCTGTTGAACAATTACCATGAGCCAGGTACTGTGCTACGTGCTTAATTATTGATCCTATGAAGTAGGCATTACTTATTCCTATTACTGGTAAGGAAACTAAGGCAGAGTGAGGTTAAGTAGTCTTGCTCAAGTAATGAACGGCAAAGCCAGGAAACCATCCCTTTTCCACTATACCCTAAAATTCTCTTCAGGGGAGAATTTTAATAATCATAGTGAAAACTTTTGTTAAGAATTATGTAATTCACTAAAGTCATTTTTATAGAAGGAGACAAATTATTTGAGTAATTCAATGGCTATTTCTATTTGCCTTAATTATTATTAAGCACCCATACTTAATTATGTCTTAATTGGTTTAATATTGGTCAATTTGTATTCTCTCTTAGCTTGGCATCATGACAAAGGGAATATTTCCTCTAAGAATTTCCAAGTCATGTAACAGTGAATCTATGGTAAATCCTAAAATGCAAATTCTCAATTTACTAAAATGTGTTGGCCTGATACCATCTAAGCTTTGCACCAGTTTAGCAAAAACACAAAATGACTAGTGTCAAGAAAACAACCTAACACCTTGCAAGCAGAGAGGGAAGTCTGGGCTCAGTAAATCTTTAATCTCAATCTGTTATGCAGGATGACAAATGACATTTAGAATGAAAAGAATGTGAAAATCAGAAGATGTACTGTCAAGAAATAGTTCCATTAAGTTAACTGACCTGTACTTACCAGTGCGTGACAATAACCATAGTAAGATTATTAAAACAATAATGATGGAAATAAAAAGCAGTTTACGGTTAATCCCAAATTAGATACAAAAGTAGTTTAGAAATATCCCTGTACAACACGTATTTCCAGATATTCAAGTTAATCGAGGTTTGATTATCCTAAGAACCACAAATGTAGACCAAGAACAAAAACTATTTTTCCAAGGACACAGAACCTGAAGTTAACTTAAATGGAAGTATAATCCAGTTATATTCCAGGATTTTTTATTTTTAATTTTTTTAGCAAACTGTAGAATCCCAAAATGTGAACCCAGAAATCACCAATCTTCTGGGTTAAAGTGCTAAGTCAACACACTGGCAAGCATGGCTCGTAACTTATAAAATGAAGCTGACATATGGACTCGGGGCCTTTTATTGCCTCTATTGTATATTGTGTGATAGTATTCACAAATCTTCCATGATTCTATTCTAGAAAATAAATAAATATAAGTTTGTATCTTTTTAACAGGTATTAAACCACCTCAAAGACAATCTCTGTTTTCTTAGTATCTTAGCTTGACTGTTCCTGTGACATTCCAAAATGCACCAAACCCAAAACCTCCCATCTGCCCAACAACATTTCTCACTTTCCTTCCAATTCTTACCTGAATGATAATTTCTGCCGGGCTCTCTTCAGCTTTCTTTTGGCCTACATTCTGAATACGCATGAATTGGCCTGTTGTAGGCACTCCTGGAGCATCGATTTTCCTGGTCGTTAGGGGAGGGCCAACAGCAGATGGACTTGAACAAGACTCTCTACATTTCTGTTGCTGGGGAGTAGAATTCGCCATCCCTGCCACCACCATGTGGGTGGAAGGTAATGATCCTGCTTCACCAGTGAGCATACTAGTGGCAAGAGCCTTCTTTGGGGGATCCACTACCATATGTTCTACATTTGTATCAATCTGAGCTTCCATCAAAGACATTTTCAAAATGTCTGACACTGCTGTCTTCTCAGACGCCTGAATGGGAGATATGCTTGTAACTGGTGATGTCAGCTTAGGCACACAACTGCCACCAGTTATCTTTGTAACTGTGGGAGGCTGGCGCCCCTCAAAAGTTATCTTTGTAACAGAGGATCCTTGAGTTATAATTGGCTGCTCCACCTGAAAATAAATTGGGGTTATGTGTGTTACAGCTACATCTCTGAGAAAAACTAATTAAACACCCCAGACAATATGGCAAAAGAAACATTTGTGTGATACACTAGGAAGACATTGTGAAGCTCTGTGTTACAGTAAGAGGGCTGATGGGAAGGATCTGGTTACTTATAAGGAACCTAGGGAAAGAGGAGGGGTTGAAAGAACCTTTGTTCAGCCAGCCACATTTTGTAGCAGTAAAGGAAGAAAACATCACAGCAGCCTAGTTTTC
Organism: Castor canadensis; assembly: GCF_047511655.1. Lineage (NCBI taxonomy): Eukaryota > Metazoa > Chordata > Mammalia > Rodentia > Castoridae > Castor > Castor canadensis. The sequence continues at coordinate 131,812,776 of NC_133386.1, forward strand.
CTTTGGGATCTGCATTCCCAAACAGTACACCTTCAACCTGGCTCAAATTATTTCATATAATCTTCTGCTTTTTAAAATAAAAAGTAAAGTATTTTCCTTAATCTTTTGCTTCAAAAAACATTTATACAAACATATTCTCTCTATATATGCATTTATAATATACACATACACACATATGTATCATTCCAGAGCCAAATGATTTTTACTAATAAAATATTTCTTTTGATTATCCACAGATAATTTCACTGAAATCTACAAGATAAACCTGGAAGAAAATTTATGAGCTAGATGGTGATGATGTAAACTACGAAGGAAGATAGATGCTCAAGATGTTCAATGAAGTTCCTTAAAAGACTGCAACCAATTTACTTAGCATTATTGGCACAGAAATAAGAGTTTATAGGCATGGAGATAAATATTTTATACCTAAAAAATAAAAATAATTTGGGAATATCGCTTCTATGCACTGTTAGTCAATGCTGCTGAAGTGATTTCTTTAAAAAACTGCCTGGAAAATCAAGTTCTGAGTGCTACGCTTTTTTTCTCTTCCTATATTAGTGCGTGCATTTCTTCCCTAACGCCAACCTTGTGGTGGGGCAAAGGAACACGAGCGTATGAGGCTTTTGGGTTTCCTCTTGCCAGGAGAAAGCACTGCTAGCATGATAGGGTTGTGATGTTCTCATTTGTTTCCACGAACACAGAAGTTTAACTTTGCATGCTATCAATATTCCGTTACCTGGCTTGCCGGCTGTTTCTCTGACGAGGCAGGGAGTGACATTTGGCTCTGGGGAGTTTGGGGTTGCACGAAGATTTTTGGTTGGTTCGGAGCCTGCTGCAGTTTAGGGAGCTGCTGCGTGGTTTTCACTGCAAGCACCTGTACTACAGTTTGCGGGGGCTGTGCCATTAAGGTAGGAAGCTGCCTGTCTTTGGCCACCAAGGGGTGCTGTGTGTGCTGTACATCTGGCTTGGGCTGTGCTTGTTCTTGCTGGAGAGGGGTGAGTTTTTGATGCCTGATGGAAAGCTGGGGCATTTGCGGGAGTTTGTGCTGGAGCTGGTCTGCCTGCAGGTGGATGGTCTGCTTCTGTTTAGTCTGGAAGCACTGCAGAGTTTTCACTTGCAACTGAGTCTGTTCCAGCTGGGGCTGGCTAAGTTTCTGCTGTTTAGCTGACTGTGACTGAGTCAGGGCAGATCGGTAAAACAGACCTGTCTGAGGGTCTAAAGTGTCCATTTCTTCAACCTCGCCCTCCTCAGTTCCAAGTTCCTCGCTGTGTTTGGTAAAAGCAGTGTGACTGCTTAATGCCTAAGTAAAAAAGGCACAAAGTAAGAATGAAATAAGAAAAACACCTATATTGCTACATTTTCCTTGAACTGGAAAAGACTGTTCATAAGATTCATTCAGAAATTTTCAGACGAGTCTAAAGAAACTCAAGAGGCTTCAAATCAAAACTCTTGTAATTTGAATTCTCAGACATTAAGTACTTCAAAATCTGGTCTACTCATCACTACAGGAAAAGTACCAGAGGGCCCAGAACTTATATTAGAGTGATAGGGTGACCTTACAAGCACAGCTCCAAAAGAAGAGATAGGCTCCCTAGCTTAGCAAACAGCTCTGCAGCGTGTCCACAGGGGACGCTTGCCTGTCTAAAGAAAGAATGCAACAGCCAAGGACTGAGGTGTCCAGAACAAAGCTAAGGTTCTGAGAAGCACGCTTTGGCCCCATACATGTCCAGGGCTGTCGGCAAGGTCAGTGAAATTGTCTGAGCAATATGCCCACCCCTGTCCCCACAGCAGGCCTCCCCGAGGAGGGTGGGGATGGCTCTCCAGGCTTCACTAGGCCACAGCTTTCTAGAGATCTGGTTCCCAGGAGGGAGGAGACTGGGGAGGGGTCAGGTTGCTTCTGTCAGTAGAATGGGAAACTGCTGGTGTCAGCTGAGATAGCGTTGGGAGGAGGCATCACCTTGAGTGACATGGTCAGGGCCAGCCTGTCTGACTTCTAGGTGCCTTAAGAAAGGTCAATGTCAGGACCTGCCAGATGATGGCCAAACTAAGACCTGCTATCCAGCAAAACCTCTGTCCAGCTGGCTTCCCTTTGGACACAAGATGCATACTATCCCCATCTTTCCCACTACCTTGTCATATACTAACCGTATCACAACTCTAAACTTTAAAACTGCAAGACTCAACTCTCCCCTATGTCATAATGACTTTTACACATACAAATTTTCAATTCAACATCTCTTCATTGACTTTCAGGTAGCTTGCTTATAATTAGGTCCAGCTGCTACCAGCTGAGTGACAGTGATTTCTGTGAGTACATCCTTAATACATAACTGTGTAACAAAGGCAGTTTACTTTGGGCTTAAATCCTGGCTCTGCCACCTGGGGCAAGTTACTTAACTTCAGTGAGCATGAGTTCCCTCCCTTGCAAGAGAGAAACACCCACTTGTGAGGATCATGGTGAGAACCAAACAAGTTAATGTACTTAAAGCTCAAAGCACAGTGTCTGACATAAAAATCAACTTATGAATATATTTATCTTTTTCCACATTACTCCTAATACCTGATGTTTCTGTTTTATATTAGCTCATTCTCTTGCCAGTTAAATCTTTTTTTTTTTTAATGGTCACGTATAGTTAAAGAAATCAAATCTTTCTTTTCCTATCCTACTTGTCCGTAATGTTCCCAAGAGGATTCATTATTAAAGAATAAAAAGAACAAAACAAAACAAGCAGCAAACAGCTAAAGAAGACAAATGCTACTTCATTCGAAAATATTTGCCCCAGTGATAAATTCTTCCATACCAATAAGATACACAGATACAGTGACCACTTCTGATACTATTAGATTCATCTAGGTGGACTCACCCTTTTGAAATGTCACACATTCACAGAAAGTTCAAAAGTATGGTTTCCTAATTATTTTCTGGTGTCAAGCCTCAATTCACTGTTCACAGATTAAGGAATTATACAAACATTCTGTAGTTCAGTTATTTGTCCTCTTAAAATAGGAGATGAAGGCAAACCTTAATTCAGAAATGAAGCAGCCGCAGAAAATGGGGTGGGGTTAGAAGAGATACAACCTGCTGCATAATGTGGGTGACCGCTCCAGGGGAAGACGCTGGGATGGACTTCACCACCACCGAAGTCTGTGTTGCGGTCTGTGACTGGGCCACATGCTGAAGCAGGGTCCGCTGGGGCTGGGAGGGTTGTTGGGGCTGGGAGCGATGGCTGACTGAAAATAGAGGAGGTGATGATATTTCTCCAGAAATCACCACAGCATCTGTAACCAGTGGTCATTTTAAACAAATGCCTGTGAGCTTATATCACACACAGGAAGAGTAGTATTGTGAACTAAGAGGCAGAAGACCAGAATCTGCTCATCTATGAGCTGTGTGACTCTAAGAAAGTCTCTTATCTTCTTCGAGACTCTGTTTTCTCATCTGTAAAATGGGAATAACAGGGCTAGTATAAGGATGAGAGGAGAAATGTATACCAAAGAACTGTGAAAACTATTATCACCAAGGAAGAACAAACTCTGAAAGTCCCATCTTCTTATGAATTGTCTCACTTTCTGCAGTAACTTTTAATCCATTAAGGTAACAAAGCAAAAATGAGTTTCTGTAATTCCAGGCATGACCCAGGCATATCCTTACTCTCTTGGTCCCAGTTCCAAATGCAGTTCAAACATTAGGAGCATTTATTCCTTTATATGGACGTGACACTGTGTCACAGCCTATACTTCCTAAAAATGGAAAATGTCAGGGTGATACTGCAAAAAGAAAATTAGACCAAGAATCAACTTGGATTTTGTCCCACTCTGCCACCAATTAGCCATTTGAAGAAGTCACTTCTCCTATATTAACCTCTAAAACATAGAGCTTTTGTTTTGCTTGATTTTTTTTTTTTAGATGGGATGTTTCTACTTAGAAGAGAACCAAATAAAGTAATGGGCTGAAAAATGATCCTTAAATTATAAAGTACTAAACAAATATAAGGTTAACAAAAGAACAGAAAAATCTCTCATCTAAGATTTAGATTACCTGACACAAATAGGTGTGTAGTTGTAGAAAACAACTCCACCTCTTATTCTCTTGCTATTTCCACAGAATAGCTAGACCTACATACCCACACATGTGCCTATCTATCATCTTTTACCAGCCTTAACTTCAACTTTATAAGCAGTTCAAGCATTTGCCACTTCTAAATCTATAGAACCTTAATTATGCTTAGGGTTACTGGAAAACAAACCCTTTGACTCAGAAACAGGTAAGGAAAACAAATCTATAAATTAGATGAGAATTTTGAGATTACTAAAACTCTCTCCATCCATGATTCTAATGTTCCTGAACTCATCCCTCCCCAAATACTGGGGATTAAACACAGGGCCTCGTACTTGCCAGGCAAATGCTCTGTAACTTGAGCTACACCCCAAACTCTTAATTTTGTTTTCTTTTGTATTTTGTTTTTGAGATAGCGTGTCACTAACTTTGCTTGGGTTGGTCTTGAACTTACAACTTACAATCTTCCTATCTCTTATGCTTGAGTAGCTAGGGTTACAGGCGTGAGCCATGCCCAATGTGTAATGTACCTTGATTTATAATTTCAAGTGGCACTGATTCCATGCTTAGAAAATAATGGGGTGTCCAAGAGTAAATCATTCACTGCAGAAATCAGTGTAAAAATGCCATTTATGTACTATAAAGACCAAACTTTAAAACTATCCAGTGAAATAAAAACTTCATTTTTATGACACTTTGTTCTATTCATATTCACAAATGCAGTATTTCTCTTATTGTTACACATATGCCTACATGTGATATGAGATTATAGATAGCACCACCAGGACTCTTTTATAAATGTACTATAATACTATATTTCACACTGTGCTCTATATGTACATTTTAAATTTCAAGACTTAAAAATCTTCCATATGTGCTCAATAGAACTGAAAAAAAAAAAAGCAGTCAAAGTTTACATTAAAACAACTATGAAACCATCTATATAGCTGAATTGGAGAAAAACAAATTATGGCAATATTAAAATTAAGGAAGCAAATTAATGAAGTTTTTTAATCGAAAATCATCAGAAATGAATGAAATCTGGTAGATAAAGAATAAACTTCTGATGAAATTATCAGATTACATGGAACATTTCTGTCGCCTGCACTAATGACAATATTAAGTTTTTTCAATAAAGAAACAAAATGGACTTAATAAAAGATGAACTAATATCTAAAAATAATTCTCCTTCAAGATACTATAAATCTCTTCATAGCAAGTCCCCAGAGTTTAGGAAACAAAGTTCAGGGAAGTCAGAAAAAAACTAACAGCCACAAAGCAAATAACCAATATGGATGCATGTAAATGCACAGAGAATATGGAAGGTCACAAAGTGAACATACAGAAAAACAAATCAAGTAACTATAACCGGGCCATATAAACACCATAAAACAGTTCTTTCTTTCTTTAAACAATTTTTTCCCAGCATCTCATTTCTGAGAAAGAATCCCACTACTCCACAAGAGAAAAAATTTTCTCCTTTTTACTAAGTGGAGCTTACCTTTCCTCTACCAGATCAGAGTAGAGCGCATCCATTTAAGTGGTTCCCCTCCTCCCAATCAATCATCTTAAATTATACTACAAATGGATGCACACCACTTACCTAGAAGGGGAAAAGCAACCTCTGTCCCCTCATCAGTGCGTTCTGAAAAGGATAAGTAAGGGAAGAAATCATGGGTCTTTTCATCTATTTACCATTTGATCTAGGCTACCCCAGAGGTTAATATTCAGTTCTCCAACACACTGATCTCTGCTTTAATTAGTTTTCTGCTAAATAGCTCTGTAAGGAAAGATTCTAAATGGCTTTCCACAATCTTAACTGAATTTCCCTTTGGGGCAATTTTAACCCGTTAGTCCTAATAATATCTCCTAAAATGATGCCAAACAATTCCTTTTCCTCTATGGTATTTATATCCTTCAAGTATTTGTGACTTTATGCTCTCCTTTTATCACTGCTTAGGAAAACTTGGGATAGGAGTTCTCTATATTGCATCCTAAGTCATCTCTCCTAACCCCTTAATTATCATATCATTACTCTCTAAACTATTTTAAGTCTCAAGGTAATATAATGTCCAAAACAGAAAGCAGTATTCAGGTGTGTTCTCATCAGAATATGAGAGGGAAAAAATCTATTATCCTTCCTACTCAATTTCTCCATATGTTGCCATCCAAAAATTTCATTAGTGTTTTGTTGCCAGACCACATTTTAAACAAATATTGAATCTGCTTTCCACTAGAATTCCTAAATATTTACAGAGATTTAAAGTTTTATAAATTCTTTCTTTCCATTAAAAATAAAAAACAGAGCTGGACTCTGTCTTTTTCTCTTGATTCACCTCCCCCAAAATTTAAAAATCCAGAGGAATAAAAATATTTATTCTTAGATAAAAGATATTTTATCCTCTCTCTACCACTGCTATTATATATTCACAGATACTATTTATGGCCAACTTGTAATTTTATGTTACTTGCAATCTTTGTAATAGCTTATTGATATTTTTTTCCTAGTCATTAAAGACATGGTAAATCCCAAAGGTGGTATGAATTTGCTCTGAAAACAAACAGGAAAAGAACAAGAAATAGAATATATTCTTCCCCAAATGACCATCCCATGAAATCCAGAAAGGTAGCTTTCCTACCTTAATACTACATTTTAACAAGGCACCTACCAGTAGTGATGTATTCAGCAACTAGTTCTGACTCTACCACAGCAATGGATGGACTCTCAGGAGAATGTCTCTTATCCTGGGTCATCTGAATAGGCACTGCCATTTGGCTCAAGTCAATAGTGGGTTGTCTTGGCTTAGATTCCAACTTTTCCTTTACTGTATAAAAAAGTCAGGGAAAAGTTAACTTTTATTACAAGCAAGTACTAAAACCAGAGCTGTCCGTGGGAATAATGAACAAGATCTCTGGGGTGCCACACTGGCAGTGACTAAGATGACAATGAAATGAAGACAGCAGGCTGCTATGTGTGGTTGTGTAGTGTACAACCCAGGTAACTACGTCCAGTAGCATAGCCAGGACTCATGCAATCACAATAAAATACCCCCATTATCTGTAGATGAAACTGCTATTTCCTTCTGTACACTTCCATCAGATTTTGTTTCCTTTACCCTTTAAGATAGTTGCTGGTAGCCTTGGTTCTCAACCTAAAAACAATGAGTGAGTGAATAAGCAGTATACAGCATGATTTGCTCTAGGACATATCTACAAAGAATGGTATGACCTAGTGACCATCTTAATTTGACCTATTAAAAATTCAAGAAATCAGGGCTGGAGGCATGGCTCAAGTGGCAGAGCACTTACCCAAGCACAAAGCCCTGAGTTCAAACTCCAGTACCAAAAAAGAAAAAAATCCAAAGAAATGTTATAAGGTCTTCAATGATTCTTAAAAAAGTAAAAATTTTTATTGTTTGGAAAAAATGGACTCTTTGTTTCTGCAAAAATGTCTGATATAACAGTCTATATGTATTCAAGAATGGCTTCTGTGTATTGATTCACTTTCTAAGTTGGTATCACTTTTTCTGCAAAATCTTTTCATTAAAAGTTCTGACCTCTGTAACCACTTCCATTAAGGAAATAGTTGAATTTGTCAAAAGTAAGTAGTTGAGAAAATGTCTTAAGGCCAAAAATAACATCAATAGAAGGATTAACCTAAAACTTAAGAGTAAATGCTAGTATTCTTTGGGTAGTATAGAGTGGAAATTGCAATAAATAGTAACCAGTAACTAAGCATACTGAAGGATCATTCCCACCAAGGGCATAATGTGACAAAATCAAAAAATAATTTTAAACAAAGAAACTAAACCAAACAAAATGAATACAAACATACTCCATAAGTAGAGATGACACTGAGCTAGTATTCAAAGGATATGGAGTCTCGTTTTGTACTAACTGGGTTACTCTAGTTTTCAGCTTACTTATCCATAAAATGAAAGGGTAGGTGAGATCATCACTATACTTTCTTAATACTCTGGTATCTTTTGACCTATTATAATAGAAAACTTGGTATAACATATAGATTTGTCCTAGAGTTTGTCAAAGATATTTAGCAACTAGAAATCTTGACAGAATCTTATTATATAAGTATACCTCTGTATGGAAGATCAGGTGGGTAATTTATACAAAGAAATAAATCTGAAAATATAATTAAGGCAAATTAGAACATTAGTAAGAGCCACTAACGGTGTTTTATGATGGCAAAATTACTCGCTATATCAATATCAAAAAGGATGGTAAGGGCCCTTTGATTTGCCTCCTGCTATTCTTAAATATAACTGGCAATTGAAGTGCAACTATCTTTGGGCAGATCCATTTCTTTCTGATTTCAAGAGAACTATCCATTTTAAGAAGGAGAAGACAGTTCTACCAACCTTTTCTCCTTTCTATTGACTATGGTTCATCTGTTGCTCTCTAATTCTGTGCACATTTAAAGAACTAACAAGTAAACAGACTACCAATGAATACAGACAAGTCCAGAAGGAGGGAAATGTGCTCAAATAATAGCAAAAAGTATGTAACAATGGTAATATTTTAGCACAATCAGTCTCTAGAGAAAACATGCTTCGTTCAGTTGAGCATGTAAATTCATACCTGTTGTCTGCTGGAGTTCTAACAGAGCTTTGATTGTTGAAGTAGCTGATTGGGATTCACTGGATACGTCCTGATATATTATGGTAGGGCTGGTCTCCATTGCAATCTCATGTTCTGACCAATCCTGACGCCGGGAAGCAATTACATGAACTACAGGCTGGGAATCTGTTTTATATTAGTTAAAAAAAACAAACAAACCCTATAAACAAAGTTTCTCTTTAAAGTAAAACAATTTTGTTGGTGTTGTTTTACCTTTGTATTTATTGTAAACGTCATGCTTTATCTCCCCAAGAGGATGGTAAGACCCCAATGGGCATACTGTCTTTCACTTCTGAATTCACTTATGTACTCATTCATTTCACACACATTACCTAATATGTCAGAATCTATATTTGGCACTGAGATATAAAGGAGTTCACAGATTAATCAGAAGACACTCAAGAAGCACAGAGTCTGGTTGGGAAAATGAACATGTAAAAAGACGAAGTACAATTCAATGTGATGTTTGATTTATAAACAGGTATTTATTTGTGCGAGTGAATGTTCCTGTATAGTAAGAACAAAGTGTTGTAGGAGTCTTGTTTTTCCCAATGTACCTGAGAATATTTCTGTGTTACAGCCTGAGTATTTCTAACATTTATTGGAAGTTGTGTCCACTAATAGCAAGAAAAGATAGATGGTCTAGAAGCAGGATGATGTAACAATACAGTGTAACACTTAGAGGTCAAAGTCTTGGGTTAAAGCCCCAACTCTGTCAATTATTAGCAAGTTGATTATTTGGGTGTTAGTCTCACTATTTCTAAAATGCGAACAACAAAATTATCTCTATACCTCAGGATTTCTTAGGATCCAATGAAATGATATACATAGTCATATGTCACTTAACAACAGGAATATGTTCTGAGAAATGCCTTATTATAAAATTGTCATTGTGAGAATATCATAGAGTATACTTACACCAACTTAGATGGTATAGCCTAATACACATGTATTATATAGCAGGCTATATAATATAGCTTGCTCTTGCTCTATCATCCTCAAGAATGCAGTCTATACTTGACCAAATCATTATGTGGAGCATGACTGTATGTAAACGAGCTGGCATAAACTATGAAGGACAATAGAAATGTGGTTGTTGGGGCCTGCAAGTCCTCAATTGTAAGACTTTCTTTGTTAGTTTCAAAATAAATCACATCCATAATTCATATACTCACGTTATATAGGTACACATGTAAACACTAAATGTGCATCAAACTGAGCAACAAATTACTGTGTTTTCCATCTATAAATAAGCAGTTTGGACTACACTATTAATTACTTACTAAACCCCTTTGTCCATGACACTACTTAGGAAGCTGTAAAAGATTTAAAGATATGAACCCTACTTTCCAGTTTAGATTATAATAGGGGAAACATAAAGATGTATGGCTTTGTATCTTGGGGTAAATATCAAATAATTAGGGTAAACAAGACAAATATATATAAAGTAAAAGACTGCTTTGAATTGGGATGATCAGTAGAAATAGAATTCAGATAGTCCAAAAAGAATGAAAAGAATTCAAATAGCCCAAAAAATAATAAACATAAGAAAGTTCAACCCTCTATGTACTTTATATTTTTGAAAGTCACAAAGGTATACAAAAATGTTGGAACAGAGGGAACAACTCTTGTAATGAAACAGCCTTCCTGAGGAAAACAAAATCAATACGCAATAAATCTAGAATTTCTGATTACCATTAACAAAGGGTATTTCCCCAAAAAACATTGCTTACAATATTTGTCACAGCAGGGATGTATAATATTTACTAAACTTCCAAAAATATACAGCCAACTGAAGGACATGATCCTGCAACACCAAATGCTATATGAAGCATATAATAGTTTTTTACTCATTCTACATAGATATGTAGAATTTAAACTTAAGAGAAGTGATTATATTAGGGAATCATTACTTTTACGTAACTTAAACTCTTGAATTTAAAAAAGTCTCATGATAATATAGATGAAGAATGACTCTGCAACCCAACTCTAGGGACCCAATAAATATTCCAAAGACGGCAGGGATTATGTGTGGAAATAAGGAAGAAAGAGATAGAAGGATAATAAAGATCTACATGGGCACTCCAGAGACTTTTTTACACAGCATTATTCTGTAGAAACTAGGAGGAGATAGAGCTACCTTTTTCTATCATAGTAGAAAGAGTAGCTGACCATCAATAGGAACCACTGCAGTAGCCCCAACAGTTTTGACTCACAATGTGGGTGTGGACCCAGGTGAAAACAACCTCTTAAATGACCCTGCCCTCTACTTTTGGCTTAGGCTTAGATCTGGATAAATCTACTGTCTATCCAGTCTGATCACCAGGCAGTTCTTGAGACAGCCAAGAACTTGATCTCACTAGTACCATCTGCTTATGCAGCATACATCCATCTAGACTTCCTTACTTTTTTTGATGGTGCCACTCATATACTTTCCCCCACAGTCACTTAATAAATATTTATTGGATTCATACTACATTTAGGTACCAGAGACACACACTTCATTTAGTATTAAATCCACAGACAGGGTCAGGCCTATGGAAGATTATCCCCTGTCTTAAGAGATAAGCTGATTAAAGGCCTATATCACATTTTCATTCAGTCTTGAGACCTCTCAGTTATAAGGGATCTTAAAGTTTGTTTAATGCTAGCATTAAGACTATAGACTAAGTTCTTCACAACTAGTCTGGGAGCTCTGGCACCAGAGAACTCACTATTTTCATCTCTGCACAGCTATGACAATTAGGAAGCTTTCTTATATTGAGTAGAAACAGTTCTTCCTGTGATTTCTACTCCATGGTTCTAGTGTCTGTCCACATATCCACAGACCAATTCTTTTTCCTCTTCCACATCAAAGTCCTCAAATAATAGGTAGCAACACCCATCCCCCTCCCAGTCCACCCCACACCCTATTTTCTCTTCTCTATGGTAAACACTGTACCTCCCTCAACCACTCCTCATACAAAATGATTCTCAGATAACTTACCTGCCTAAAGCATCTCTTCTAAACTAAACCTGAGCTGCCTATATTCCTTCTTTAGTATAATGTGTACCTTCCCTCTGAAGCCTATTCTAGGCTAAATGAGAAAAAGAATGATGAGAGTTACATGCAGCTAAATACAATGTATTCTCATGAGTTGGAATGTGGATGGGGGAAAAGGTATAAAGAACATTACACATTAACTGGTAGTATATACGTATGTATTATAAACTAGGTAACAATATTATAATATTAAATTTCTTGATTTTGATAATCATATCTTAGTTATTAACTCTCAAAAGGTTAAGGAAATGCTAAAGCATTTTTAGCCTTTGGCAGTTTGTTTGCTTGTTAATAGTAAAATTCGTATACCGAAGTTGTATGTGCGTATGTGGTTTTTTTTTTTTTTTTTTACCTTAGTCTAGATTTTAAGCTACTGGAGGGCAAAAACTATATTTTACTCAACCTCCATAAGGTCTAGCACAATGCTCAGTATATAGTATACACTAATAAATAATTGTCAAATTGAAATAGTAGAATATTCAGCAATGTGAACCATATAAAATTAATCTGAAGATGCCACTGAAAAGTTAAAATAATGAAGGTTTTACACAGTATGAAGAACATGTACTAGAAAAATAACAGTGTTAAAAAAACACTCCAGCAAGGCTAATGGGAAGGCAGGGAGAAGGAAATGGATGAGTGTGAAGGAACAAGAAGGAAGATTAACTGCTTTGCTTGGATACATCAAATTATATAAGCATAAGACCTAAACATACAGGTTGAACAAGCCTAACCCAGAAATCTCAAATCCAAAATCTGAAATTTTTTGAGCAACACAATACCACCAGTGGAAAATCTCACACCTGACCTCATCTGATGGGCACTGTCAAAACACAGGTGCACTAAAAATACTGTATGAATTATGCTAGGCTAAATGTATAATGTATACACGAGACATAAATGAATTCCATGTTTAGACGGGGATCCCATCCCCAACATTATCACATTATGTATATATGTAAATACTCTCAAATCTGAAAAATCAGATCCTAAGCATTTCAAATAAGGGATATACAATTTGTACCACCTGACAATAAGGGCAGTTAACTGAGCAACAAGAGCACCAGATTTGTGGAGAGCCTCAAAGCTTATAATCATGAGTTTTTTTTCAAGAGACTTCCTGCAAAAATAACTGAATTAAAACAGCACTGAGGTCAAAGAGCCACCTAGACAAAAGCTAGGTCAAAGAGTCTAGCTTTATTATGACAACCATAAAATTATCAACTGGGATACTTTTGAGAATGAAAGGGAGTACTATTAATAATTCTGCTAGCACAAAAGATATAAACTAGGACTTGTCCCATGCAAATTGGAATACAGTCACTCTTCTTACAGCCCACTTATGGCTCATCTCTGGACACCTCAATTCTTTCTCAAGGTTCAGCAAAAAACATTTCAAAGGGTACATTCACTTTCTTGCATTCCTCTTCCCCTACTTACCAAAACCAAACAAGAAGAAATGAAAATTAACATCTGGAAATTGCAGCTTTACCCAATTTAACATTATCTACCTGATAAAATCATACTCTAAAGTTTACAAATTACTTGATGAGCATATGCCACACAAGGAAGAATGGTAAGTTTAACCAAAAATAAAATTTCAGCTTACAGATTAAACATCAAAGAAAAGAAAAGAAAATCAAAAGAACTGACAAATCAAAGAACATATTTGGTTGGAAATCCCTAGAAGCAAGTTCTGTTTTGGAATTAGGGTACTATGTCAGCAGTACTCATAAAATCAGAAATAAAATGGATCTTACCTTGGGAACTTTGTGAGGACTCTGTAGAAGAGGAGCTACTATCTGTATAATTCTGTGGTTCTTCTTTTCCTTCCTGAATAGATGAATTACCAGCCTCTGCTACCCTAGATGCTTGCTGTAATGTTTCTGTTACCAGTTGTCTTGTTTGTTCACTAACAACGGTGGCTTGAAAGGTCACTGGTTTGGGTTTAATAAGAACCTGGAAGAAAAGCAGAAACATACTCGGATGAAATTTTAGAGCATATTTAAAATGCTAAACTTCTAGGTCATGAACTAATGTATCTTCCTGACATGGAAAACAGTATTCTGTTTGGACACAGAATTGCTCATCAAAGACTAATTCAATCTACAAATTGAAGTTAAGCCATATACAGTATTTAAAATAATACATGCCAGATTGCAATAGCCATGATTCTGACAAAAAGCTTCTGTACTTGTTTTTCCACAGGTAAAATGATTTCAGAAGTTCTTTTGCAATGGAAGGCTTATAGTAGAATAAGAGCAGCAAGTTAAGGGTAGTAGAACAAAAAACAAACAAAAAACCCACAATGAAATTTCTGAGCCATAACATCAGTCCAGGACTTTCTTGCACTCAGCTTTTATTAACATAAGAAAAATAAAACTGTAATTTGTTCAAGCGACTGCTTTTCAAGTTTCTTTTTGTTAGGAACCAAATGAAATTCCGACACACCTGTATAAAGTAAACTTGCTTGAGTCCTAAGGAATCTTTGAAAAAACCCCAAAGGAACACTGATTTAAACTATTGTCAGAAGCAACATGGAACATGTGGTGGATCAGTTCCTGGCAAGCGTCAAAATCACAGATAGTGAAACAAGTGGAACTGGAGAAAAATTCCAAACTGGACCACTCCTCTTCAAAATTTGGATTCTGGGAGTTGACATCAATCAGGTCCATGGAATAAAACTGTTAACTCATCAGTTATTTTTATTTTCTACCATAAATGAGATTTTAAACGTTTTAAGACTATTAAGTCACTCATTTCCAAGAGTTCAGGAATAAAAACATGGTTTATGTTATGCCTTAGGTGACAGAACAAATGAAGTTGTTACTGTTGAATTTAATAAGTAATTTGGACTTACCAAAAAACTAATTTTTTAAGATACGTAAAAGATTTAGTCATAATTCTGAGGGAACAGATTCTAAAGGCAAATTATTAGTTTGTAGATAAATTAAAACCTTTTACAAAAGTTCTAGGATAATATTTCTTAACCAGAGCTGATACTATTATCTCCTTTGATAGTCTTAGAAAAGCAGTTAAAGTACCTTTAAAATAAATAGTAGCCTAGCAATGTAAGATTGTATACTGTGCCTCAAATTCCTATGCAAACTGTCAGAAAAGTTTCTATATCTTCTATTTTTTGAAAAATGAACAGATCACTAGCATCTGCTATTTAGGGTTCAAGCAAAACATTTTATAAGTAAAGTGCTTCGAAAGGCCATGTTAGCTTATAAAAAGTAAATACTTTTCTTTGAGAAATTCTGCATTATCTAGCATCTTTTCTCAACCACCTATCCCCAAATCACAATACACGTCTTCAGTAAATGTTACTCCAAGGGGATTCTTCCCCCCTAAATTTGCTCATAACATGACAGTAATACATAGATATTTTTTAAGTATTGAAAGAAAAACACAAAGGTTTTGAGAGCAGATTAATAATTATACACATCCAGTTCTAAATTTTAAGAATGTTTCTTTTCTTTTAAGACTACTGATCTTTCCCTTCAAATTTCTAGCTGAGAATTTTAGGAATTTCAAATACATAAGAGCCACAAAAAAATCACCATTTCTTACAGCATACCTGTGTTTTTCCTTGCTGCCCATAAACAATTTTCGTTGGGATGATTTTAGCTGCTGGCTGAACTGTGGAACCTATTCCTTTTGGCTGAGTAACAATCATTTTAGTGATGGGTCTTGTAGCAGTGATGATAGCGGGCTTCGCTCCTGTTGGCACTGTCTGAATAGTCTTTTCTCCCTAAATTGAAGTTAATGATTATTTGACAGCTTTTATGCATTTATTTATTATTTATTTGCTTGCTTGCTTGTTTTAGATAGCACCTTACTATGTATTCCAGGCTGACCTCAAACTCACAATTCTCCTGCCTTAGTTCTTGAGTCTGAAATTACAGGTGCCCTCCATCACACCCAACTAGATTTATATGCATTTAAAAAATCATCCTCTTACTGAAAAAGCACAGAAAGGTTTTGCCAGGATAATACGGAAATATCTGTAGTTTATGTGACAAGTATAAGATTTCTAAGTGATCAAAATCCTGTACTTAGTTGAAATGATATTAGAAGTCATCTGACCAACTTTCTATCCAAAGAAATTATGTTTTGATGAGTGAAATTTAAAAAAATTACCATATCTAAGAATACTTCTTATACTATCTCATTCATAAAATACATATATTAAAATAGAGTCAAAAAGTTCTGGAAGACTATATGAAAATTTTAACTACGATTATCTCTTAAGGCTTGGGATTATAGCTCTCGCCTCCTACATTCATCTTTATTCTCTAATGTATCTGAAATAGATATTTATGTAACAAAATAAATTACTGTATAATATACCAGTAGCTAAATGTGCACATACAAAATAAACTCCCTAAGTTCTATACATAAATGAAACTATAAGAATACATAACAAGTGGGAATACATTGAGACACTCCATTGAACACCAACTTAAATATTAATAATGAAAAACAGACTGTAAAACAGGTGCATTGTGTGTGTATGGGGGAGGGTACTAGTACGAGGAGGGAGGGTGAATGAAGGAGATTAAGGTGATATATATGGTAGATGGACTTCATATACCTATATGAAACAGAATTAAGAAACCTCTTGCAATTGCTACAAGTGGAGCAGGGAGTGGGTTGAGGAGGGAGAGACGATGTGAGCAATGTAACCAATGTACAATATAAGTCTAATTGGAATTGTCACTATGAATACTCCCCTGTATAATGAATATATCCCAATAAAAAATTAAAATAAAATAAAACCAAATATGCAAATACTAAAAAAAAAAAGAATATGCAGCAGAATGTCTACATGAAAAAACATGGAAAAAAGATTTTAAAAAAGCAAAGATACTGACATTCTTTCTAAGGTTATATGAAAAAAAACAAAGGAAAATTTAAAGCATTTCACATGTTTTATTAATGTTACTAATATTACTTTAGTCTGTTAACTAGATAGCTTAACCCCATTAACCTTTCACCATTTTCTGCATTTCTTCTGCTTTATTTTTCAATATCAATTTCTGGTCACTCATGATTTCAGTATCTTTTTACTTAAACTAAATTAAGTTTAAGGGCTGGAGGTGTGGCTCAAGTGGTAGAGAGTCTGCCTAGCAAGTGCAAGTCCCTGAGTTCAAACTATTCCAAGATAAAGTATAAAAACAAGAGCTATTAAAGTTCAAATACAGTGATTTTAATAAATTTTTAAAAATAAAATTCATAAAATAAAAAAGTAGCAAAAGGATCTGACAATTTTTACTTCACCAGTTTTTTGTTTTCTTTTGTTTTTGTTTTTTTAATTTTAGCCATCATCATCTTAGATGTATGGCCTTCCAAACTGAGGAGCAAGTAAAATGAAAGCACCTAGGTGAGCTGGTTAAAAAGCAAACACTGTAAACTTAGAGCTAAATAAGTTTACAAAAGTCATAAATTTACCACTTGCTGTAACTACCTGAGGGAAATAAACTATCTGCCAATCATAAGATTACTTATTTCAATACACATAAACTGTTCATAGCAGCATTTCTAGAAAGAGCTCTGATTCATTTGCTAAGAGCCACTTCTTTGCTAGTGGTCTTGCTTATCTATTAAATAGTATGATGGGCTCTGCTCAAGTATGATGACTCAAAGAAAATCAGCTTGGTGTTTTTTTGAAAATGCTCTTCTTGTATGTTGTGGGCATGCACAGGTGAGCAAGTAGTAAGCACAAATGCATGTTCCTGTGTGCTGAAGAAAATGGTCTTAAATGTTGGCCTGCTTATTGATCTGCATTGCCTGTGTCAAACTGTTGCTCAGATGTATCTACTAATTATGAATCATATATGATTCTTAGGTATCTCTGACCATATAGGACCTACAGTAATGACATCCCCTCTTATGTATCAAGAACTATAGAATGAAAATCTGAATTCTAACCCTGGAATTCACTATGTGAATTCAGCCCAATGTTGAATGCCTACCAACACTATAAAAGACTATGATGCCTCCAAAGATTTTAGGAGGTCTACTTCAATGAAATACAGCATTGTTTTCTAGTGAAATCCTTTTTCAGAAAGTTAAAGGCACTATAAAGCCTAAATACGTAAATGCCAAGAATACAAACAGTTAGAAACAAACCAATGACTAAGGACTTCCTATGTGCTAGACACTGTCATAAGCACTTTCAAAACAACTATCATCATCCCCAATGTACATATGAGAAAGTTAAAGATTAGCGAGGATGAATAAGTCACTGAAGGTCAAATAACAACAATACTGAGACAACCCAGGTCTAACTCCAAACCTCTTAACTGCCTTCAGCATTACAAATCAATCAGTTATTTGATTTTTTTATTACCTAAAGAGGTCAAAATAAAATAAAGTAACAAATTCCCATCAATTAATTTTGTCTTAAACTTAAATATTTCTCTTTGCCCACGTAGACCAAATACTAAGCTAATAATAATCTATTGGCATGGCAGGAATAAAATTGTGCTCCAACAGAGGTCTTCTTGCAGTTAAGCCAATGAACTCTCCATCTAGACTAAGCTAAGCATCTAAATCATGGTCACAGTCAACCTAGCTATAAGCAACTATGAGCAACATGTTTAAAAATTACTGTGAAAAATGGCATCAGTTGGTGGTATGTTAACAGTTATTATATCACAGTATTGGTAAATCAAGTTATTCTGGCTATTGTGGAATACTGAAGTCCTTAAGCAAGTATTTGTATAGCTTGTCTTTAAAATCCCCAGTGGACTGCCGAGTCTCCAGTTCAAGCTCTTACTTACTCCAGCATTTAGCAATGTTGTAACAACATTTTTGCCAGGGAGGCCTTGAATGGTCGTTCCTTTTCCAGTTGTCTTTTGCACAACAATCACATTGGGCTTGGAAGTCATTGGGATTGTAGTGATTTTGGTAGTTGTTCCTAGAGAAGGGGGAAGAAAAGGAGGCATGAGTTAGGGACTAGTGATACTTGATTATTTCTGTTTATGTTGTAGAAAATTAATGACATTGTTGTAGTCAATGTCATCTCTACATGACATGAATGTTGTCATGAGGATGAAAATGAAGGCTTAGAATAGTAAGTTATGTAATCCCAGAATGAGAGAGTATTAAGAATTACTCTTAAAACTAAATGATATTTTTAGGGTCTAAGCACCTACACACCAAACTCAGAATCTAAAAACATCACTTTGCATTTCACCATCAATATTTCTTTTCTGACAAGTGAAATGAAACAAACCAAGATTTCTATTCTGACACGTATTTCCCTCAAATACAGTATTAAATCTATGTGACTAGCATAAGGGGAAAACTCTTAAAAAAAGAACATAAAAGGTAAAAATATCAAAATTTACAATACTACATTTAAGTGAAAATTTATGAAAAGAAATACACTATGCTGGGGGCAGGGGGGAGAAATGAACCAAGCCTTGTATGCACATATGAATAATAAAACAATAAAAAAAAAGGCAAAACTTCTAAAAACAAAACAAAATGAAAAAGCCCCAAATTTTATCATGTCAAAACTCCAGAAAATGTTAAATTGGTTTAAAATCTCCCTAGTGTATCTAGTTCCAACTTCCCCTCTTGGTTGTCAAAATTCTATGTGGCCTGGCCATTAATTTACCAAGTTTACCTTATTAATTGATCCCACTCCACAGTAAACACCATGAAATTTATTCTAACAAGTAACTTTTTCATTATGGCTTCCCATGACCTACCACACAAAGACCAAATTCTTCTGCATAGTTTTCAAGGTTCTATCAGATGTTAATTTTTAAGTTATCCATACACATCTCTACTTCAGCGTGTTGTTTTCCACATTGAGCATACCAGTCCCCAATGATACTTTTGCTCCTGTAATTTCCTATGCCTAAGAAAGCAGGCATATCACAGTCTCCTACAGGTCTATTACTTATTGAATGACTTGAGTACTGAACCGTGCTGAATAAAATCATGTCTAGTAAATTCTCAAAAAAGGTTAAATAAAATTTTATTATTTTCCACTGAAAAACATTAGCATTCCTTGCTAGAATTTTAGAAATAATATTACAATAAGAACAAGAATATTCTGGATGATTTTACCAAGAATTATTAAGAATATTCTACTTTGGCAATATTGTTATTAAAGTATCTTTATAATACTTTTGCTATTATTCAGTGTCTCATCAGTCCAAGCTAACATTTTCAGAGATTATAAAAAAGCATACTTTCAGCTACAGACTAGTTTTACAACTGTTTTTCACTTTATCTGTAGTCTGCAAATAAGTAAGCTGTTACAAGCCACAAAGACCAAGCTACCCATTATTGACTTATACCCACGTTAACTCTTAATTAACTAATCCTTCATATGTGATTGTATATAACTTTTAGGACACTGTAGCTTTACCAAATATTTAACAATGAAAAAGTGTTTTTGGAACTAAAGCACTAAACACTATCTCAAGGAAATGTAACTAAAATTCAAGGACCATTTTTTGACAAACCCTGCTTAACAAGTGAATTTTATTTGTATCTACCAAAATATCCCTTCCATTAATAAAGGTTTGTCAACTAATGAGATAGTTGCAAACCAAGTCCACTAGTTTAACAAAATAGGAAGAGTAGGGAAGAATATTATGAAAAAGAAGAAAAAGGAATAGCATAAGGAAAAACAAGTACAAAATTATTAAACTAGAACATAATTTTTGACTAGAATGATCAATTATAAATGTCTGAAATTCCAATGAGCATGTTTCCATGTTTCAGGGAATAGTATGCTGTACTGAAGAAAGAAGTATTACTTATTAGAAAAACAGTCATCTTCTATGCTTTCATAGTAGTGGGTCTATAGCACTCAGGATATAATGGAATTTATACAAGTTCATTTGTTTAACTTTTCTTTTCTTTTTTCCTTGCAGTGCTGGAGATACAACCTAAGGCCTCATACACTACCACTGAGCAAGCACTCTACCACTGAGCTATATCCCCAGTCCCTGTTTGGGAGCATTTTAATTATTGTCCTTAGAAATTATAAAGACTATATACATGATTCAGAAATGAGACAGTACCAAACAATGGTCAAAGAAGACTCATCCCTTCTTATACCTTTTCTTTTGTCTGGTCACTCAGAAATATAATGTTATCCACTATGATTGTCATTGCTTGTCGCCTTACATTGTTTTTGTCCATGTATTCACCATAGTCTACTTTCCCTTCCACATAAATTCAATACCCCTTTTTCACATACTGATATGCTACATCTTTAAGGCCTGGCTGGAACACTGGTATTCTGTGCCATGTTGTCTTTTGACTGATATCACCCATTTGGTATACTTCACTGTCCCCTGATCACCACACCTCATTTGTTGCTAGAGAAAATATTGTGACTGGATTTTTTCCTTCCACCTGTCTCATGACAGGGTCCTGACCCACTCTCCCAAGTAATTGCACATGATTCAAAGATCTTTCCAGAACCAAACTGCTGGCTATTTCAAACTTGTGTCTTGCAAACTGATGAAGCACCTGTAATACAGGTCTTCGAAACATGGTGTCTATTTTCTTTTCTTACAATCTAATCTTCAGGATTTTCACAGGCCCTGGGTGCACACCCACCACACAACTCGTGCACTTCCTTCTTTGTTTAGCATTCTTTAGGGTAGAAAATAAAACACACGTCATGTCTATGTATCCCAGCACTCTACATAGTATCTGGTTTCTAGATGTCAGAGAACCTATCTACAACAGTTTATACTTAAAAAAAGTAAAGATGTAATGGGTGCAAATTGCTGCAAATCACATTTGGATCATAATTGAACTCTGATTCTGATACATTCCAGGGATTCTTATATCACTCTGACAATCTTGGATTCTGGATAACATATTACATTGCTGTGTTCAAAAAAATGAGACAATGAATGAATGAAAAAGTATATATACAGTAGCTTCTTATCCGCCTAAACACTGTACTAAAGATTAAGAAATCAAAACCAAGTCTTGCCACTCATACAGGTTCTCATTATGTCCTCAGAGTCAAATAATGAGTTTATCTCTGAAAGAGCTAAACTTCTTCATAAAATGAGTATGTTTCTTCAACCAACATTCAACAAGGCTCACAAGAAAACTGACAAATCTGACATCTCATATATTCACATATAAATATTTACCTCTATGGTAGGAATTAAATAACTATAAGCTTCCATTTAATTGCTTATTCTAATTTTTAAAAAAATGACCTTTCTAGAAAGTACTGTGGAAGCATTAGCTTGCCTTCTACAGTATTATAGAAAAGAAGTAAGAACTTCATAAATAATTTGTATGTAATATTCAACAGAGGATCATTTATAATGGCCAAGAAAATAAATAAACCCTACTCCTGTAAACAACCTCAATATGAATATAGTTAGGTTATGGTAGATCATGTGAGACATTGTGTAACCACTGGGGGAGATGTCAAAATACATTTACTCTCAAATTATTAATATATGATAATTCAAAAGTAAAATAAATTTAAAAATACATATACTAGCATGGGAAATAATCATTATTATATAAAACAAGGATAAATTTTTATATCCTAATTTTTAAAATACACATATATACACACAAACAAATGTATAGAAAAAAGAATAAAAATATACTTAAATTTTAACATTTTTCTATGTGCTGTAAAAATGGTAATTTTTTCACTCTCTCTGTACCTTTCTAAATTCGCCTACAACGAGAGGGAAAAGCTTTGGGGCATTTTGTTTGTTTGTTTAAGTCTTCTATGCTCACAGGTATATGCATTTTAGAAAAAGTATTTCTTTGTTTGGGTGAAAGGGAACTCCAGAACCCACCATCTCTCAGGGAAGTCTAAATTTATTCAACCAGGCTTCCAATTTACTATGAATAGACAATAAGGATTAAAATTTTTCTAATAAACAAGCCTACAATACCAGTATCCTGGAACAAAAAGAGTATTATGAAACAACAGAACTCTCTTTATAAATGATATGTAACGTAAAATAGAGAACTCTCTTCATAAAGAATAATGATAAGTAATGTAAAATTCAGTTTAGAGCAACCAGGAAGGAGAGAAGTTCTTTGGTATAAAAGTGTCAAACGGAGGAGAGGTAGAAACATAATGATCTCCTCCATAAAGCAAGTAAAGTTGTTTCAACTGTATGCCAAATATATTCTATAATACTGGAAAAGTTTAAAAACTCTTCCCATGAATATCCATACACTTTATTATGCGAGTGGATAGTATGCACGTATACACAGGACATGTATCTCAGATCAAATCGCTGCTTCTAGGAAAATGTGCTTGTTTATATTGCTCTAACCTAGTATAAAGCAGCTACATCATGAATAAGGTCCAGATATGCCTTTAGGCCACATGTACACATATATACATATGGCATGTATATATGTATATATGTTGAAGCTCATAGAAAACTACTTTCCACTGCAAAACATGATCTTTTTCTTTTTTGGTTGTCCTGGGGTTTGAAACCAGCTTCATGCTTGTTAGACAGGTACACTACCACTTGAGCCATGCACGCCTCTGGCCATGACTAATTTTCTGAAAAATGTTCAAACAAGTACTCTATTCTCTTTGAATAATATTGAGTAACAAATTATAATATGAGTTTTAACTGTGTTACTTAAAATATCCTCCTAAAAGCTGGAGTACAATGATGCTTTTCCTACTGGTTTTACCCTCCTCAGTTTAGCAAACATTGGACTTTCTCACTTATAAGTAGAGCCAAAATTAACAGCTTTAAATATGGTGCTTTATGCCAATATTATGCCCTGCTTTTGCTTTTTTTTCACTCCCTGAGTTTGTCAACAACATCAAATTACTGCTAGAAACTTTAGCCTCTTGACTTTAAAAAAGTGTTAGAACAATTCACCTGGGGCATACGAAATATGGCTAGTCTATGAAAATGGTAGACAGTTAAAATCCACAAGGCTTATTTAATCAGAGAATATTTACATAATTTTAATTAAAGAATAATAATCAGTGGAAACAGATGCCATGTTAACATTCCACTTCAGGATCCACAACCCAAATACTGAAAGGATTAATGAGCCAATAAAAACCAGATAGGGCTCTAATATACCAATAAACAGGCAGAAGGTTAGCTTCACTATCTGAGTAAAATATTTTATAAAAGCAAACAGCATAAATGTGAAAAGCACAGAAAGACATTCAAATATTTTTGTTCTTAATAAGCTAAAATAACACTAATAATTGAAATTATGAGGTATGTTCCCTCAACATATTTAGATGTACAAATAGAACTTCTTCCACTATTCTAACCTGTACAGTTTTGGAAGGCCCATTTGACCACTCTAAACCTAAATCTGTCTTTAGAGTACAATACCAACTACCTCAAGAGATATTATGAGGTCTGAATGATTTATTTAACAAATGAAAAAATATTTTGTAAATGAAAACTTTCTAGGCAAATATAAACCAGTCTTTGCATTGTAATTAAAAATAATTAAATGTTCTTTCAAAGTAGCTATTAAAACTGAAAAGAACTATCAGTTTTATACAGTAATATTTAATACTAAAACTATACTTAATCACTAAACATAAGGACTGAAAACAAAGTTTTTTACATTTTTAACCAGAAAACTAAAATCAAACAGAATCCTTCAGTTTGAAATATGGTTTTTCTTCTTACTAAAGGTCAACACTACTTTTAACATATTTCAGATATACCTACCAGAAACTATATTACTGCTAATTATCTTGCCCCCCAAGGTAGCTAATGACTTGGGTACTACTGTAATGATGCTACCACTGGTAGTTTTCACGTAGGTTGCAGCTCCAGGGGTTGCAGCCATCCGACCTATGGAAGGGCTCACTGTTGGCCGGGTGTAGGTTGCCTGTGTGCCTATAGAAAAGAAAAAAACAAAAGAAAAATTTATTACTTATAAAACAATGATAATTTATACAATTTCACCATAATTTAATGGACTTTACATTGCTTTAACCTGAAAATGGAATTTCAAGGTGTTAAGACATTATCCTACAACCTTACAGCCAGTTTTCAATGCATATGGCAAGAACCAATGCCAAGCCAGTTTGAATTAATCTTATATAAAAAATCTTGTGATGTGTTGCATGGAATTACTAGACCAAGAAACATTAGAGTTAACACTGTTCTCTTCTTCCTAGTTCTATGCCAAAAGAAACTTAAGCTTAATCATCTTTCCTGCCAGTGCATTTTAGATATTTCTGTTACAGATTTTAAAATCTCTGCATCTGTTTTATGCTGTCTCAGTGCCAAATCCAATGTCAGCACTCAGCAAATAAGGTAGAATTATTTGCCTAAAAATTTTATAACTTTTACTGTTTTATGCCCTGCTACTCTCCAAATATATTTCCATCTTTTAAAGGGTTATTCCATCATTTTACTAGAGATTAAAGTTGAAATTGCCAAGACTTGCCAGAAATATTTCTTTAGCTTAGAATTTTCCCTATTTGTACTTCCTCAACTGTAAGTGACCTGTTAGAATATTTCCCATTTATGTCAAAGGATTTTATACCCTTCCCCACTGTTTTTAAGACTTCTCTCTTTTTCCAAACAGGAATTAAAAACAAGTCAGATGAGTCTGTCATGAGTTTCCTACAAATCCAGTAACTCAGAAAAACTACTCCTAAACTAAAAAAATGAAAAAAATAAAAACAAAAACACCAAGATGACACTTTCTTCAACTGAGTATTTTTCTTTTGAGCTAATCAGATTCAGAGGTCACTGTGATAGCCATTTTCAACACATCCCCAATCAGAAAACAAAATGCCTTTAACAAGCTATTTACCTTTTAGAAACATAGCAACTACTCAAAAAGGGAAAAGTGAAGGAACATTAAGTAGAATTAGTTTAAATTGATTATAAGCATCCAACTGAATCAGAAAAAAAATCTAGTACAAAGTAAATATGCCACAGTGATATGAAGTTTGAATACTTTGAATTACAACTGAAAATTTTTTCAACTTCAGCTTTTGTTTTTTAAAAAGGAAACACCTGTTCTAATGTAGACACATAAACACACAGTATTATTTTTCACTACCTTTTCCTAACATGAGGAATCACATATGCATAATACTATTATTTTTTAGCCAAATGGAGACCAATGGAATGCACATTTGAAAGTGATAAAGTTCATGTTATGTGTATTTTATAATTTTTAAAAAATGAAAGGAAGCACAGGTTTCAAACAAATTTGGGTTCAAATCTCCTTCTCTGCCTCTTCTTGCTCTGTGACCTTAGGCAAAATGCTTAATGTAAGTTAATGACAATGGAAATAATAAAGCCTAAAGGAGATTAAGTGCAATGTCTGTACAGACTTTTATATACTGGCTAAATGAGAATTTATAATCTTGAGATAGGTATCATTTTACACTATTTAGAGTCTCTCATCTATACACTGGCCTTCCTCAAAAATTTTGGCTAAATACATGATCCAGTGATATCGCTCCTGGGCATCTACCCAAAGACATACAAGTCGGGATACAATAGAGACACCTGTACACCAATGTTCATCGCAGCACTATTCACAATAGCCACGCTATGGAAACATTCCAGATGCTCTACAACTGAGGAATGGATCAAGAAAATTTGGTATATATACACAATGGAGTTTTATCAGCCATAAGGAATAATGACAACACGTGGTTTGAAAGTAAATGGATGCAACTGGAGGACATCATGCTAAGTGAAGTAAACCAGGCTCAGAAAGACAAAGGCCACATGTTTTCTCTCATACGTGGAAGAAAGATCCAAAAGATAAACATATCCACAAAAGCAAACATGATCATTTATAAACTCATATGTAGAACTTGTTGGAACTTCTCTATGGAACTCATGGAAGGAGGGAAAGGAAAAGAGAATGATAGAGCATCAAACAATATTGTAAAACATAACATCTGTGAAGATAGAGGAAATAAGGATATACTAAAAGCTGTTGAAAAATGGGGGTACGACATAAAAGGGTAAGGAAGTATAATGGAAGGGGTTGAATGAACCAAAGTAAAGTATACTCACAGTGGGGATACACTGAGAAACCCCTCTGAACATCGACTTAAATATTAATAACAAAAAACAGGACTGTAAAATAGGTACAGTGTCAGGGGGTACTTGTCGGAGCGGGGAGGGTGAATGAAGGAGATCAAAGTGAGGGTATATGGTTGATGGGCTTCTTATGAAATAGAACAAGGAAACCTCCTGTAATTGCTTTAAGTGGGACAGGCAGAGGGTTGATGGGGAAAGATAGTGTGGTTGATCTAACCGATGCAAGCCTATTTGGAACTGTCACAGTGAATGCCTTGGTACAGTGAATATATACTAATAAAAAAAAATTGGAGCTAAGTTTTATAGGCATTTAAAATAATAGTAATGGCTGATTCTAATATTAATGGTAATGGCTACTGAGCGCTGTACTGGGGACTTTTTACAATTCTGATTTCATGTATACTTATAATAATTGGGCTTATGTATAACTGTTCCACTTAGCTAGACAAGAGAAAAGATTTAGACAGATTAAGTAACCTGCTAAACATCACAAAAGGTGATGTTTAAAAAAGTGATTGTAAACAACACTTCCAATTAAAAAAAAAAAGCACAGGCTGATTTTGCTCTCCCATTAGGGCACAATGGTATCCTATGCTTTCCTCAGAGGAAAGCATTTCCTACCATATAAGGTAACATGACACTGTAAAGTAACACAGTGTCATCTTTGTATTCACTCAACAAATCCTGACTAAGCACCTATTTACAGGTCAACTGTACAAATATATGGTGAATAAATAGTTATGTTCTCTTACCCTCATGAAGCCTATGGTCCAATAGGAGAAAAGAAGTAAATAAGTAGCTAAGTAATTAGAAATTATGGTAAGAGGACTCTGAGAAAGAATGAGAGCTATTTTTAGGGAAGGAGAGTAAAGATAAGCCTCTCTGAAGAATTGTCTCACTAATCTCTAGATTCCCAGTGTCAAGCTTATTACTGGTATAGGGAAATTGCCTGATGAACATAAGAATAAATGGACTGATGCTTATGAGAACTTACCAGTAGGAGTGGTTACCAGTTTAGTTGTCATAATTGCACCATTACTGCTAACCACCATAATAGGGGAATTGCTACTGGTGGGTAGAGTTGCAGTCACTGGTTTTGGTAAGATTTTACTTGGTTGAACCTGTTGTGTGATGATTTTAACACCTTTGAAAGAAGAAAGATAAATCTCAGTACAATTATTTTTAAAAACATGTCCCATATACTAACCCAAGAGGGCAGTAGTCATGCACATTTAATTAAGCACCTAAGAGGCGCTTTTTCATATTGATAAAATTCTAAACTTTTATTCCTAAACTGCTATCTTTTCTAATTTCTCTCATTTCAGAAATACAACTAAACCATTACAGTAAAAGTTCTTCAAGAAAAACAAATCTTGACCATTGTCTATGGTGGTGTTTGTTATGTAAGAACTTTCAAACTCTAGTGAGCAACTGGACCTGAACTTTTACAAGCAAGTAAGTAATCTGACCTGTACAAAAACGTGGGAAGAGAGGACCGCCCAACAAGTCAAAAACAAAGTTAATGTAGGTTTTACATATTTTCAACTCCACCAAAGATTTCTTTAAAAGCTGCTAAAAACTATACAGAGCATAACATTTTGGTTTGAATTTTTTTTTTTTTTTTTTTTTTTGGCCATACTGGGGAGTTTGAACTGGGCCTTGCACTTGAGGCCCATGCCTCAAGCCCTTTTTACTTTAGTTATTTTTTTAAATAGGGTCTTAGGTTTATGTCCTGGCTGGCCTAGACTGAGAGCTTCCTGTTTATACCTCTTTCAAAGCTGGAATGTCCAAGCACATGACAACCAGTCCAGCTTTTATTGGTTGAGAGGGAGGTCTCCTGAACTTTTTGCCCAGGCTGGCCTGAAACTGTGGTCCTCCCAATCTCTGCCTTCCTGACTCCTAAATAGCTAAGATTATTGGTGTGAACCACCATACCAGACTATTTGAATTTTTTAATTGATTTCTTTTAAAGGTATTTTAATAGCTCACTTTGTCAAATATAGAGGTGAAAAAAGGATATATTACTGTTATACCTATATAAAATATGCATGTGGACAAGAACTTGAAGGCAGTATGCAAAAATTAATTTAAAAGTTAGGAGAATAATGTGATTTTTTTATGTTTTCAAATTTTTTATTTGAAATGCTGTAATTTTTACATTAACTTTCCAAATGTAAAGTGTTCATTTAAAAGAAAACTACTTATGCTAACTACACATTTAAATATAGTAACTGGCAACTAAGGAAGAAAAAATATTTTAATATAATTTTAAACAATTCATGAAATAAAATATTCTGGTATAGATAGCTAAGAATTATATTAAAAATTTTTTTTGATGGTGATTTAGGCTGAAGAAGGAAGCAGATCTAGGTATTGAATAGCCTTAAATAATTTAAAATTACAGGCTCACGCCTGTAATCCCAGTTACTTAAGTGGTGGAGATTGAGCTGATCATGGTTCAAGGCCAGCAAAGACACCCCAAAAAAAGGTAGCAAGACTATTTCAATCAATAAGCCAGGCATGGCATGGTGGTACATGCCTGTTATCCCAGGTACATAGAGGCCTTAGGCAGGCGTTTCATGGTCTGAAGCTGGGGGGAGGAGCACAGTGGGGTTCAGGAGGGAGTGAGAAATAGACTTGACTAAGGTAATTGATCCAGCCATTAAACAAGTCACCAAGCAAATAATAATAACAAATTCTGAGGGTGGGGGACAAACCAGTACTAATTTCTAACAAAAAACAGTAGGAGGCATACAAAGAAACAGGAAGAAATATTCAAAGAAGTCATGTCTGAAAACTTTCCAAATTAGTGAAAAGCAATAACCTACACATCCAGGAAGCTCAACAAACTTCAAGTAAGACAAATACAGAGAGATCTACATACATATATCTTCAAAATTGCTAAAATTCAAAGACAGGAGAAAAATCTTAAGAGTATCCAGAGAAAACCCACTCATAAAGGAACTGCAATGAGGTTAACAGTTTACTTTTCAATGGAAATAACAGAAGCTAACAGGGAGTAGGATAAAATATTCAAATTGCTCAAAGAAAAACACTGTCAACAAAGAATCCTATAAAGGGGCAAAGCTATCTTTCAAAAATGAATGTGAAATAAAGTCTTGAGCAGACAAAGAAAAACTAAGATAACCTGTTGCTAGCAGATCCTCCTACAAGAAACACTAAAGGAGTTCTACGACTAGAAAGAATAAGGAATAAGACAAAAATGTCTTCTCTTCCCATTTTTATTTAATATTGTACTATGGGTTCTCTCAGGGAAATTAGGAAAGAAACAACTAATAGAAAGCATCAAGACTGGAACAGAAGAAACTAGCTCTATTTGCAGATATGACCTTTTATACAGGAAAACCTAAGAGATGGGGGTCTCAATCCTTGCCTCAAATAATACTCTGGCCTCAGCTTCCTCAGTAGCTGGAAGTACAGGTAAGCATCACTGCACCAGGCTAGGAAAATCTAAGTAAATGGGAAGACATCATGTTCACTAATTAGAAGATTTAATGGCAAGATGGTAATATTCCTCCAATTAACATACAGATTCAATCGAATCCTTGTCAAAATTGCAGCTGATTTTTTATAAAAAGTGACAAATGAACTCCAAACTTCACGTGCAATTGCAAGGGTACCAAAAGAGTATAGCAATCTTTTTTTTCTTTTTCTCCATTCTTTT
Organism: Castor canadensis; assembly: GCF_047511655.1. Classification (NCBI taxonomy): domain Eukaryota; kingdom Metazoa; phylum Chordata; class Mammalia; order Rodentia; family Castoridae; genus Castor; species Castor canadensis. Next base: position 131,843,249 of record NC_133386.1, read on the forward strand.
AAAGATTGTTTTAAGGCCAGAAACAGTTGCTCAAGCCTATAATCCTAGCTACTTGGAAGGTGGAGATTGGGAGGACTGAGGCTTGAGGCCAACCCAGCCAATGTTTTCATGACCCAATCTCAATCAATAAAAGCTGAGTTGTGGCAGTGTGCTGCCTGTCATCCCAGCTACGTGGGAAGTGTAAATAGGATCACAGTCCAAGCTGCCCTAGGCATAAACTAAGAACCCTTCTCAAAAATAGCCAAACCAAAAAGGGCTGGGAGTATGGCTCAAGTGGTCAAGCATCTACCTAGCAAGTGGAAGGCCCTGAGTCCAACCTAGTATCACCATTAAAAAAAAAGAAAGAAATGAAACAAGGAACATTACTATAGATCCTGTAGCCATTAAAAGAATAATAAGGAACGTTGTTATCAGATATACACTCATCACTTTGACAACTTAGAAGAAATTGACCAATACCTTAAAAGCCAAAAATTATCAAAACTCAACCAATACTAAACAGATAATCCAAATAGTTCTCTAACTAGTAAAGAAACTGAGTTCATCATTTAAAAGCTCTCAAAATAGAAATCTCTGGGCCCAGCTGAGTTCACTGGAGAATTCTACTGAACATTTGAAGAATTAATACCAATCTTAAATAATCTATTCTGGAATATAGAGAAGGAAATAACACTTCCAAACTCACTTTAGGCAGCTAGCATTACCCTGATTCCAAAACCAGACCAAGACAGTACAAAATAAGGAAACTACAGAGCAGTATCTCTCATGAACAGAGACAAAAACTGAACCCAACAATACATAAAAAAGAATTCTACATCATGAGAGATTTATTTCAGATATGAAAAGCTGGTTCAACAGAAAATCAATCAGTGTGATCCAGCACATCAGCAGACTAAACAAGAAAAATACATATGATCACTTCAGGTAAGCAGAGAAAAAGCATTTGACAAATCTAATAGTCATTCATGATAAAATATTCCAGAAAAGCAGGAATGGAACTTCCTGAACTTGACTTAAAAAAATACATATATACAACTGGCATCACACTTAATGGTGAAAAATTGAGTACTTTCTCCTTAAGAGTAAGAACGCAGCAAGGGTGTCTGTTCTATCCACTCTTACTCATTTAGCCTAGTACTGGACATTCTAGCCAGTAGAGTAAGATGAAAAAGAGACAGAGAGGAAAGGAGGAAGAAGGAGGAAAGAGGGAAAGAGGGAGGGTGGAAGGAAGGAAGGAAGAAAAACTGTCACTATTTACTGATGGCATAATTGAAAAGTGATTGTATTTACATAGAAAATCCCAAGCAATCTGTATAAATACTCTTAGAAATAATTGAATTCAGCAAGGCTGAAGGATACAAATTTGATGCCATTTTTATACACCAACAACAAACATGGGAAAACTGAAATTAAAGTTACAACACCATTTATAGTCACTACAAGAAAATGAAATACTTAGGTATATATCTAACATCTATATGCTGAAACTGTAAAACACTTATAAAAGAAGTCAAAGACCTAAATAAATGGAGGAACATACTATGTTCATGGTCTAGAAGACTCAGAAAACGAGTGATTAGAATTAGCACATCCTGTAAACATTTTCAGTTACCTGATTCTTGTTTGATTTGGATGGTAGGTTTGATACCAGGTGGCAAAGAAGACTGCTGAGGTTGTTGCTGATGAGATACTGAAGAAGGTTGAGCCACTTGCTGCTGTGTTTGTTGTTGCACTTGATGTAACTGCTGCTTAGGAGACTGTTGATGCTGTTTAGGAAACTGTGTGAGAATCTGGGTTGGGGCACTCACTAAGCTTTTAGGGGAAGGAAGTCTCGTTGATGCCATTTTGATTGCCGATGTAGATACACCTGTAGAAAAGTAAAGAGAAATTACTTTTCTAAAATTTAAAATTACTTTGGGCTAATATAGTACATAATAAAGTCCAGGTAAATCAATAAAAATTATGATTTAGTTCTCAAACTGCAAGGGAGGCATCATTGCTCTGACTCAACACAATGACTGACTTTTCCTCCGTGAAGAGTTAGAATGAAAGAAACAAAATCAGACAGGATGTTTGTAGAAAGGCCTCTCTATAAAAAGTAAACTAATTTTTTAATCTTGTAAGAAATACACTTTAATTTTTTTTTTTCAGTACCAGGGTTTGAATTCAGGGTTTTGTGCTTTCTAGGCAGGTACTCTACCACTTGAGCCATACTCCCAGCCCTTTTTTTTTTTGCTTATTTTTTAGGATATGGTGTCGTGGTTTTCTCTTTTGCCCAGGGCCAGCCTCAGACAACAAAATTCCTACTATGCCTCCTGTGTAGCTAGGACTACAAATGCATCCATCATGCCTGACTGACATGTTGGTTGAGATGGGGGTCTCACTGACTTTTTGCCTGGGTTAGCCCCAAGCCATAATCCTCTCCATCCATCTCTACCTCCCAAGCAGGTGGGATTACAGACATGTGGCATCGTGCCTAGCCCTAAAATATTATTTTTCACGATACGATAGCTCAATTTAAACACAGAATCAGATGAAATAACTCCTGACTAAGCATTCATCTTTTGAACTATCAGCATGATTAAGTAGCTTTCCTATATCTTATTTCCAAAAATCTTTAATGTCCTGTCTTGAGATTTATTAAGTAGGTCATTATATATAATCATGTAAAAAGTTAAAAGTGTGCAAATGCACAGCTAAAAAATTCTGCTGATTTAAGGTTCTCTTCAGTGTAATATTAGTATTAGCAAGCACAAAATAGTCAGGAGTATTAGTAACTTCCACATAAGATCTGTAAGTTTGAGAAAGTTTACCCTCTCCCAGGTTTTTTGTCTGTTATTTTCTGTTAATTTATCAAGCACTCAACAGGACTATTATCTGTCCATGAGTTAGCATTCCTAAGAAATAACCTAGAGCACAACTTACCATATTAATTTTAAGCACTCCCAAAGCAATGAAAGAAACGTTAACAGCCTAACTTTCAAGTACTGAGGCTCTTATTTCATACCTTTCTCCACATCCCCACCATAACTTATACACAGCATTATAAAAAAAATTACTATCACATTCCTATGTAAATGTCTCTAGAATGATAAAGAAGGAAAAGAATAGACCTTGAGAAGTCACTCTTGACTCTCTAGGCCCAGCTTCCCCTACAAGACTCTAACAGTTGCTATATGGATTAAGTAAAACCAAGTATTGAGGAACACTTTGAGAGGAGACAAAAGATGTAGTCAAAATCACCTGGAGGGATTATACACATTACTTATACATTTCCCCGCCTCCTCACCCCATTCCCCAAAACTAGTGCAGCAGGGACCGTTTTAGAGACATGTTTTATATTGCTTAGTCATTTTGAACTAGACTATCTCTGGAGCCCCTTTGGCACCAACATTTTATAACTCTATTAGTATAAAGTGTTACACAAGTGGAAGAAGACATTATTTTTAAACTATTTAAAAAGCTTTTTCTATATTGCACTGATAATGTACTTATTAATTGAGGTTAATTGTGCAGATGGAAAACTCCATTACTAAACTATGATCCCCATATACTTTTGAATAGGAAAACTATCTGACATAAAAGCATTCAGGGTAACTTTAGAATCAGGGAATTGTATTTAAATCATGCCTTCAATGCAGAAACACTTAATAACTGGGTGGCCTGATTAAAGTACTTGATCTCTCTGAATCAATTCATTCAATTAAAATTTATTGAGCACTTTTTTTTTTTTTTTTTGTGGTACTAGGGCTTGAACTCAGGGTCTTCACCTTGAGCCACTCCACTAGCCCAATTTCTTGTGATAGGGTTTTTCTAGAAAGGGTCTCGTAAACTATTTCCCCAGGATGGCTTTGAACTGTGATTCTCCTGATCTCTGCCTCCTGAGTAGCTAGGATTACAGGCATGAACCACCAGCGCCCATCCTGAGCACATATTTTAAACTAGATCTTGGAGAAACTATTTTACATTTATGAAACAGTCCTTACCTTCAGGAACGTTAAAGTTTAGAGAAGCCTAACAAATGTGAGGCTAAAAAAGTTTAGAAATAGTTGGGGGTATGCCTCAAGAGGTAGAGCACCTGCCCAGCAAGCACAAAATCCTGAGTTCAACCCTCAGTACTGCCAAAACAAAAAAGTTTAGAGAAGAAACTAATTAAATGATCACACAAATCCATCATTACAAACTAAAAAATGTTATTTGTGTAAAGTAAAATGTCCTTTTAATTTTCCTTTACCCTTATTACCTTCCCAAGCAAAAGGATGGCAGGTGAAGGGTATCAGAACTCAGATGGAAGTGTGTACTCTCTCAGGGCCTAATGGAGTAAGGAGAGCATCTACTTAGAGGAGGAGCAATAGAAGCAACAATGAGAGATTGGTTAAATACTAGAGGATGATAAAATAAATAAATATACTCAATATAATGGAAACAAGATATTTCAAAATAAATAAATATACTCAATATAATGGAAGCAAGGTGAGGAAGGGAGAAACTAGAATTAACATGCAGTGTTAGCTGAAATTGGATGTATCAGTAATTCATAGTTTCCAACATGTGGAAATAAACAGATATTAAGTATGTATGTGCATAATTGTGAAACAACATGTGCACACACGTGCACATGCACATATACTCCCTAGCAACGAGCATATATAGCACTCAGATTTATTACTTTCCACTAACAGAAACCAGGTTCCTTAGAGAAAAGGCTGACCTCAAGGCTGGAGTAGGAAAAGTACATGATAAATTTGTTAAATATCAAAGACTTTTTGCAGGGAACAAATCTATTAATAATGAAACATGTATAGAAGTTTATAATTTGTTTATACACACACACAATGCATGACAACCACTGTATAAGGATGGGACAGAGGAAATAGGTGGATACTTAAGGTTCTTACACAATACATGAAGTATTATATTATTTGAATAATCTGTCATAACTACAAATGCATATTATGAGCTCTAAAGGTGTGTTTTCAACCAAGGGCAATTTTGCCATCACCACACCCTGGGATATTAGATAATCACTGGAGATAGTTTTGGTTGTCATGATTCCAAGTATGCTACTGGCATCTAGTATAAAGGTCAGGGATACTGCTAAATATCCTACAATCCACAAGTCAACCCCATAACAAAATCCAAATGTCAACAATGTGAAGGTTGAGATCCTTACTTTAGAGCAAGTATTTTAAAAATAAAAGTATAGTTAATAAACCAATGAGGAAATAAAAAAGATGGAAGGAAGGAAACCCAAAAAATCCAAGACTAGAAAAGATGGGAAAGGAACAAAGAATAGATAAGTAGAAACAACTGACAAGATCAAATTTAAACTCAATCATAGATAATTATATTAAATGTAAATGGACTAAACATTTTATCTAGTCCCACTAATCAGATAGTGGGACTAGATAAAAAAGCAAGAATGATACAATGCTCAAAAAATGCATTTTAAAATAAACACATGGATGGGTTAAAAGCAAAAGGATGAAAAAAGACATACCAAGTAAACACTAATAAAAAAGTTGGAGAAGCTACACTAATATCAGAAAAGGCAAACACTAGCCAAATGCCAGTGGCTCACACCTGTAATCCTAGCAACTCAGGAGGCAGAGATTGGGAGATTCACAGTTTGAGGCCAACCCAGGCATATAGTTCACAAGACCCTATCTCAAAAATACACAAGAAAAAGGGCTGGAGGCATGGCTCAAGTAGAGTGCCTGCATGAGACCCTGAGTTCAAACTCCAGTACCACCAAAAAAAAAAAAAAAAACCACTAAAGCTGAAACACTGATATTAAAATCAAGAGTTACCAGAGATAAAGAGGGGCATTTCATAATGAAAAAGGCATCAATTCATTAAGATACAATAATCTTAAATGTATGTACCTAACTAGAGAGTTCAAAACACATAAAACAAAAACAAAATTAAAGGGAGGAAAGTACAAAACCACAATTATAAATGGAGACTTTGATACTTCTCTCAATAGCTGACACAAGCAGACAAAAAAGAAAAAAAGAGAACAAAACAAAAAGAAAAAAAGTCAAAATGAAGAGATTTGAATAATTCTATCAATCAATTTAATCTCTTGGTCATTCTCAGAACCAAATGAAAAGTCAATTGTTCTAAAGCCATTTAATAAATGATACAATGTAGCAAACACTCTTGGTGGCAGTCTAACTTCCTTTCTCCTTTGCCCTCCCTTTTTCTCCCCTCAAGGAACCACCTTCCTGGGCATTGGCACACAGTTTTCAGGGGCTTAGCCTTGGCCAGCCCTAGAGGGCAATGACTAACTGATCTAATAAATCAGTCATGGTAGCCTCATTACTTTTATCAGGGATGATGTTAAGCTACTTGTGGTCAACATGACATGGGAGAAATCTACTCCTGGGAGGACTTTTGGAAGAGGTTTCTCTTTCCAAAGATAGCTACACAGAAGATGTGTGTTTTGGATGTTCCCAAACATTGTATGATTGTATGTTTTAGATTTTGAAGTTTCATAGGTGGATGTGATACCTGGAATGTACTCATCTCGCCCAAGATGTTACCTGAGAAATAAAGCTGTTAGGCCACAGAAAGTAGAAATGAAACATGAAAAGAAACTCTTTGATGGCTACAATGAACTAAGACTAACTTATCTAAAGCCTTCTTCTGGACTTCTGGTTTTGTGAGATAACAAATTTTCTTACTGTTAAAAACTAGTAACTAAGAGATAGCTTAGATAAATGGGACTTCATAAAACTAAAAAGCTTCTGCTCAATAAAAGAAATGGTCTCTAAACTGAAGAGAACACCCACAGAGTGGGAGAAAATATTTGCCAGCTACACATCAGACAAAGGACTGGTAACCAGTCCTTTAAGTTTTTTAAGGGAACTTAAAAAACTAAATTCTCCCAAAACTAATGAACCAATAAAGAAATGGGCAAGAGAATTAAACAGAAATTTCTCAAAAGAGGAAATTCAAATGGCCAAAAAACACATGAAAAAATGCTCACCACCTCTAGCAATAAAGGAAATGCAAATTAAAACCACACTAAGATTCCACCTCACCCCTGTTAGAATAGGCATCATTAGCAACACCACTAACAACAGGTGTTGGCGAGGATGCAGGGAAAAAGGAACCCTCTTACCCTGTTGGTAGGAATGTAAACTAGTACAACCACTCTGGAAAAAAACTTGGAGGCTACTTAAAAAGCTAAACATTGATCTACCATTTGATCCAGCAATACCACTCCTGGGGATATACCCAAAAGACTGTGACACAGGTTACTCCAGAGGCACCTGCACACCCATGTTTATTGCTGCACTATTCACAATAGCCAAGTTATGGAAACAGCCAAGATGCCCCACTACTGAAGGAAAAATGGACTAATTACAGTATCAAAAATGCTTAGGAGTTATAACATGAGCCCTACAGACCCAAGACTTAAAAAAAAAAAAAACAAAAAAAAAGTGAAAAGGAAAGGTAATACATAAATATAAGAGTATTACACATGTTTTGTCTTTTAGCTATAGATACTAAAGAAAAAAATCTGGTATAAAAAATATACTGATTTAATAGTATCAATAATTTTAATCCCTAAGAAAATGTGGTATCTATACACAATGGAATTTTATGCAGCCATGAAGAAGAACGAAATGTTATCATTTGCTGGTAAATGGATGGACTTGGAGAACATCATTCTGAGTGAGGTTAGCCTGGCCCAAAAGACCAAAAATCGTATGTTCTCCCTCATATGTGGACATTAGATCAAGGGCAAACACAACAAGGGGATTGGACTATGAGCACATGATAAAAGCGAGAGCACACAAGGGAGGGGTGAGGATAGGTAAGACACCTAAAAAACTAGCTAGAATTTGTTGCCCTTAACGCAGAGAAACTAAAGCAGATACCTTAAAAGCAACTGAGGTCAATAGGAGAAGGGGACCAGGAACTAGAGAAAAGGTGAGATCAAAAAGAATTAACCTAGAAGGTAACACACACGCACAGGAAATCAATGTGAGTCAATGCCCTGTATAGCTATACTTATCTTAACCAGCAAAAACCCTTGTTCCTTCCTATTATAGCTTATACTCTCTCTACAACAAAATTAGAAATAAGGGCAAAATAGTTTCTACTGAGGGGGTAGGGGGAAGAGGGAGGGGGCGGAGTGGTTGGTAAGGGAGGGCGTGGGGGCAGGGGGGAGAAATGACCCAAGCCTTGTATGCACATATGAATAATAAAAATAAATAAATAAATAAATAAAATAATTTTAATCCTATAAATTATTTCCCCTACCACATTTTGGCTTTAGTTTATATTGTCTTATATTATAAACAAGGGGAATACAGACTTAGTATTGGCCAAATACTAGTGAAGTGTTCCAAGATATTATGATTTAGGGAAATAAAGTATGGCATGTAGCAAACACTACCAAAAAATTTCAACCGTATCACTTGATAATCCTGCTCCTGAGTGCTGGTTCTAATAAAATGAAAAGCCCTATTAAATTCACAAAGATGTTTACTGTGGGTTAAGCTAGGATATTAAGACCTGGAAATAATCTAAACACTGAACATAGGGGAATAATTTAATAAATTATCCAGTAGTAACAGAAGTATTAAATAGCAATGCAAGCAATCAGGATAACAATAATAGAAGCATGTTAGTAAAGCAATGTTATGAGAAGATAGCATGTTACTAAATGGAATATGAAATTTTTATTCCAAGAAAACATAACCATTATTGACATGGGTAAAAGGCAGCAATATATAAAATGTAAAGTGTGATTCTGGTAAAGTGTTGGGAATACTGGTGGACTTTTATTCTCTAAAATTGCTTAATTCACTAATAACCTTCATGTTCTTAAAAAACTTCAAATACTTTTAGATGCTAAATGGGGATCATATTCAAACTGACAGGGTTGGGGAATTTTATTTTTTTTCTGGTGGAACTGGAGTTTGAACTCAGGGCTTTAGCCACACCTCCTGTTGGGGAATTTCTTGAAAGGCATGGAGCACAGAAACAACTTCAGAGCCAGCCTAAATTAAATGAAAAGAGCAGCATTAGTGGATACAATGTAATTAGAAGCAGCATGTTACTTAAACTGAAGTGGACTCAAGGAGGGAAAATAAAAGGTCAGTGGAAGATTTTCACAATATTGGGTAAATAGTTCATGAGCACACCAAGGAAGAAGAGGAAAAGAACAAGATGAAAGAAAATTTGTCTCTCCAAGTAAGAAAAAGATAGTGGCTACAGAATTATATAAGAAGCAACCAATTAGAGTGGAATCAACCTAAGAATAAGCAAATATTGTTTGGTTAATGGAGAACAAGAGGTTAGATGTGAGAAATAACCAAAACAACTCATTATAGCTTCTAGTCTGATAAACACTCAATCTGGAGGAAAAAAAAAAGAAGAATCAAGTAAAAAGTAGTTATATAAAAATAAACTATTTCCTTCCATATAACACCCCAAACACTCTTCACCTATCACCTTTTGCTGTACTACTAGCACCATACTTAGAAGCACCAAATAAAAGACCCTTTCGAAGCACTGAAGTGTACATCAGTGGATATAATATGTTCTCTTTTATCTAAGAAAAAGGCAAAATATATACATATTTGCTCATATGTTTACAAATACAAGAATAAATTAAAAAAACTAATTACAAGAACAAATTATCAGGGAAGGGCAGAACAGAACATAAGTATAGACCAAAGAAAACGGAATGACCTACTAGTTTGACATCCTCAAACTGAGGGAAGGAGAAGAGTAAGTAGTCACTAGTCTGACAGCAGAGACCTTCACCCCATGACAGAAAAACACATGCAAGGAGTTTTCTTCAAAATTCCCACATACCAACAGGGACAGAATTAAACACTGAATCATCACTCACCTTGTGCTACTGTTGACATGACCACGGATGGTGTGGAGGACACCACAGCTGTTACCGCAACTGTATTAGGAATAGGTGACGGCGTGGAACTGCTGCTGCCACTGCTGCTACTACTGACCAGAGAGGATTGTGAAGCAGTTATAACGACGGGTGGCTTCTGAGTTGTGGAAGCAATGACTGACGTTGGTACAAGCTTAGTGACTGCTGCATAGTTATGGGATTTGGAGAGAATGTTGGGCACGAAGGTTGAACTTGGTGATGTGGTCACTATAATAACCTAAGGAAGGAAAAATAAGTTATTTTCATGAACCTACTATACTATTAATGTATTCAAATTCATATACAATTAAAAACAGCTTATAAAACATGAAGAAAAAAATTCAACAGAGAAATATACAATTAAAAATATATGAAAAATTTATTTTACTAATAATCATCAAAATTATTTAAAAGCAACAATTCTCACAAATGAAATATTTTTAAAGATAATATTCAGTCTGTGTAAGAAGTAGCATCATAAAAATTCCAACATACTGCTTAGGGAGTATCATTTGGTACACTTTTTCTACAAAGCAGTTAGGACATTCATTCATTTACAAATATTTATTGAGCATCTACTATGTGCCAGGCATGGTTTGAGATGCTGGGGACAGAAGAATGAACAAAACAAAGTTCATACTTTCATTTAGTTTATATTATAGTAGAGGGAGAGAAATAATAAACAAGTAAAAAAACTAAAAATATGTCATGCAGAAACAAATGAAAGAGACAATAAAGCAGGGTAAAGGAATAAATGATGAGTGCTATATGATTTTTTTTAATAAGGTATTCATTGACTATATCTCTGTAAGGTGGCACAGGGAGTAGCAAATATAAGGCCTAAGGCATAAGCAAGCTTGGTATACTCAAGAAACTTTAAGGACCTGATGAACAGGGTTAGAATTTACAAGGCAGAAAGCCGTAGGAGATAACTGAGGAGAAATAATGGACTAGATAATGTAAGATCATGATGATAGTTTTATACCTTTACTATGATGCAAATGACACTTTCTCTCCATGGTTTTCCTCCCAAAACTCATAACCTCAGACTAATCAAGAGAAAACCAAATTCTAATAGCAGGCCATCATATAAAATACTGACCAGTATTTCTCAAAACTGTCAAAGTCATCAAAAATAAAGACAACCCACTTTCAGGCTATTGAAAGTATAGTCCTTCCTAATAAACTTTACTGTAAAAAATAAATACACTAAAGTCTGAGAAACCTTCATAGTAAGGTTTAAGGACACAGGACAAGTAAAGATAATATGGTATACTGAATGGGATCCTGCAATAGAAAAAGACAATAAGTAAAAACCAAGGAAATCTGAATAAACTATGGATGTTAGTTAATATTAATGCATTAATATTAAGGAAACATACTAGCAAAATAATTTGGTATTCTAAATGACAGCCTGGAACAAAAAAAGACAGTAAGTAAAAAACAAGGCAATCTGAATTAACCATGTACTTTAGTTAATATTAATGCATTAATATTATTCATTAATAAAAATGAAAAATATTAATAGGGGAAACTGGATGTAAGGTCCATAAGAATTCTTTGAACTATCCTCCTAAGTTTTTAATAAATCTACAATTATTCTAGGGCCAGGCACAGTGACTCACACTTGTAAACCCAGGTACTCAGGAGACACAGATCAGAAAGATCACAGTATGAAGACAGCACATGCAAAAAGTTGATGAGACACCATCTCAACAAATGAGCCAGGTGTGGTGGTGTGTGCCCATGGTCCTTACTAACAGGAGGCCATAAGGTAGCAGAACTGTGGTCTGAGGCCAGCCTTGAGCAAAAATGCAAGAGCCTATCTGAAAAGTAACTAAATCAAGAAAGGATAGGGACATGGCTCAAAGTGGTAGAGAGCCTGACTAGCAAGCACAGTACTGTCAAAAATAAAAAGTAAATTATTTTTTAAAAGGTCTATTTTTTAAAAAAAGCATTACTCTATCTGCTAGATCGAAGATACAATAAGACAATGAAGGTAGAAACAGAGAGACAAATTAAGAAGCTCTCACAAAATAAACCAAGCAGATATGATAGTGAGCAAAGTGTTTGTGATGGAAATATAAAAAGTGAAAAGATTGTGAGTACATCTTAAAGGTAAAACTAACAGGATTTTCTCCTTCCTTTACATGGAGAATGGAGAAAAGGAGAGGCAAGAAAGTGATGTCAAAGGTTCGCCAGTATGGCTAGAAAACTGTAGATGATTTGGACAAGGCATTTCAGACAGCGAGAGTAGTATTTAGTAAAAGACCCAAGACTGAAATTAGTTTAACATATTTAAAAACAAACAAAGACAGTGTAGCAAAAGCATACAGGGCAAGGAGGGTTAGGAAAGCAAGCAGAAGCCAGGTCAAATTTGAAATCCAGAGTAAAGAATTTAAATTTTATACAAAGAATAATGGAAAGCCATGGGAGGATTTTAAGCAGAGGAACAATAAAAGGTGATTCACAGTTAAAAGATCACTCTAGTTGTTATGAAGTGAGAGGCAAGAGTAGAAACAATGAAACGAGATAACAAGTTATTGCAATAGACGAGGCAAGAATTGACAGAGGCTGTTTGGACTGGAGTATTGGTAGTAAAAATAAACAGAATTGATCAGATTCTGATTTTTCTGAAAAGAAAATAAAACTTGTTGATGAATGGAATGTCAGGGTTGGAAAAATAAGAGAATCAAGAATAGCTCCTAGAGCTAATACATATTGGCTTATTTAATCTGCCCCAAATTCCATGACAGAGATACTATTATCCCCATTTTACAGTCAAGAGCACAAAAATTATTTATGTATTAGCAGAATTACAGTTTTATTTAGGGATGAATATAATGGTGCTATAGTGATACCCAAAACAGAACAGAGTATTTTCTTCATTCACTGAAATTATTTGTACCTACCAAAGACAGAAAAATTGTTTTGAAAAACCTAAAGAATTTAAGAAAGAAACTTTTTCATTTTTATATTGGTCCTAAATGCCTGAAATTAAATCAGTAAGTAAAAATTTACTGAATGTCTGTTCTCTGTATCTACCTCTTAAAGAAACCTTAACTATAACACTGCTATATATTTTCAGTGTTTTAAAGAATTACAAGATATCAGTATTTGTCCATTACTTTAAAGACTTTGTTGATTATTTGAGTCAAGATAGGTACGAGTCTGGACCAGAATAACGTACCAGCATACTTACACATAGACTTGATCATCAAATACCTATATAATATTATTAGAAAACAACCTAGAAGCCATCACACAAACTTGAGAATTACCATATAGGTAACAGGGCCACAACCTTAAAGAGTCAAATAAACCTATGTTTCAATCCTCCTGCCTCTATGACTTACAAATGGTAGGTCCCTGGACATGTTAAAATCTCTGGGCTCCAATTTTCTTCTATAAAATGAGGATAATAATACCTACCTTGCAAAATCATTACAAGGATTAGATGAGAGAATGATGTGAAGCATCTACTAGGCACATAGCAGGTGGTCAATATATGGCAATTAACAAATGGTACTTACTAGTAGTTTATTCCTACTTAATAAATGCTAAAGGGACATCAATAAAGGCACTATAGGTCAAATCAATCTGGAAAAGTATTTTAATGTACTTTATTTTATTTCATTAACATTTTCTTTATTCCTTCTCCAAATTCTGTTATCCCTGAATACAAAGAATTCATAGCTACCATCACAAACCAAGAGGTTTCACTTTTGCCAATTCTGACCAATAGTAGTGGCTCCCTGGAGGCACAATGCTAATAATGACTCTGTGGTACAGAAGTGATTCGGAAAGGCTTGGGGAAAGTAGGCTATAGGTTTATTAGCAATGTCTGTCATGGGCAAGGGAAAAGGCAGTGTTCACTCTTGTGTCAAATATTTGCAGTTTCAGAATGAGTATGCATGTAGGCTTCTAACATTAAGGAAACAAAACTCAGCAAAATAAATCTAGAGTCTTTAAGAGTACATTTTAGCCCAGGATCAACCACGATATGAAAATATAAAATGGAAAATTCTAGAAATAAACAGTTGCACACCGGTTGCTTTGAATTGCATACCAAAAAAAAAAAAAGTATGTTTTAGGTTATTGATACAAATGATATGACATATTTTTAGATTTCAGTGTGCAAAATGATTTCTAATCTGTAGAGGGGCTAAGTGAAATTAGAGATCCACCTAGGAGAAATCAACTTATACTTCAAAGTTACTTATTACAACGGGGGACATAAAAAGGGTTTTGAAACCAAGTGAACCAAACAGTGTTTATTCAGGCCATAATTCAAATTACTGACCTTCTAGCACTCACAAAAACTCCTTAAGAGTGCTGGGACTTGCACCCTAAGGACAAAATGAAAAATATCAATCAAGCACATGAAAGCATTAAGCTATATTCTGTCGCTTTGTTTATATCAGTGCTGCACCGATGCTGTATTTTAAATGAAGGCACCATATTCAGGAAATTTCTCTTTCCTGAAGATCTACAACCTATTTAAATTTTAATAAAGTCCACAAATTCATAAATAATCATACTCAATGTAAAAGTCACCTTACCTAAAAGAATTTTTAAGTTGACTTATACAGGATTTGTTAGAAATCCAAGGTAAATGCAGTAATGACAATAGTGTTAGACAAATTTCAAAAAAAAAATCTAATTACCCAACACAAGGAAAATAAGAAAATAAACAAAATACCCATAGAGTATTTATTAGTCCTAATCATACTCCACTTTTCTAAGAAATAATCAAACTGATGGTCCTGAGTACACATGAAGTAGGAGAGTACAGGTTTACAACTGGAACACAGCAGATGCTCAATAATCATTTGGGGGGAAAAAAAGCCTGATTTTTAATTTAATTTGTTTATTTTTTCAACACAGTAAGATAAAGGTTCTGAGTCTGCAAACTCATGGCATGGCTTTTAAATGACTCTAGAAATAAATGTGCCCTTTTGAAAGCTGGACAAGTCTAACAACCTCAACTATCCAGCTTGACTGAAAATTCAGAAGAAAAAAAATAGATATGGTAAAATCAATGAATCAAAAAAAAAAATTCACAGATTTCACTTATAGGGGAACCCCCATCTGTTATAAGTATTTTTAAATAAGTCTACCACAGAAGGTTGAAAAGTTAATAATATTAGGTGACATTTATAGAAACTCTAAGAAGTACTGTTTTTTCTTTTGCCTTATAAGGAAACTGAGGTTCAAGAGGGGCAGCAAAGGCCTGAGGATGTAGCTTAGTGGTAGGGCTCTTGCCTAGCATGCACAAGGCCCTGGGGTCTATCCCCAGTACTGCCAAAAAAAAGAAAAAGAAAGGCTAGATGCCAGTTTAAGCCAGCCCGAGCAAATGGTTTGAGAGACCCTATCTCAAAAAAGACCCTTCACAAAAAAGGACTGGTGGAGTGGCTCAACATGTAAGCTCTGAGTTCAAACCATAGTATGGCAAAAAAAGAAAAAAAAAATAGCAGGGTTAGTACAGGAACCAGACCTATGTATCCACATGTTAGCTCATTTGCTTATTAACTAATTCATTCAACAAATAATTAATTAGCATCTAGTACATGCTAAGCACTGTTCTCAACACCAAGGAATATGAATCGGACAAAGTCCAAAGCAGCTTACAATCCATAGAAGAAATAGAAAAACAAATTTGCAATATAATTTAAACTACATATAAGCTTCTTGTTTAGTAAGGAAACAGAAGAATATAGATGAGAGGTAGGTGCTCTTTTTGCTATAACTTTATTATACTATTTTCTCAGATACCAAATTTTAAAAAGTAGCCAAGAGGCAGGAAAAGCGAAAAATAACTTACAAAATAAGATCCAGCAATGAAGGCAGTAAAAACATTACAGTAAGTAGACTTTGCAATTTGAAGTACAGCAGGTTAACCACTACCTAATCAAAGACTAGCTCAGAAAGCAGTAACTTTAATACCATATGAAAGGTAAATTCATGGCCAGCCAAGGTGGCTCATGCCTATAATCCCAGCTATAAGGGGACTGACCACGGGTAAAAACTCAAGACTCTATCTAAAATATAACGAAGAAAAAGGACTGGGGGTGTGGCTCAAGTGGGAGAGAACCTGCCTACCAGGCATAAGGCTCTAGTGTTTAAAAACAAAACAATCAGTACTACCAAAAATGAAAAAAGAAAGGTAACATTCATAAAGATTATCTTAGTTATCAAGTAAAAATATAAGAAATTATGTTTAATGTAGCAGTTAAGAAGTCATCAAAAATAGTTAAATTTTAACATATTAAGGGATAAGTTTAGTGAAATGATGAATTCACTTCTTTAGAAAAGCTCATTATCAACAGTAAACAAAATACTGGTTTCCATAAAACTTCCACAAAGGAAGGAAGCTAACTTTTTTTTTTGGGGGGCAATACTGGGGGGTTGAACACAGGGCCTTTGCACTTGCTAGGCAGGTGCTCTACCACTTAAGCCACACCTCCCACTCTTTTTAGTTTGGTTATTTTTGAGACAGGGTCTCATTTTATATCTGAGTCAACCCGGACAGTGATGCTCCTATTTGTGCTTCCCACATAACTGGGATGACGGACATATACCGCCATACACAACCACTGGCTGAGATGGGGTCTCTTGAACTTTTTTCTTAGCCTGGCCTCAAACTGTGATCCTGCTGATCACTGCTCCCCAAGTAGCTAGGATTACAAGCTTGAGTCACTATGCCTGACTCACATTTTCTGAGTATATACCCTATTTTACATTTTAAATATTCAATCTAATTTAACCCTTACAATAACCTCCTAAGATTGACATAACTATCAGCTCACAGATGAGGAAAAAGATTTAGAAAGACCTATTTATCTCAAGTCATACTGGACAACCTGGATTTCCAACCCAGGACTCTTGAAATACAAAAATTCTTCCTTGGGGGCAGGCACTGGTAGCTCATGCCTGTAATCCTAGCTACTTCGGAAGCTGAGATTAGGAGGAACGAGGTTCAAGGTTAGTCTAGCGCAGGCAAATAGTTCCTAAGACCCTATCTCCAAAAATAACCAGAGCAAAAATGGACTGGAGGTATGGCTCAAGTGGCATAGCACCTTCTTTGCAAGTAGGAAGACCTGAGTTCAAACCCCAGTCTCTCCAGAAAAAAAAAAATTTTTTTTGCTTCCTTCTATCTAGATCTAAATATGTATGTATGTATATGTGTGTGTTTATGTATATATAAAAATCTATACACATATAAAAATGTAAAAGGGACCTGTTTGGGGAGGGAGGATGAGAGGGAGGGAAGGGAGAATTTGAAAGGAGGTGAATATGATGAAAGTACATTATACACATGCATGAAAATAGCATAATGACACCCATAAAAAATGTAAAGAAAATGAGGGGAAAAGGGAATGAGAAAAAGTAATACAGAAGGTGAATATGACCAGATCATATTCTATGCATGTATGGAAATATCAAAATGAAATCCCTTTGTACAAAAATTATGTGCTAGTAAAAAAAATTCTTGGCTGAGCAAGGGGGAAAGGTGGCTTATGCCTGTAATCCTAGCTACTCTAGGATCATGGTTTGAGGCCAGCAAGGGCAAAAAGTATGAGAGACCCTATCTCAACTAATAACTGAGCACAGTGATGTGCCTGTCATTTCAGCTACACAGAAGGCATAAATAGAAGGATTCTTGTCCAGTCCAGCACCTGACTAGAAAGCATGAGGTCCTGAGTTCAAATCCCAATACTGCAAAAAAAAGAAGAAAAAGAATGAAAGAAAATTCTTCCCTGTGAATAGGGATATAGCTCAGTGTGAGGACTGAGTATCCCAAAAAAAAAAAAAAAAATTCTTGCTTGACTTTAATATTATAACATCATCTTTTATCCTCAGACTGAAAATGGAATCAGTTCATCATCACTTCTAGTTATTAAGAAAATAATTTTCATGTATTATGTAATGATATCTTTCCAGAAAACTCAAGGAGGTTCCTATCAAACTAAAGATTTCAAGGTGGAAAGACCATGCACTGAACACAGAATTTACCTCCATTCC
This sequence comes from Castor canadensis, assembly GCF_047511655.1. Lineage (NCBI taxonomy): Eukaryota > Metazoa > Chordata > Mammalia > Rodentia > Castoridae > Castor > Castor canadensis. Next base: position 131,861,187 of record NC_133386.1, read on the forward strand.
TGCCCCCCCAATATCTTTCTAAAACAGTATCAACAGGCACATAAACTTGTAAAGTCAAAACAAAAAGGTAACCAGGTATAGAGGCACATGCCTGAGGCCCCAGTTAAGCAGAAGACTGAGACTGGAAGACTGCTTGGGCCCAGGAGTTAGAGGCTAGCCTGGGGGGAGAGGGAAAGGAAGAGAGAAGAGAGAAAAGGGCAAGATGGGGAGAGGAGACTCAACAGCTATAAAGTTTTGAAAACAGGGAATTAAGTACTAATGGATCAAGTATACCCAGGAAAATGGGAACCTAACGTAGCAAACAGAAGAGCAAAAAGCAAGACAAGCTGCTTTATCCCAGAAAGGAACAAGCTGCTTTATCCCAGAAAGGAATTAAGAGCACTAGATACTTCTGAAGTAGGGGTAAAACTGGAACTAGTGAGAGGAAAATTAGTTGAAAATCTATTTAAGAAGCATTTAGATTTCTAGTTATCCTACCATACCCTAAAGAAGGACTAGGAATTTACCTTCTTGAGGCAAGTTACTGCATCTAAAGGAATCTGATGATACTCAGCACAGCTAAGGTGGGCAGGTGCTATACTGAAAACAGATAATCAATATAGTGAATGGTGAGGCCACACAGACCTCTTCCTATATTTATTCCCAAACACTGGCAGCCAGGCTTATACTACTAAAGGCAGGAAACTGGATGATTCTTCTAGAAGAAAACTGACCAGTCCAAGAAAAAGCCCTAAAGACAGTGTCAAGTAGTGGAAGAAAGTTAACTGTTTGTGAAGTATTCTCTAACAAAGCAGCCCAGCTAGGAAAATCCACAAGAAAGTTACCAGTCCACATGTCATACTCATGTGCACAGAGCCTCTGTTATCTTTTTAATGCCCACTTTCATACATATGCAGACAGCCAGGCACTTAAGGAAATTCTGAAATGAAAGAGAGATCAGAACAAATAGATAAAAGAAACTTACAGGTAACATAGAGAACATGCAAAAAAGAAAACATAAAAGAAGTCATGAATATCATCAGATAAATGAAAAAAACAACATGATACCATTTCAAAACAAGGAACTTGCAGAGAACAAGGAAGAGTTACTAGAAATTTAAAGTATGATAGTTGCTGGCATAATGATGCACAGCTATAATCCCAGCACTTGGGAGGCTGAGGTCAGCCTGGGCTCCATAGTGAGACCCTGTCTCAAAATAAAGTGTGACAGCAAAAATGAAAAATTCCATAAAAGTAGTGAAGGATAAAGTTAAAGGATATAGAAAATAATAATAATATACATTTACTATGTGCTAGGCCATATTCTAAGTTTTATATATTATCTCATTTATTTATATCCAAAAATCTTATGAAACATTTATTTCTCTATTTCACAGGTAAGAAAACTTAGGTATAGAGTTTAGTTTTCCCAGTCACATAATTAGTAAGTAGCAAAAGCTGGGATTCAAATCTAGAAAGTCTGGTTCCAAAAATCTAGACTTTTAACCACTAGGCTATGAATGGAAAACAGGAATAACAAAATACAAATAATTTAAAGGACCAACTCAGGAAGTTCCAGCAACCTGAATAATAGGTGATCAAAAAAGAAATGGAGAAAAATCAAAGAAATAATTCAAGAAATTTCTGAGAATTAAAGAATATGAGTGACCGAAATGAAAGGGCTCACCGAGAATATAATCTAATGGAAAAAATACAGATTCAAACAAAAGATCATTACCTTAAAATTTCAGAGCTTAGAAAAATTACTAAAAGTTTTCAAAGACCAAAACAGAATCTGAAATTAGAATGAAATGGAATTTCTCTAAAGCAGTATTAGAAGCCAGAAGCCAATAGAACAGTATCTTTAAAATTTACAAGAAAAAAAAATGACTTTCAACCTAGGATACTAACTAGCTAAACCATTAGGAAAGTGAGAGGGTACAATGAAGAGATTGGCAATTTACCATGCAAGGTCTCAAAAAATATACTTTTTACCTACCCATAAACTGGGAAGCTACTGGAAGATATGCTCTAGGAAAATGAATAAATAACAAAAAGAAAAATCAGAATGATGGTAAGGGGAGATCCCAGAAAATTAGGTATGTGACAAGCCTACAGAGTCATCAAAGTCTGAACTAGTATGTGAAAACTAGGGGTTCTAATAACATGAAATTGATAGAATACTGATGACTTGAACGTACCTAGGGAAGAGTATAGGAATGAATTCATGACAGCATATAAAGAATAAAAAAGAAGATTAAAACAATTATTCACTGAATTATAGTCCTTCTTTCTCCTGAGAAACACTCAACTCTGACAACTTTGTTACTTTTTAAAAGTAAAAACTAAGTTCCTAGAAGGTAAGGTAATACAAATACAAGTTTACAATTTTTCTAGTTTTAATTTTTTTTTAAATGGCATTACAATTACCAAACAGAGCACAAATCTTAGAAGTGGATCTGTGTCATCTTAGGCAAATCATTTAGTATGTCTGGGTTTCATCTATAAAGAGTGAAATAATAATACCTATCTCAAAGTTTTATGTACAGAATTAAACAAGTAAGAGATGTGAACATTTCCAGCATAATGCCAAACACACAGTAACTCGGGACACGCTTCTCACGTCTAAATCACCCTGCCTGAAAGAGATGGCAGACAGAGACTCCCTCCACCGCGTACCTTCTGTGTTGCTGTGTTTGTGGTCTGTGTTGATGGCTTGGTGAAAGTTATTTTCACAGGAGACATGTGGGGTGGTAAGGAGTTGGCGATGCTCTGCATGATGTTGCTCATCTTGGGACTGCCACTCACAGGCACAGTGATCGTCTTTGAGACTGGAACAACAGCCTTTGGAACTTCCTTTAGGACAACAGGAGAGGAGCTAGAAGAGTTGGTTCGCCTTCGTTTTCTGGGTTTTTCATCTTCATCTGAACAACTAACACCTGAAAGACAATGATAATATTGCTTTATTTATATCCTTGTGTGATCAAGTCATCTTGACATCTCCCACTGCCTTATGCCTGATCTGCATCTATCAATCCTCCATCAAGAAAGTTGTCTCTGAATGTGTTTCTTCTGTTAAGCTCCCTATCAGTCCTTATCTTCTGCCTGTATCTTATCAACAACCACCTAAAACATGTCCATGCTTCCCATCTTTACACTTCTGTTCTACCCTCCTCCATCCTACTACCAATTACAAAATTTCATGTTTAATCATGCCAATGCACTCCCAAAGAATGCTTTGGTAGTTCTTCTCTCCCTATTAAAGGAGGCACAAAACCATTACTCTGTCATTCAAGGCCTCTATCTTTCCAATAATACCCTATTGCACCGAATACTGTGCATTTCTGTAATATTGGCATGCTGACCTGCTCACCATTCCCCAAAGCCACTCTACTACATTCTATCTATCTCTGGGTCTCTATATTATGTTGTTCTTAGGGAAATATTACCTACCATCAAAGACCTCTTCAGTGTCCCACAATCATCATCCTGCAAGCCACCTCTTCAATGAAGCTTTCCCTTATTCCTCTAAGCAAAACTAATCCACATCTCCTGCAAGCTTGTAAATCCTCTTCTGTACCACTTACCACATGGCAATGTGACTGTACATCTTCCACTAGTAAGGAGCTCCCAGAAGGATGACTAAGTCTAATTGGTTTGTTTCCCTGATATAGTGTCTAATACATGAAAAGTTAGGTAAATGAATAATTGACTATATTCCAAATTAATACTGCCTTATAATTTCTGAGTACAAAGCAATATATTATTATTATTTAAAACTACATACTTTGTTAAAAAACTACATATTTTGTGAAATGGTTTCTTCATGTTTGAGACTCTTTTAGTGATTAAAAATGATCAAAAGCTAGGTCTGTAGAGTATTTTAAAAGGCCACCTGGCTAAATCCAAGAAATCAGATATAAACTTAATTAACAGTCCCAGATTCTCAGATTTTTCTTTATGTATTAAAATCACAGTTATTTTTGTAGACTTTGTAAAAATCAAATGAGAAACACATGTAGCAACCTACATAGGAAATCTCCACAGAATAAACATAAAAATTATACGGTATGATTCATGGAATTGGTAAGAAAATATAACTCCATCCACCTTCTATTTTTAGACTCTAAGTAGGACTGACAATGACCTAGAATCATCCCTATCTAAACAGCAAATTCTACCTCTAAAAGTTATGAAGCAGTCAAGTTTATAACTATATTGAGAATAATAAAAAAAACACTAACAACCTCCAGTTGATTATCAAAAAAACAGAGAAAAAATAAAAGGGACACCGATATAACAGGGAAAAAAAGAACTGGACATCAAAGTGTTTCATAGACTAGAACTAAGTTGTTTAAAACCAAAAATAAAAAAATAAAATTTAGGCTGGAAGTGTGCCTCCTAAAGTGATGGAGCAAATGCCTAGCAAGCACAAAACCCTGAGTTCAAACCCCAGTACAGCCAAAAATAAACCTTAAAAATTATGGTAAAGTAGAAACGTAAGAGACTCTAGAATGCTTCACTGAATCTAATGGTCAGATGATATATAAAATAATTTGAGAAAACACTACAAAGAATATAATTTATAGAAATAAATATTGCATAAATCGTGTAAGCACATTCCTTCAGCTTCTATTCACATTTCTATTTCATGGCAATCAAAACAAGTGAATACGTGAAGGACAGCACTGTTCAAAGTCAGATTCCCCACACAGAACAAAAAAGAACTGACTTTAAAAAGTAAGATATACCTAGTCACATGTACAGAAAGGAATTCTTCAGAACCTTCAAAAACTAACCATTGCTAATAACTAATGGTCCAGTGACTTATTCCTGGAAGGCAGAGCTAATCCGAGCCTAGATACTGCAGCATTTAGCCAAGATGGCCCTGAAACACTGAGAGTGTCACTTACTTTTGACATAAACAGTACTTCCACTTGGCAAGACAACTACATTGGAGGCAGGACTGGCAGGTCTTGGAGACTTAACCGTTGCTATGCTGCCACTTGGAACAGGGGTAGAGGTTGGGGTTGACGTGGTACTTGTGTAGGAATAGCAAACCACTACTGAAGGAACGATAAAAAAAGTTTGCTGTTAACTTTCACCAAAACTGTCCAAGCATACAGAAAAATTATTTTTATTGCAGGCCAATTTTAACATTTTCATATGATCAGAAGTTACAGGCCAGAACAAAGTATTAAATTCACAGATTAAAAGGTATTAATACCTTTCCTGAAAATCGTTACTTAAACGGGTTTTCCCCCAAGTCTTAAACAGCTTGTCTACAGGTGACTTTGTCAATGGGGTAAAACGAAGTTACAAAGAAATCAAGTCTAAAAATTTACTGAGATAAATGAAAATCATTTTTCATTCATGCCAACAGTTGGACAACAGACCAAACACATGTTTGTATTCCTTTTTAATACTAAGAGCAGCACCAATGATGGAATGATGGGTAATTCTTCCTAACCACAGCAATTCCAATATGCCTACTAGGGAAGAACCAAAGTAATGTTCTTTCACATAAACCAACTGATAAGTCATTTGCCATCCAAGTGGTTCAACAAAATAAACTTAACTAAAATAACGATAGCTTTACGGTTCAATCTCTTTATCATTGTGAAAGGATACAGCTCAACAACAGCAAGAATAGCTCACAGTTACCATTTACTGGGTATGCACTGTGCTAAATCCTTTCCATGTATTATCACTACTTCTTATAACACCACATCTTCATTTTAACCTTATATGACAAAGCTAGGAAATGGCAAACTTAAGATTCACAGATTGATTTGACATTGGAAGCACAACATTCTCCCCATTTTCCATAGAGTTAGTAGGTAGAAAACGTAAAAGTAGGAAGAGAGGAAAGACGCCTCACCAACAGCAAAGAAAATAGGAACTCAATGGAGACTAAGTTTAAACAGTGACACACTGATAACTGTCTCCTGCAAATATTTCATTTGGCATAAAACAGACCCTGGCACGAATGAAAGGAATGTGTCACTTTGCTCACCATCCATTGCTAGGCAAGAAAAAGCAATCTGCAGAATAATCTGGGGGCTGGAGGTGTGGCTCAAGTGGTACAGTGCCTGTCTCACAAGCAAAGCCATGAAGCCCTAAGTTCAAACACCAGTACCACAATCAAAAAAAACCCCAATAATCTGACAAATGCATTATTTTCAGAGATGCGGTCATGCAAAACCAATCTAAGCTATTGGAGTCAACCGAAATATGCTCTCAAATTTAATATTACTCCTGGTGGCCTCAGGAGAATTTAAGGATTTTTAAAGCATGTGTCAATTACTAGATTAAATAACAATAATCTACCAGGTAATGGATTCAGCACATTAACTAGAATAGAGAAGCAGCATATACCACCATTCCAGAAGACAAAAAGAGCATTATTTTCTAAAGCTCTCAGTTCAGCATCTTTTTTATAGCAGCTAAATGACTTCTGTTATCTTATTTAACCTCTAATGTGATCCATTAAGGCCTTCTACTCACTTCTACAAAATACACCAATGTCAAAAATTCATTCTGAGAAAGCTTTTTACAATTTTGTGATTAACATAACTCACACTTTGAGTAAAAGGAAGATTTAATTTGAGTAGAGACTAAAAACCTGGCAATTGTTTCAGAATCAGAACTGCCCACTATGTTTCATAACCTTTAAACACTGGGATGTTTTTAATCCCTGTGTTTTCATCTGTTTTTAAGATGAAAAATATTATAGCTTTTCTTGAACTTTATAAAAAAAAAAATTCTAGAAAGGTAATTGCTAACGGAAAAACACTTTTCTACTCACCTTCTTTGCCTCCTGTTTCTGCAGGCACTGGAAGGGATGCATTGTGCTGGACAGCTGCATTGGCCACAGCATTAGCTGTTACAGTGAAGGCAGTTTGCGGCACTAGCCGGGGCATCAGTGGTACCAATCGACGACCTTCAATGGACCACTCTGAAGAGCTATTAGGTCCAGACATACTAAACAAAAGAGAAAACACTGCTACAAGGGTTCTCAATTGCTAAAAAGCAAGTCAAATATAACTTTTAAAACTATTAAAATATACCATGAATGAATAGGAAAGGCTTTATTTTAAATAAGCAAGATCAAAATTATGAATACTTAGAATTCAAGGAATGTCACACACTTAGGTTCTTATACACTTTATTCTATAATCAGAATCTTATAATGGGTATAATTGAAACTGAATTTTTTTCTATGCCTTGTAAAAATAAATATTGGCTTTGTTTTCATTAACTTAAATCGGGTTTCACTAATAAAAACAAGTATTTCTACTAACTTTTAAGATGTAATTTTGTAATTAAACAAAGAGTTAAAAAGCCATTAAAAATTAGGTTTTCCTTAATAATTAAGGATGGAATTCATGCACTCTTTGTAAAATTATCTAACTGCCTGCATGGCCAGAGGTTCTAAAGGCTTTTAAACAAGGGAAACTGAGGCAGTAAACGAGGGAAACTAGGTAGTAAAGGATAGAAAAGAGCTTCATATATTACTGCGTGTGTCACTAACAATTTGTGTAATATTTTTATATTAACTTTCCTATTAAAAAATCAACCAGATCTGTGGATGCTAAAAGAAATCCGTCACTACTTTATTTTTCTTTATTTGTACTACCCTTCACTGTAAGGAGGCTTTGAGGCAATTAGACTCTCTCTCTAAGCAGATACCACTCACTTTCTCTACCCTAAATTTCTTGAGCAAGTTTTGCCAGAAAATCTGACTAGAGGTTGAAATATCAAACGGTAATTGTCATTTCTCTTACTTGGCTCCACAAAAGACCCTGACTAATTAGTGTAGAAGTTCAAAATTCACCCAGAAATAATCAATCTCTTTACTAAATCAATATTTTTGTACTTTTTTTGAAACCACAGATTTTACATCCCAACCTGGAGTTTAAGACTTTTGTATATACACAGACTCTTCAGATGTAGACAGACTATACAAAAGCCCTTAGTGGGCAGTGGAATAATGACAGTGATGATGATGGTGGTAATGATGATAGCTAAAATAAATTAAGAATATATTATATGTCAGACATTTTTCTAAACATCTTACATGTTTTAACTCAGTTCTCTCAGCAATCCTATGAAGTTCAAAGTATTATCATCTCCATTTTATAGCTGGAGAAACTGATACACAGAGAAGTGAAATAACTTGCCTAAGATCATACAACTGATGCATGTCTCATTCAACAAGCAAACATCCCACTACTAAAATTATATGCCGGATCTTAACTACAAAGAATAAAATTTTTCAAATGGGGTTTATGTGTAACTTTTGTCTTTAATTTATACCAACTGGGCATTGTTCTCTAATTACCACCAACCTTCACTGAATGGAACAAGTTACTTTACAACTTAAGAAGGATTTAAGTTCAGTTCAGAAAGGAATTTCTATAAGCTGGTGAACCCAATCGGGCTACTATGGAAAATCTATAAATTCTCACACAGCTTAACACAGTCCTATCTAATACAAGGAATAAAGGAGTTCCCGAGACCCCAACAACCCTCAAATTTACTACATTAAGTTGCATGTTGACACTAGTTCAGAAACAAAGAATGGTATGAATGAGAAAAATAGAAAAGAACTATAGCTAACTGTTAAAGGGAAAAATTCTTAAAAATTTGCAGCATTTTCTTGGTTTACTCTTATTTTGCTACCATTTTATTAGAATATCACTAATAAACTTGCTTAACATGAGTTTGCCACACAAAGTGATGTCTACACTTACCTGGTATATTATTTAAATGGTGGCAGAAATTATGTAAGATTAATGATATGAAGTACATGAATATATGCTATTGAAAATAAAAAATTGCAGTGCAAAGACAGAACTGCAACTTTTAGAAAGATCTAAAAACCTTCCAAATTTCCACTCATGCAAACATGCTCAAACTTTTTTTAAGTGAGTAAAAATTAAATATGTTAGAATTAATCAAAAGTTCCTATTTACTTAGTAATGAAAGTGTAAATACGCATTGGTTACACAAGTAAATCTAAACCAAATTTATAAGCTTTAAAAATCTTACTAATAGGGTTTCACTAGGATACCTCAGTCTAGATATAAGCAAAAGAGAGTGCAAATCTTGCTCTAGCCTCTATTCTGAAAAATCTAAGATGATATTAACGAAACTACCTTGGCCCTTACATCTTTTGCTGTCTAGGATATCAGTAAGAAATCATCTTTGCATAGAAACACAGTATCCTGAAAATGTTTGACCGGTGATGAAAGGGTTAAGGGAAATTCCAGACAGCCACTTTATTCTAACTCTAGAGACAGAGTTAAATTGGGTGGCCCAATTTAAAAAGCTGAAGCTTTAACATTTTCTTATAATTCAAAACTGGATTACGATATCAAACTTAGTAAAATGGCCTGGTGCCAAACAACAAACACTTGTTATGCTTCAAGCCACAAGCAAGGCTTCTCTTTGATCCCAGACACTCCACTCTTTTTTGTTTCTCTTCCTTTGTGCTCAATCTTTTCCCCTTTCAACTGCATTCCTCTGGGCTAAACTACTATTTTGAGTGGGGGAGGAAAGGGAAAGAAGAAAGGGGATGCAGGAGGTTCAGATGCATTCCTCTAGCTGTTGTTGTTTTTCTTTATTGTATTTGTTTTTCCAGGCTCAGAGTACAAAGCCCTTCTATAGGTAATCTTTGGTACTAGGGTCTGCAGCAACTCTGAGGGGAAGAAGGCAGTCACCAATCTCCTCTCCCTGACCCTTGAGCTTAACAAATGATACAACATCTAGTCAAACTAAAACCACAATATAAAATATTCAAAACAAGAGTATAGAAAGACCTAAGAAGCTTAAAATTATATACTGAAATAAACTCTTTTCAAAAAATGAAATTCATATATTAAAGAAATCAGAAAGGAGAGTAAAAAAGAGGAAACACAGGCAGATAAAAGCCAACTCTCAATTATCCATGCTAATGGAGAGAGGAGGGAAAGGGAGAGGTCAAATAGATTAAAGAAACCCATATAATATCCAAAAATATTTTGGCAAATACTAGTAAATTCTTCCATCAAATCTTTACCAGGACAACTACCATATAGTAAAATAACTAATGAAAATTTTCACCTCCTCTCCCTTCCCACCCTCTGACAAGAGGTACTCCCAAGCAGCAAAATGGCTAAAGGGTGGGTAGTATTAGGAAGGGGAGGAGGGGAAGAGAAAGAAAAGCAAGGGGCATGGTTAATTCATAAGTGGAATAATGTGCCCCTGAATAATTGAGAGCTTCAATTTGGAAATAAATACAAGAAAAAGCCTGAAATAATAATAACCTATTTGCATACCTGTAACTTGGTCTTTCACCCAAATATAAGGATAAATTCATTCTTTAAAGGGGAAAAAAGGAAAAGGAGACTAAATAAGTGTTATCCTTTAAGTATGACACTGATGCATCAACTTACAACTAGTTGCCCCACAATACTGTTCCAATAAGTCTAAGGTACTAATTTTGTCTCTAAGTGCCTCAGAATACAAACTATTATTTAGTACTTTATTATTTAGCACATAGATTTCTTATTACCAGTTCTTGAAATAGAATTTAGACTCAAGTTATTATTTTTAGAGCATCCAATTCAAATTTTGGAGTGAATTAAAGAAGGAACACATTAATATTGGAATGTTTCAACCACGCTAGCCTGATTAACTAAATATTAAACGTCTCTAATGGAAAATTTCCAAATTTCTACAGTGTACACCTACCACTGAAGAATCTCAAAATTCTAGGATAAACTGCTGGTAAAAAGGTAAGCACCCCACTTTCTGTGCTAAGTAAAATGAGGGACAGTGAAGCTAATGGATCTTTGGGATCAATTTAAGTTCTGCCAACTGGTTTAAATACATAGTTTTAAGCAATCACATTAGCAAATAGATGGAATTCTTTCTTTTAGTTTCATTTCATATTAAAACAAAAATAAAAAACAAATGAATTACACTATACTATACTTTATGAAATATTTCTACCATCTTGTATTATCATTGAAAGGATAATTTCTGCTCCTTTCTATTCTTTAGGAGGCACTTTCCCATAGTACATACTCAACTGATGTACTGCTCTCAGTCCTCCACAACTCTCCATCCTACTTGTCAAACAGTTAAGATTATCTGGAAACAATTTGATAAGAATCCTTTCTCATTTTAATGTTAGCCTTTTAAAGTAAATTAAGATATATTCATATTCCTTAAAGTAGAGCATATATTTTAGTCTTTTTTTCTAAATCTCAAAATACATGAAATAATTAGAGCCAGATTTAAAAAGTTATAATGCCTATTTATAAATCAATATACAAATCAAATACCATTATAAAGAACCTCTTAAGGGACTTTCAACTTGAGGAAGCATACTACTTTGTTATTGAACTTAACTCCAATTAAGTGAATCATCTGCTAAACTGCTGCAGTCTGTAGTTGTACAGAGGTTACCTTGTAACAGGAGTAGACCTGAGTTCTTTAAGCTAGCCTGACAAAATGCAAAAAAAAACATAAGCAATAAAATAAACATTACTACTATAGTTAGGATCCCTGAGTATAAAGATACTATTATTAAAATAAAAGACTCAGGAACCTACTACACAATAGGAAGACTGTTTCAAAACTAAGTTACACTACATCATAAAAAACCAGGGGTGGTATGACTAATGGCTTACTTATGTGCAATTGTTGTTAACCGTTCATCGTTTACTGCTCTCCGAACTTCAGCACGATGGCGCTCTGTTGAGATGCTATGAAAAAAAATAGCCATTATAGAACTCTGCCAAGCAGGCAGTTCTCTTCTATATTGTCATTAATATTTAAGTCAACATTTTGTTGAAGGGTGAAGGGAGATTGTTTTGTGAAAAGATAAATACGGAAATCTAATATTATCTTCAAATGCTTCAAAGTCTTAGAAAAAGATTCATACTGATTCTGTGTAACTGCAGGAAGAATTAGTTGCAAATTAGAAATCATAGGAAGACAAATTCAACCTGTTACCAACACTTTACTTCCAGATCTCAAAAATGTTAGGCCACGGACAAGATTAACAGAGCTTCCTGTTATCTAAACATGCAAACGGATGCTGCTCAGTGACCTCCTAAATCATGATTGCTGAGAAGAAAATCTGGTCACTTAGAAGAAAGTTTAAGTCTTGTCTAAATTTTAAGAGTCTATTAATTTTATGTTTAGTGAATACAATAAAAGAAATGAGAATGGCAAAATAATCTGTTTCCTGTGGCTATATGAAAAGAAACTTGACACCAAGGTAATAATCTTTTATTACTCAACACATACAGCTAGGTATCTTCCATACATTATGTTGCCAATGATAAAAATGTGCTTATACTGATTCTGTACTTATATTAAACACATATAAAGGTAACACACAATTTCTTAAAGCTATACCCACACTATTCATAAATATTCTATACAATGAACACCTCTCTTCCAACTGTATTGTTTACTACTTATGCTAAACTTGTAGGATGGACTGAAACATTTAAGGGGCTAGAAAGCAGAAATCATGAGGAAACATAACAACAAAATAATAAAACTCAGAATTCAACTTAATAAATTGCTATTTAATTTTAATTAAGTAATAGGAAGAGCCTCTTCTATATTTTCACTTTAAAAAAGAATAGGACAAAATGGCTTTACAAGTAGAAAGCAAACTTTAGTCAAGGCAGACCATTTTCTGAGAAAGTTCGAGATGTTAAAATGAGTTGACAAAGCATCAAGGAATAATCCCTTTCACTAGAATTTTTTTTTATTGGATTCAACTGCCACGCTAGTGCAACTGAAGGAACAAAGTACGCTAATGGCTATAACTATATAATCACTACCTTTTTTTAATCTGTTGAGGCATCTTCCTTGCATCCCTTTCTTCCCTCCAACAAAAGCCACTCTACATGTTTATATCCAGTTGCTGCCAGCTCTTCTTTCCTTCATCTATGTCAGAAGTACTTCTCTTTCCCAGATGACCCCAAAATATCTGCCTTAAACCCTTTCTGATTAGATGACAGAATAAAGGGTAAAGGCAGAATTTTCTATAACAGCACACAACCCAGGATAGGATCTCCAAGCACCAATAATTTGAATACCTCTGTTCCTCAATTTAATTTGAGAGTGAAAAGTAATGAACCCCCTCAAAATGAAATTTCTAGAGTCATGACTCCCAAACTTTTATGATAATTTACCTAAGAACTTTTGAGAGTTCTCCAAGAAGATCTTTCTTTTCCTTGGTGAGATCCCCCTGTGCCCGAAGTGCACTGATAACTCCAGCATATGCCTCCAATTCTAGAAGAAGAAAATTATTTTAGATAGGCCTTTAATATTTTACTCCTATGGCTATGCATAGTTAAGCTTCAGGGCAAGAGACCTAAAATGAATCAAATGTAAATATTTTTAAAATTCCTTTCAAATTTTTTATCTAACAAAATACTAAAATGTGGCTTTTATATCAATTTATTTTCCAGGGCCTCACAGAAGTCAGGTATGCAGATGTTTAGGAAGAAAAATTTAATGTTAGGTATTTAGTCTAACACATTATTACTGAAGAACATTTAACTCAGATGCTACCAACAACTGGACATAGGCTCCAAATAACAAGAAGGCTGATATGAGAAGTTTTGTTTTTTGCTTTTTGGCAGTACTGGAGTTTGAACTCAAGACTTCAGCCTTGCCAGGCAGGTGCTCTACCACTTGAGCCACACCTCTAGCCCAAGAAGTTTTTATAATTATTAAAAGGTACATTCACTGATCACCCCTTGAAATAATTCCTTAAGAATTCAAACTGTATTCCACCTCCCTCCTGGGTAACTGAAAGTACTGTGAATACTTAAAAAACACAGGAACAAAAGATTCTGGTTATAGCACTGCCACTTATAGCTATGTGACCTTGGGAAAGTCCTTTCTTACCTGAAAGAAACTTTGTGGGTACCTTCCACATCTAACATCCTCACATCTACAAAAAATTATTATTAAAATTACTAATTAGTATAGGCATGGTAGCACATACCTACAATCCCACTACTCAGGAGGAGGTCAGGGCAGGAGGATGGAGAGTTGGAGGCCTCAAAAAAAAAAAAAAAAAAAAAAAAAATATATATATATATATATATATATATATATATATCAGCTGCATCTAGTCTGGAACTAAGTTACCAGCTAAATGCAGCCACCAAAGAGTTGTTGTTTTAAGCCTTTACCACTATAAAACATGTATCTGAGCAAAACAGAATAGTGGGAAATAAATCTTCATACTTAAGTTGCTACAAGTATTTGCTATTTGCCAATGCCTGACACACAACAGTCAATAAATGTGAGCCAAATCATGAAACGATGCATGCCTGCAGACCAGTAATAAACTTGTAGTCTCATTCAGTTCACATTATTCATATTTCTGTCAAAAGGAAGCTTTATACAGAAGAGCAATCTGACCATATTAAATGGAAATGACAGGTCCACCTGATTTAACCTAAGTATGAACATCCTACATGTTCAATCTGTACTGGATCCTACAAGGACATTTTGTGAGCTTCTCTTCAAAAACAAAACTCATGCTCTTAAGTAGTGAAGGAAATACTTAGTTCTAAGACACATACTTCCACTTTTATCAGACCTAGAACATGGTACAGAAAGGCACTGAGAATAACCAACTAAGAATTCACCACACTCAAATGCTTATACCCCCATTTATGGAATATTTTATTCAACACATCAGTATTGAGTCCTATTACACACACTTCAGATTGTGTGTTAAGTACTGCCCTCAATGAGTTAACTGTAGAATACAAGTACAGTAAAATAAGTCATCAGGCAATTATGATAGTTTACGTACAGCAGTAAAGACATAGAGGAGAAACACATCGTCTAGTCTGGAAACATAAAGCTTTAATCAGAAAGAGAATTGTGCCCCAGGCAGGGGGGTGAGGAATGAAAATATGCAAAGGAATAGAGAGTAAAAGAGCAGATGATGTTTCATATGATTTCAGTAATTTTCAGTAACAGTGACTACATTTAAATGTTTACACTAAAGGAAGTAAAAATGTCTGCACTAGGATAGTCACTAATTCAAACTAAACTACTAATCGAATACTACTACTACAAGGTACCACAGAAAATACTTGTAGGTACAAAAGAAAGTCCCTATCCTCAAGCTGATTAAAATCCAAAAAGAGAATGATTACAGATATACAAACAACTATTATTAAAGGTAAGGGGAAAGAGAAAAATAAAAATGGAAAAATGGTTTGTGGCCAGACTGAGAAATCCTCTAATTCCAATCTAAAAAGTTTTTATTTGATAGAACTCAGTAATTGATTATAAAGAAAAGAAGTGAAGTTTTATAATTTGCAAAATGCTTAGAAGAATAGCATTGCTGTAAAAAGAAATGGAAAGATCAGAAGGAGGAGGTGGTTTGAGAAAAAAAGAGCTTACTTTTGATCTGTGGAATTTATGGTGATGAAGACACTATTTCAAATTAAATTGAATTAACTGGAGAACTATGACAAATGTTTCTGACAGTTCAAATTTATCTAAAAAGTCATACACAAAATTAGGAGGTGTTAACCTCATACACCCAAAACTGGGACTCTGAATATAATTACCACAGCTACAAAATCCACAGCACTTCTTCAGGAATTCACTCACTGTAAAGAGTCCTTACTAGCTTCCCATCCTCTTCACACTTACTGACAACCATTTTTATGGGTATCCTCAGATTCTGATGTATCTTAAACTTGGCTGAATTTCTGGTATTATTTTTGGTGCTATTCTATTATACTGCTAACTCCAATAACAAAGAAGCATAATGAAGTAATAACAAATCAGCCATTCAATTATACTTACAGCCCATAAAGCCTCGTGTTAGAGTTAGAGCTCAGTAGTAGTCACAAAAATAGGGCAAGGGAGAAGGTCAGAGAGAATTATTTAGTTGTCATTGGTATATTCAATATACCAGTCATAAATCATAAGTTCTCTTCCCCAATTTCTTGATAATTAAGCAAAATCTGCTTAGCATCTTACATTAAAATGATTTATAACTCTTTCCAAAAGGATCAAATTAATTCCTAACTTGAAGCTGATTTTTTTTTTTTTTGGTGGTGGTACTGGAGTTTGAATTCAGGGCCTTCAGCTTCCACTCTACCACTTGAGCCAATCCATCAGCCAAAAGCTGCTACTTCTCTAAACTTTGGACCAGGAGATAGAGTTTGAAGGCAATTCAAAGGTTCATTGTTATGATAATGAATTAACCAGTGAGGAGGAAGTCTTTTGGCGAATCACTATCAAGGCTTACCTCCCAAAATGTCACCAAAGATTACATTACCACATAGGATGGCTATTTTGTTTTGAAGAGAAGCAGCTCTCCAGCACCATTATCCACACAGCTCTGACTAAAATTAGGGATATCTATTATTATTTATTTTTAATATTTGTTTACATTTATTTTATCCTGAATTCATTCCTACATCGTAAGTTTTTGTTTCTTCAGGTTCTTCTGATATTTTTTTCTGCATGCAATCTCCTCTTCTGGTCAGGAACAATTAGGATCCTCTTTTCAGTAAGAACTGACTTGATGTGACATGGGAGCTCATGGTTGGTTCAACTTCCCCAGAGCTTTGTAAGTGCTACAACCCATCTTGGATGCTTTGTTTACCTGGATGTGCTCAATGAACCTGCATCTAAACCCAAAAGTTCAGCATTTCTGCACTTTAAAGCATTTGAAGGAAAAAATTCAGCACTTTTCTAGAGCCACATACTCTGCCCAGCTCTACTATTTGGCCTGGGCACACAACTAACTCCACCACTGTAACAATAGAATGGTATATACTGCTTTTATAAAAGGACAACTCTCAGATATGCACACCCTTGAAAGCCTGGACAGCCTCATGGATATTCAGTCTTAAAGTTAATGCCAAAACTTTAGCCTCTTGGTTCATATGCTTTTGTAGGGTGTTCTGGGTCAAGTGAATACCAAACCATTTTCTTTCTTTCTTTTTTTTTTTTTGTGGCAGGACTGGGATTTGAATTCAGGACCTCATGCTTACTAGGCAGGCGCTCTACCACTTGAGCCACTCTGCCAGTCCCCAGACCATTTTCATAGGGCACCTCAGACCATTAGGAAGAGCTAGAGATAAATTTAGACCTATAGGTTACCATTTTTATATTTAAACATAATCCCTTGGCGCAAGGCCCCAGAAACCCAGAACTGCCAATCCAATCTGCAATTATTTCAACTGTGAAATAAATGAGTCCAACTTTATAATCAATAGCTAGCAAATTATATTCATTGCATATGTGCAGAAAATATTTTCAGATAGTGATAAATTTAGATATAAGGTTAAAAAAGAGGAATGACTGACACTTCCCAACACAACACACACACACACACACACACATACACACAGAGAGAGAGAGAGAGAGAGAAAATTCTTTTTGACTTGCTAAAATACAAGGCTAAGAAGTAGTCTGAAATCCTCATAGTGGCCTGAGGAGAAATAAAAGGGGCAAAATTATTAGCAGGCAGGTCCAGAGTAGCTATGATTCTGTCTGATCTACACAAAGAAATTTCCAACAAAAATTTCCTTTGAAGCAAAGATTTAGCAACAAATAAATATGTCTAAAAGCAGCTGCTATAAATGTGATACTCTCAGGTGTCAGGCACTATGATATGCCCTTTATCTAAACAATTCATGCCTACTCCCAAAACATTTAATGTTCTTTTTGAAATTATTTTAACATTTATTTGTTGGACTTCAGGCTACACAAGCATTTCTCAACCATGGCTCTTCATCTGAACCAGAAAATTATTTAAGTAACTCTTTTTCTCAATTTTTGCAAGGAGGGCACATAACTATTATCATTCTAGATGCATGGGGAGTAGTTCATTACATATAATGGATCCTTAGCATTAGGGTTTAATTCTCTCTCTAAATGCTGGTTGAGAAAGGATGCTGAAAGGGAAAATAAGCAATAAATAGTCCATTGTAAGTGTAAAGTATGTTTTGTTACTGATTACAAAACATAATTTGGGAAAGTAGGCATAGTTTGCGTTAACTTAGAATTTAGAAATAGTATGTAATTCACACACACACATCCATGAAGGTTAGTAATATGCTAAATAAAATGAGACCAAAAAAATCATATTCCCTCAGGTCAAATATTGACTCCATGACTCACTGTTGCCATTACCTTGATTTCTAAACTTCATATGTAAAATGAGGACCCCAAAAACAAACTGGAAAAAAAAAAAACCTACTCTTTAGTACTGAGTGAGGAGTAAGTGAGATGTTGATGCAAAGGACTCAGAATACACAAGTTCTCATTTGAGTCTTAGCTGCTTGTACTATGATTCATATACAAATCAGTACGCTAGATACTAGGGAAACAACACTGAGAAAAAATGGAGACTATACCTTCAAAGAATTTCTACTGTGTCATGAGAAACGATATCCTTGCAAACAACCATAAGCCAAAAAGAAAGGGAAAAGTATCATAGAGAAGTATAAAACATCAAAATTAAAATCATACCCAATTTTCGAAGAATCCGTTTGCATTCATCCCTGCTGAGATCCAAAAGGGTTGGCCACACAACAGGCATTGCTGCTTCTGTTTGGTAGCCCCAAAGAGCTTGTCCTCCCTATAGAGGAAAAATCAAAACATCAAATTATCGTATTATATTCACCCAAAAGGTCACTCACCTAAAGATCTATCCACAGGCTAAGAAGTAAAACTAATAAAATATCTCACAATCATTTTTCACCTCCAAGTGTTCCAACTTCTGACAAATGAAGAACTAAAGCACCATACGAAAGCTTATTATTCCAGCCTGTGACGGTGGAAAGAGCACAAGTTTTAGTCAGACACCTCTAGGTTCTGCTTCCAGATTTTCAACTTAGTGGTTGTGTGATCCTGGGTAACTTGGTATCTCTGAACCCAAGTTTTACACATCTATTAAAAGAAAGATAATCTCACCCAGTTGGTTGAGTATTAAAGATGAGTGTGTACCTAGTTCTTTCATAGTGCTGGCATGCAACTTAATAAGTGGATGCTTCTACCTGTGCAACCTTGGGCGGTTACTTCTCTCGGCTTCCTCACTAGTAAGTTACACAAGATAAAATAAGTAAAGGTCCTAGCACATTACTTAAGGAGTTCATGGAACTCAATAAAGACTCTCCTCGGGTCTTATCAATGAAATATGAATTTAGACCCTGTAGTTATGAAACCACCATTTACCAAAAATTTAGGTGCGAAGAACCTCTCCTGGGAATTTCTTAGTATAGAGGCCAAAAAGACACAGCGCTTGGGGCTTACCCATACCTGCCTAGCAGGAGACCCTCTGAAAACATCTGTTAAATGATTAAATGAATGGTTGGCGGGAGAAGTAAAATGCATGCATGAATGAATGAATGATCTCACAGTCGAGCCATGAAGTTAAACGCTGAACCGAGAAAACTGCTATATCGCGTTCCAGGCTCTGGGCTGCTAACTCCAACTCTTCGCCCCAAGTTGAACTCCCCCTCCCTCCTACTTCCCACAGTGCTCTCAGCTCAGAACCAACCCAGAGCAAGCCCAACAGGACTGCGCGCCCCAGCTGGCAGGATGACATAAAGAAAAGGGGTGGAGAGGAGGAAGAAGGGGCAGAGCCAAAGGAATCCGCTCGCTCCACAAGCCTGTCCCCGCCTCCCGATAGGATCTCGGAGGCGGCGGGCGACCGCCGGAATCGAGCACCACGTCACGGCATCCCAACGCATCCCGGCCAGAGGACCCCACTGTGGGCAGGAGCGGCGGGCTCCCGCTCGAAACCCGGGGTCTCGAGGAATCCCTCCCCATCAAGTGTCAGGAGGCCAGCCCGCCCCGCCCCCTCTACAAACACGCACTCTCGCAGCACCCAAGCAAGAGCAGCCCGCCCAGGCTGTTCGCCCGCGCCTCTCAGCGCCAATCCCAATGTCAAGCCTGCGACCCTAGTCCCTCCGGCCAGCGCCGGTGTCGGGGGCGCCGGCCGGCGTCCGCGCCTCGCTCCCTCCAGGACGGAGAGGACAACAGGGACAGAGTAGGCGCGCGGACAGTCAGCCAGACGCCGGGGACCCACCCGGAGGCTCCCAGAGCTGGACCCCCCGGCATCACAGCACCAGGCCTACCACAGTCCCCCGGAGTCAACCTCCGGGAGCCCCACGATCCCGTTAGGAAACAACGGAGGATGGGGCTGGGCGCCCCAAGCCGGACTCCGAATGCCTGGTCCCGCGTTCCCCTATCCTGGCTGGCCTGCCAGCTCTTCCCAGGACCTTGCCTGGGAGTCACCCACCTGCCCGGCCTTTCGGGGCTCATCTAAAAGGCTCCTCCGCCAAGACTAGGAGACACCAGGAATTGGGTTTGTTTGCGGTGCCTCAGAAGGGGCAAGATGGCGACAGGTACCAGAGCGCAGGCGCAACCGCGCGTTGCCAGTCGGGAGGTGTAGTTTGCCTTTCCCGCCTTTCGCAAAAAGGGCACCAAAAGGTTTCCATTCATCCTGTCCCTCTTTTCCTCCCCATTTTGAAAGAGCGAACATCGCGGGGACTGCTGGGAGTTGTGGTCCGAATCAAAACTCCGTCTTCGTTCACTCCGGTTTTGGGTCGCACGCGCAAGGAAGTCTGGGAGTGTAGTTCCCTTGCCTTTTCCATACGCTACACTCTAGCTTCGCGCGCCTCTCCTCCGGCTGCCGTCTTCCAGCCAATCGGATGTACTCTCTGCTACGTGTGGCGTCATACGTAGCTGTCAAAATGGCGACGGTGGCTGATGCTGGGGCTTCTTAAGTACCTTGTTTCCAGCGAGACTGGCAGCTATAGGAGTGCAGGTTGATCCCTGAAGCGCACTTAATGATCAGGACGGGGTTCCTCAGAGTCGTGGGGGCAATTATCACCGGCCTTCAGCCACCCAGATAACAGCTCGAGGAGAGGGTAATCCAAGCTAACAACTGATACAGTGAACATCACAGTTGTCCCTACCCAGATCTTGGGTTTACGGAGTTGCAATTACAGAAAGAGAACAGGAGCACTCTCGACTTCGGGTACCTCCATCTGTGAAGTCGGAACGATAGTGACATCTCCTGCTATATCTGTCAAAGATAAGAAGGAGGAGGGGTTTATTTAAGGCACTAGGATGTGGTAGGTTTACCCTCAGTCTTTAGTCGTATTTAATTACACAGTTTTGTAGAGATCTTGCCCCTATTTTACCGATGAAAAAAGGGGCCCGATATATTGTTGCAGCCAATGTCTAGGGTTATTGAAAATTCCACCAAATTTTGTGATTGGCCTCCCTCGGTATTTTATACTTTGAGTAACATCGTATGCTATAGAAATGCCCAAATCAAAAGGAATTTTCATATGGAAATTTTTCATAAGCAAAGTCTCCTTTTTGAAAAATAGGGTTGGGAGTGTAGCCCGTAGTAGAACGCTAGCCTAGCAAAGGTCTGAGACTGTTGCTGTTCTTGAATGGCTGTAGGTTAAGGAGAGAAAATAACATTCAAGTGTCCTACAGCAGCCCCCCCCACCCCCATTCCTCCTGGCTTTCCATTGCACTCTGTTTTGAGGCCAGTTGCTCAAGAACCCTTGATCAGATGGTAAATGAAATCTAAACAGAAGAGGTTGTAACTCAACATACATTCTTTGATTTGATCCTTGGAACATCTGGGTGAGGTAGGTATAATTAAGTTCCCCCATCCAATGAATGAGGAAAACACAGATGTTTGGGAACTCACCCAGTTTCACTCAGATAAGAATTGATAGCTGGACTGTATAGCCTCAGGTCTTCTGACCTCCAAGTGTCTTTTCCTCTACAAATCCTGTTTACTAGGAGCCAAGTACTGTTCTAAGCATTTACTTTTGACCGCCAAGTATCCTTTCCTCTATAAGGAGTGTCAAAACGACAGAGTAGAAACGGAAAGACAAAGGGCTTATAAAAATGGATCCTTATAATAAGAGTAGCATATGAGTGATGAATTATTACCCTTAATCTTGTTTACTAGGAGCCAAGTACTGTTCTAAGCATTTTACATATTAACTCAGTCTTTACAACCCCTTTATAAATTTGTTATTAATAATTACAAGTGAGGCAGTTGAGGTATAGGTTGAAGGTTAAGCAGCTTGGAGAAGGTCACACAGAACTTGTAAAGCCAGGATTTAAATATAAGCTGTTTGACTCCAGAGTCTGTTCTCTAGACTAGTGGTTCTTTAATGTTCATTAGGAACCACCTGAAAATCCTGTTAAAATGCAAATTTTGATTATGTAGGATTGGGATAGGGCCTAAATCCTGTATTTCTAACAAGCTCCCAAGTGATGGTGCTGCTAGCCACTACATACTACCTTACAGCTTCCCTCTCCTCCTATTCATATTTCTGTCTGCCCTCCTTTTTCTTTGGGTTGGTTTTTTTGTTTGTTTGTTTTGTTTTGTTTTTTCTGTTTTATTTTTGTTTTTGGAGACAGAGTCCTGATATGTTGCCCAGGCTGGCCTCAAATTTACCATCCTCTGCCTCAGCCTCCCAAGTGCTAGGATTATAGGTGTGTACCACCATGCCCAGCTCCTACTTCTTTTGCAGCCAGAAACTCCCTCCCCATGCTTTCTCTGACTACTTCATAGCCCCAAATGTTCCTAACATTCTCTTCCTTAAGGATCAGTCTCAGAACTACTCTGGTGAAACTTTTCCAGCTCTTGCTATTCCCTTTAGGATGAATCAGGCATTCCCATCTCTGCTCTCATGTCACTTATTGCACGCTTATTATTACAGAGCTCAGAACATTGAATTGTGGTCATTTGTTTGAAAATTTCTGAGTAGACAGCAAGTTCTAATTAGGTTTGTGCACTCTTGTACCTAGTACATAATAAGAATAGCTAAAACTTATCCAGACTTTTCACTGTTCCAGATGCTTGTTTAATCCATGTGGTTTAATCCCTTTTATGGATGACAGAACTAAGGCACAGAAAGATTAAATAGCTTGTTCATGGGAACAGGCTAGTAAAGTAGCAGAGCCATGATTTCACATGAAGGCACTTTGCCTCCAAGAAGCACGTGGTAAATAAAATGAGAGCCACCTATACTTAACTGCCAAAGAAGAGAAACTAAGACTTACTGTCCTACATGACTTAAGTGGTTATAAGTGCCTGTAGCCTAGGAATATGTACAGGAATACGATAACTGTCTGAAGTTTATTCCTCTGCTAAGTAAGCAGCGTAGTCTTATACAGAAATTTCTTCAACATGCCTATCTTATGTTGTGCTATATTGGAGAAGGTAAATTTCATGAAAGTACCTGTTAAGCTCCAGTTGTATTATATAGGTAGGTAAATTGAAATGGATAAGACTTTAGGGATTCAATTCTACATTAAAAAAAAAACTCTTAAAAAAAAAAGCTGGGCATGGTAGTACACATCTGTAATTCCAGCACTCAGGCTGAAGCATGAGGAGCACTAGTTCAAAGCTAGCCTGGCTACAAAGTGAATTCCAGGCCAGCCTGACCCACATAGCAAGACTCTGTCTCAAAAGAAAAACAAAAAACAAACCAAAATTAAACATTAAAAATAACCCAAAAACTTAGACTCCAAAGAAGTCAAGTGATTTAAACTCACATGAATATTAACTCAAAATGGATCAATGATCTTAATATCAGACTACAAACTCTAAAGTTGATACAGGAAAGAGTAGGAAATACTCTGGAATTAGTAGGTATAGGCAAGAACTTTCTCAATGGAACCCCAGCAGCACAGCAACTAAGAGATAGCATAGATAAATGGGACTTCATAAAACTAAAACGCTTCTGCTCAACAAAAGAAATGGTCTCTAAATTGAAGAGAACACCCACAGAGTGGGAGAAAATATTTGCTAGCTACACATCAAAGGACTGATAATCAGACTATATAGGGAACTTAAAAAACTAAATTCTCCCAAAACTAATGAACCAATAAAGAAATGGGCAAGTGAACTAAACAGAACTTTCTCAAAAGAAGAAATTCAAATGGCCAAAAAACACATGAAAGAATGTTCACCATCTCTAGCAATAAAGGAAATGCAAATTAAAACCACGCTAAGATTCAACCTCACCCCTGTTAGAATAGCCATCATCAGCAACACCACCAACAGGTGTTGGCGAGGATGGGGGGAAAAAGGAACCCTCTTACACTGTTGGTGGGAATGTAAACTAGTACAACCACTTTGGAAAAAAATTTGGAGGCTACTAAAAAGCTAAACATTGATCTACCATTTGATCCAGCAATGCCACTCTTGGGGATATACCCAAAAGACTGTGACATAGGTTACTCCAGAGGCACCTGCACACCCATGTTTATTGCTGCACTATTCACAATAGCCAAGTTATGGAAACAGCCAAGATGCCCCATTACTGACGAATGTATCAAGAAAATGTGGTATCTATACACAATGGAATTTTATGCAGCCATGAAGAAGAACGAAATGTTATCATTCACTGGTAAATAGATTCCAATAGATGGAATTGGAGAACATCATTCTGAGTGAGGTTAGCCTGGCCCAAAAGACCAAAAATCATATGTTCTTCCTCATATGCAGACAGTAGATCAAGGGCAAGGATTGAACTTTGATCACAAGATAAAAGCGAGAGCACCCAAGGGAGATATGAGGATAGGTAAGACACCTAAAAAATTAGTTAGCATTTGTTGCCCTTAACACAGAGAAACTAAAGCAGATACCTTAAAAGCAACTGAGACCAATAGGAGAAGGGGACCAGGAACTAGAGAAAAGTTTAGATCAAAAAGAATTCACCTAGAAGGTAACACACATGCACAGGAAATTAATGTGAGTCAACTCCTTGTATAGCTAACCTTATCTCAACTAGCAAAAACCCTTGTTCCTTCCTATTATTGCTTATACTCTCTCTTCAACAAAATTAGAGATAAGGGCAAAATAGTTTCTACCGGGTATCGAGGGGGTTGGGGGGAGAGGGAGGGGATGGGGTGGGTGGTAAGGGAGTAAGGGAGGCAGTGGGGGCACGGGGGAGAAATGACCGAGCATTGTATGCACATATGAATAATAAAAAATTTTTTTTAAAAAGTCACATGAGAATTTCCTGGCAGGACTAAGGCTGGGCCTTTTGACTTCTTTACACTGTTCTTGTATTCTTACCTTTAAGGAATTTATACCATTGTAGACAAGGTGTATACTAAAAATTGGAATAACAAGACAAAAGTAAAGTATGTAATAGTAGATCTAGAAAAGTGGGTTGGAGGACACAAAAAGAGGAAAGGAAAGGAAACTGGAAATAACTGACAATTAATTACATGCCCAGATTCAAAGAACCATCAGAAACACTTGAGTAATTTAGATTGGCTTTAGAAAGGAGGTGAACAATTGGATACTGCCCCTCAGCTGCCTCCATTACCCTTACCTTCAATCGAATTCTGTAGGTTTTACTTCCTAAATAGCTGACTTCATTGTTTTAGTGGAGTGCTAGGGTCTATCACCTCTCTGGAATTAGCATTTTTAAACCTTCCTCCAGAGGTAAGTCAGTGTACACTTTGTCCAGGACATCCACCATCTTGCATTGACCCTGAAGCAGTCCTCCCTCAACTTTGGAGCAGTTTCTCCCTTACATCTCATCCCAATTTGATATAAGTATTTGTTAACCATTAGTGCATAATAAATTATCCCAAACTTCAGTGACTTAAAACATCAAAATTTCAGTTTTTGCAGTTTCTTTTGGAATCAAAAGTGGCTTAGCTGGGTGGTTCTTGCTCAGGGTCTCCCAGAAGTTTCCAGTCATCCAAAGGTTGACTGAGAATGGAGGATCTGCTTTCCAAAGTAGCTCACTCATGGTTGGCAAGTTAGTAAGGCAGAATGTCTCAGTTTCTCTCTTAAGTGTATGTTCCTTGAAGATCTTTAAAACAAATAGAATTCCTGTGAGTATTAAGCTTATTGCCCCACAGCAGTCTTACAGGAAGACTAAGATGGAGAAGGTTTATTTGCATGAGGTTTCTTGGTGTGGCTTTTGATTAATGGAGTACATAAACTTCAATACAATTCATTAGAAACCTATAAACAATTTTAAGAGAATTGCATTAATGTAAACACAAGCTTAGATGAGCCGGAGAATGTTCAAAATGAAAATAGGCCTTTGCTCTCCTGAACTTCTATAAGCAGAAAGCAGGCTGAGAAATTGCTAGGCCTCAAACATTAGCCTTTTTTTTTTTTTTAACTAGAAAAGGAAGAATGACTCAGAAAGCAGAACTTAGAAAGTAAATCACCACAAAAAAAAAAAAAAAAAAAACTCTTGACTAAGTGTCACAGCTCTTTTAGAATTTGTCCCACAGGTTTTCTGGCTTACGCTGGAACCCCACCCCCCAAAAAAAACCTCTTGACTAAAAACAAGATTTGGGAGAATGATGGAGAGGGTGAATCTAAGATACATTGTAAGCATTTTTGTAAATGTCACAGTGGACCCCCAGAAAAACAAAAATATGCTAATAAATAAATTAAATAAAATAAAAACCAAAAATACTTGTTTTCACTCATGAATCTGCAACTTGAGCAGGGAGACTGGCTGTTTTAGAAAAAATACAAACTGCAACAGAGTCACCAAAATTTAATCTACCTCTGACTCCAAAACACATGCTTTTCCCACTGTACCAGCAAGATAACAGTTGTTTTTCTTAGGTGGATTAATACAAATTTTTTAAAAAGTTGTGTGCAAAAGAATTAAAAAAGGGAAAAGGTTAATCTGAAGAGATATTAGATAGAGCAGCCTACCAGCTCCATAACCACAGTATGGTAAAAGCAAGGGTCTTGGGTGACCACTGTAAAAAAATATATATGTTGTATGAGCATTAGAGTTAATTCTAAATGTCTAATTCTAAGTGTCTTTCCTCTCCTAAAATGACTTCAGCTAAATACTGAAAGAATTTAAACCTGTAGTAGAGTTCACTGTTCATCATGGAATACTCACAGTGAGTGAAGTCATATGCCAAACTCTGGAGAAAGATGGATAAACTTCCCTTCAAAAACTTGTAATTTAGTGGGGAAGACAGACATGTAAACAGACAGTTGCTATATAATATGGTGTCAATGGCATGAAGTTGTGAAAAAAGGGTTGAGGAGCTATTATTTCTTCCTGGGAGCTAGTACGGAAAAGTTACCAAGAAGGTAATATTTAAGCAGGGTCTTAAAAGATAGGAGTTCAACAAAGGAGGAAAGCGTATTCAAAGCACAGAAAGAAACAACAATGGCAAACTCACAGGTATGAACACGGATTTGGGGAAACATGCATATCAATTTAGTGAAATGGGGGCTTGGGTGGCCTCGTTACCACTAACGGAGGCAGAAGTTCTGACTCAAGGATGTGTGATGCCATCCCACCAGAGAATGTGAGGAGCACCTCATTACCACCAGGTGCAGCTAGAATTCCATGTTCCGCATGTGGCGTATACTGCAGGAAAAGGGAAGTATTAGGAGAGGACCTTGTTACTGCCCTTTGAGAATGAAAGTCCAAGCCTCCCTATGTCTTCTCTGACATGAAGCTAGGAGCTGGAAGGAGTCGGATAGCCTCATTAGATCCTGATGGGTGGAAGCCTAGGTGGGGTATGATTTCAGTTTTCTGTTGTATTCAGCTGTAGCAAAGTGCTTATTGTCTAAAAGTTTCCTGTACTGTGAGGCTGCTCCCAGCCTGGTCTTTTGACTGGAAAGAATAGGCTTTTTTAAAAAAAAATCTATGCCCATCAGCATTTCTGGATTTGTCAGTTTCTCCAATACCAAATCTAGGATATCTGAAACAAAAAGAAAACTCAAGGAACTCACCAACAATTATTCCTTGTGTGGGAAATATGCTCACCTGTCCAGACTCAAAGAATGGACTCAGAGATGTGTGGACTATAGCGGAAGCAAGACTTTGATGGAAGTCTTGTGAGATTGGAGTGCCTGGGAAGCAAACACACCCAAAGCCATTACAACAAGCATTATATTGTCTAGTGCTCAAGTTCCTGCCCCAGTTCCTCACTGGCAGAGTGAATATCTCCTATGTCGCCTAAATTTCCTATTGGGTTATTTTAAAATATGCCTCTCGGGATTGGTCAAATTTTAGAGGCAGGCTTAAAGTGGTATCTGCCTACCTTTGTGGTGGGTGCTTTCCGGCACATTCATAGTTTTTACCTAGCACATACCTACTTTTTTTTTTTACCTATTTCCTCATTCAGATTTACCCCTCCCAATTTAAGTTCCCTTATCAGTTGAGCCTCCCCCAACATCTGCAAGCAAGCAGCCAGAGTTAAATGCTTTGTCTTGAAAATGGACCACCACTGACTTTATTTCTAACACTTGGGTTCTAGGTCTTAGTTGGTCTGTCTGCTTTCCACCTTTCAGAGTTGTCATATGTTTGTTTTATATATAATGCCTTATATGTACTGTCCAGTAATTTTAGCTGTACTTAGCAGGACGAATAGAGAAAAGTAAATGTACTCCATCTTTCTGCAAGTAGAAGTCTCAGATTAATTGATTTTTTTTTTACAAAGGTGTGAAGGCAATGCTCTGTGAAAGACACTGTTAAGAGAACAAAAAGGAAGGTCTAGAGGCATGGCTCAAGTGGTAGAGCACCTGCCTGGCAAATGCAAGGCCCTGACTTCAAACCCCAAACCCACCAAAAAATGAGAGAGAGAGAGGAAAAAAAAGAAATGCACATTAAAATCATGATGTGATACACCATACATCTAATAGAACAAATGAAATGAAATATACTGACAATACCACATCATGGTGAGGATGTGGAACTACTGAAATTCTCATACAATGCAAAACAGAACACAATGTTCACCAAAGGTGCTTACGAAACGCTATGGAGCACAGAAGACTTGATAAAAAGCCGGGGTGCCAGTGGCTCACACCTGTAATCCTAACTACTCAGGAGGCAAAGATCATGAGGATCGTGGTTCGAAGCCAGCCCAGGCAACATTTGGGCTGAGCCTCCTTAGATCAACAGTTTCTTACCAGACGCAGAAGTGAGGAAAGAATATCAAGGATCTTGAAGCAAAGGAATAGGAGAAACAAAG
This sequence comes from Castor canadensis, assembly GCF_047511655.1. Classification (NCBI taxonomy): domain Eukaryota; kingdom Metazoa; phylum Chordata; class Mammalia; order Rodentia; family Castoridae; genus Castor; species Castor canadensis. The sequence goes on from NC_133386.1 coordinate 131,890,212, forward strand.
GCATGGAGACATAAAAGGACATAGAGAATGGTGACCTCAAAAAGCAAAATGAGGGATGTTAGACTTAGTAATCCTCAGCTGGGAGTGCTTGTCAGAGTAACCTGGGGAGCTTTATTTTTGGATGAAAACCTTAAATGACTATTGAGATGATGTCTGCCCTAACGGTTTCTGGGTCTGTGACTTCCACCATACCCCATGAGAAAGCACTAGACTTAATAACACAAGTTATTGCCATTTAATTAATCCATGTTAGAACTCAAGTGACAAAAACATTATGCTCTAAACAGTGACTTGACACTGATTAATGGCTTGATTATTAGAAAGCCAAAGAGAATTGCAAATGAAAATAGAAATAAAGACATATTATCACATATTGAATTTTCCCCCACTTCATTTTAGAGAAAAGAAACAGCATTTTTTTAGGTTCATCCAAGTGCTCAGATGCCTCAGGTGAGGAGCTGATGATAATCAGTAATTATCCAAGGTAAGATCCAAAATACTTTGTAACGATGGAAATAATAACCCTGTCAGAAATAGAAATCAGCTATCATGGGGGAGGATACTATAAATCCAAACATAAGATCCAACTTGTCTTCACCTCAGAGAGTTTCCAGCTGTTTATGACATTCTGCTGTGATTTGCCAGAGATGAAATGCATTTTTAAAAAACTCTGCTCCAGCCAGCTGAACAAAAAGGCTTAGAGCCACATTCTCTTTCAAGAAGTGTTGAGCACTCATGAAATCTGCTGTGAAATAGTAGAAGGTGTCCACTTTCTTGTCAGTTCCAATTAAGATCTTTCCTGGCAACCCCACAGTTGATCATTATTTTTTAAGTGAGCTAGTGGAATATCAGGTCATGTCTCTCTTAGATTGAAAGGGCCTTGTTGAGATGCTGTGGGGCTTAAGCTTATCACTTCAAGGCCAGCAGTTAAATCCAAGCCTTGCTAAAGGCAAAGGTAATACAGAAACACACAGAGAGCACGTGGAGTATTGTGTTGGGAAATGATTGTGGGAAGGAAATGGACCAAGTGATGTTCATATAAGTATGCAAATTGCATGTGCACATACACTGACATATTGACAAACACAGCCTGAACTGAAGCATATCAAGTGATCAGTGGTAATAGCAGTTATCACACCATATAATAATTAGACTGGAGACTCTTTTGAGAATAAGGGCTGAAGCTTTTTGACCTCTGAATCCCCAACAGCATTGAATTAATGAACAGTGTATTGAATTCAATAAGGCAATGGTACAGACATGTGACAATCACCCCACCCTGCCTGAGCTTCCCCAAATAGACCTTGTATCTTCATTCTCTACCCTGCGATTGTACATCTCCCATTCTTCCTTCAGCTTGAATACTTTGACCCCTTTCCTTTATCCATGACTTTATCTTTCAAAGTGTGTCAGAAATCCTTATTCTGTATAGTCCATCTCACAGTCTTTTGAAAATAACTCCCTAAGCACAAATGGGAACAGGGAATGTTCTTGGAAGTCAGAAAGATCTTGATTTAAATCCCAATTCTATTACCTTGGAGTTCTTTAACAGGTTACATTGTTATTAATCCCATGTCAGATGGGAAAGATTTTCTCCCATTCTGGGGTTGCCTCTTCAATCTGGTGACCATTTCTTTTGGTGTGCAGAAGTTTTTTAGTTTCATGTAGTCCCATCTGTCAATCCGTTCTCTTAGTTACTGAGCCATTAGAATTCTGTTTAGGAAGTTACTGCCTATGCCTATAAGTTCCAGTGTAATCCTTACTCTTTCCTGCACTAGCTTCAAAGTTTCAGGTCTTATATTAAGGTCCTTAATCCACTTTGAGATTGAGATGATATTTGTACAGGGTGAAAGACATGGATCTAGTTTCAATTTTCTGCATGCAGATACCACTTTTCCCCCACAACATTTGTTGAAGAGGCTGTCTTTTCTCCATCATCTGTTTTGGGTGCCTTTGTCAAAAATCAGGTGGACATAACTGCATGGATTCATAACTGAGTTTTCTGATCCACCGAACTGCATGTCTGTTTTTGGTGCTAGTACCATGCTGTTTTTATTGCAATGGCTCTGTAGTACAGTTTGAGGTCAGGTATTGTAATAACTCCAGCATTGCTCTTTTTGCTCAGTATTGCCTTGGTTATTCAAGGTCTTTTGTGCTTCCACATTAAATCAATAACCCAATGAAGAAATGGGCAAATGAACTGAACAGAGCTTTCCTTTTCAAAGGAAGAAGTCTAAAAATGGCCAAAAAAACCACCTGAAGAAATGTTCAGCATCCCTGGTCACAAAGGAAATGCAAATCAAAACCACATTAAGATTGCACCTCACTCCTGTTAGAATGGCTATCATCAATAACACAAATGACAACAAATGTTGGCAAGGATGTGGGGAAAAAAGGAACCCTCATACACTATTGGTGGGAATGTAAATTAGTACAGCCACTATGGAAAACAGTATGGAGCCCCCTAAAAAAAAAAATAGAACTGCCATATGATCCAGTCATACCATTCCTAGGGACATACCTGAAGGAATGTAAGTCAGGTTACAATAAAGACACCGGCACATTTATGTTTATTGTAGCATTATTCACAATAGCCAACCTATGGAAACAGCCAAGAGGCCCCACAACTGATGAATGGATTAAGAAAATTTTGTATTTATAGACAATGTAATTTTATTCAGCCATAAAGAAGGATGAATGTTGTCATTTCTAGGTAAATGGATGGAATTGGAGAACAACATCTTAAGCAAAGTTAGTCAGGTTCAGAAAGTCAAAGTTCACATGTTTTATCTCATGTGGAATATAGGCCCAGTATAAATACAAGCAATATTATATATATATATATAAATATATACAGAGCATGTATCCAAAAATGGGATTGGTAGAGGAGACCATGGGAGGAGGAAAAGAAGGAAAGGAAAATAGTGAGTAATAATGAAGTACGTTACATATATATAGGAACAAGACATAAGGAAACACACTGCAAACTGTTAAACAACACAGATAGAAGTGCAGAATAGGGAAGCTACATTGAGTTAAGCACACTACATGTACAGGTGTAGTACCAAAGCAAAAATCCCACTGAAAAATGAACAGATGCCTAAACAATGAAGGACAAGAATGAAAAAAAAAGTCACACTAAGGGGAGGACAATAACAGGAGGGAGATGACAAAAGAAGTAAAGAAGGTGAATATGGTTGGTGTACTTTCTACACAATAATGAATACAGAATTTTTAAACATGTTGAAATCATAAGAAGAAGACTAAGGTAGAAAGGAGAAAAATGGATAAACCAATTTGGATTACAATACATATGTACATTGAAATGTCATAATGAAACACTCTGTATAGATATCTTAAAAAAATGTCTTTTCTCAAAAATGAAGGACAGGAAGGTAAAAACAGGTCTTGTCTGGGGGTTGGTACCAGTGGGAGAGGGGAAAATATAAAGAAAGGGTATAGGAGGAGAATATGGTGGAACTACTATGTACTCACGTATGAAAATGTAAAAATGAGACCTGTTGAAACTATTCTAAGAATGGGAGGGATACGAGAATGGCAGAAGGGGTGAATTTAACTAAGATACACTGTAAGCACTTTTGTAAATGTCACAATGTATAAAATCAACATAGAAAAATCATTAGCATTTCTATACACTAACAATGAGCAAACGGAAAAAGAATGTATGAAAACAATTCCATTTACAATAGCCTCAAAAAAAATCAAATACCTAGGTGTAAACCTAACAAAAGATGTGAAAGACCTCTACAAGGAAAACTATACACTTCTGAAGAAAGAGATTGAGGAAGACTATAGAAAGTGGAGAGATCTCCCATGCTCGTGGATTGGTAGAATCAACATAGTAAAAATGTTAATACTCCCCAAAGTAATCTACATGTTTAATGCAATTCCCATCAAAATTCCAATGACATTCATTAAAGAGATTGAAAAATCTACTGTTAAATTTATATGGAAACACAAGAGGCCACGAATAGCCGAGGCAATACTCAGTCAAAAGAACTATGCAGGAGGTATCACAATACCTGACTTCAAACTATATTACAAAGCAATAACAATAAAAACAGCATGATACTGGCACAAAAACAGACATGAAGACCAGTGGAACAGAATAGAGGATCCAGATATGAAGCCACACAACTATGAGCAACTTGTCTTTGACAAAGGAACTAAAAATATACGATGGAGAAATAGCAGCCTCTTCAACAAAAACTGCTGGGAAAACTGGTTAGCAGTCTGCAAAAAACTGAAACTAGATCCATGTATATCACCCTATACCAAGATTAACTCAAAATGGATCAAGGATCTTAATATCAGACCCCAAACTCTTAAGTTGATACAAGAAAGAGTAGTAAATACTCTGGAGTTAGTAGGTATAGGTAAGAACTTTCTCAATGAAACCCCAGCAGCACAGCAACTAAGAGATAGCATAGATAAATGGGACCTCCTAAAACTAAAAAGCTTCTGTTCATCAAAAGAAATGGTCTCTAAACTGAAGAGAACACCCACAGAGTGGGAGAAAATATTTGCCAATTATACATCAGACAAAGGACTGATAACCAGAATATACAGGGAACTTAAAAAAGTAAATTCTCCCAAAACTAATGAACCAATAAAGAAATGGGCATGTGAACTAAACAGAACTTTCTCAAAAGAAGAAATTCAAATGGCCAGAAAACACATGAAAAAATGCTCACCATCTCTAGCAATAAAGGAAATGCAAATTAAAACCACACTAAATTTCCACCTCACCCCTGTTAGAATAGCCATCATCAGCAACACCACCAACAACAGGTGTTGGCGAGGATGCGGTTTTGGAAAAAGGAACCCTCTTACACTGTTGGTGGGAATGTAGACTAGTACAACCACTCTGGAAAAAAATTTGGAGGCTACTTAAAAAGCTAGACATCGATCTACCATTTGATCCAGCAATACCACTCTTGGGGATATACCCAAAAGACTGTTACTCCAGAGGCACCTGCACATCCATGTTTATTGCGGCACTATTCACAATAGCCAAGTTATGGAAACAGCCAAGATGCCCCAGCACTGACGAATGGATTAAGAAAATGTGGTATCTATACACAATGGAATTTTATGCAGCCATGAAGAAGAACGAAATGTTATCATTCGCTGGTAAATGGATGGAATTGGAGAACATCATTCTGAGTGAGGTTAGCCTGGCTCAAAAAACCAAAAATCGTATGTTCTCCCTCATATGTGGACATTAGATCAAGGGCAAACACAACAAGGGGATTGGACTATGAACACATGATAAAAGCGAGAGCACACAAGGGAGGGGTGAGGATAGGTAAGACACCTAAAAAACTAGCTAGCATTTGTTGCCCTTAACGCAGAGAAACTAAAGCAGATACCTTAAAGCAACTGAGGCCAATAGGAAAAGGGGAACAGGTACTAGAGAAAAGGTTAGATCAAAAAGAATTAACCTAGAAGGTAACACCCATGCACAGGAAATCAATGTGAGTCAATGCCCTGTATAGCTATCCTTATCTCAACCAGCAAAACCCCTTGTTCCTTCCTATTATTGCTTATACTCTCTCTACAACAAAATTAGAGATAAGGGCAAAATAGTTTCTGCTGGGTATTGGGGGGGGAGCGGGAGGGGGCAGAGTGGGTGGTAAGGGAGGGGGCGGGGGCAGGGGGAAGAAATGAACCAAGCCTTGTATGCACATATGAATAATAAAAGAAAAATGAAAAAAAAAAGTAAATGTCACAATGTACTCCCAGTACAACAATAATATGATAATTTTAAAAAGTTGCTTCACCTCTTTGTGCCGCAGTTCCTCCAGATAGATTTTTTTTTTAAAGATTTAATGTGATAAAGTATGTGAAGCACCTAGCTCAGTGACTGGTATAGGATAGATTGCCAGTGAGAAAATGTTAGCCTTGTTCACCTTCCTCTATGAAACCAGCTCAGTGCTTAAAAAGTGTTAGCTCCCTCTGTTATACATTCTTTGACACCTCTATTAGGTTTCTTTCCCCCTACTCCACTACTCCTTAACCAGATATAGCTGCCCCCTCTTCCATTCCACAGTGCCCTGTTTATGTCTCTTTTCTAACACTTCTTATAGGCTGACTTGTGCTATAACTCATTATAGCTCCCTCCTCCATATACCAAAAATGTCTTAAGGGCAATATCTTCAACAACTAGCTTAGTGACTAGATTAGGAAACACATTCCATAAATGGTTGTATAATTGAAATAACATTTAACCCTGCTTTCTGGAGAGGCAAATGATCATGTAACATGTGTTCTTCCAACAAGTGCTGAATGGTCTAAGTAGCAAGGAAGAAATTCCCCTGCAATTAAGTGGTTCAGAGTTGATTGCTATCCATCAAGCTGAAATAAGCAGAACCTCAATTTCCAGATGTCTTTATTTCTCCTACTAGCCAGGCCAGAGGAACATTCCCATAAGGGTAACCCAATATATATTTTTTTTAAAATCCTGATCTGATTAGAGACTGAAATCCTTTCCTTGAAGAAATGCACAAGAGCAAAGTTTTCTTCCCCCCTTTCCCCAAGGATAGAAGATGAGGGAGAGAGGAGAAAATTGAAGCCAAAGAAAAATCTACTGTACCCCAGCAGATGAAGAGCACATATGGTCAACACAACAGATATTTTCCTGGGTCAAAATCCAGAGCTTAAACCATAATGAACTCTATCTATACCCTCAACTTGATCTTAGGAAAAGAAACAGGAGCAAAAATCAAAAACTTTCCCAGAAGTTGTTGTTTTTGCAGTGATATCTGTACCAATGAAGAAGTAATCTAAAACAGCAATCCAATTCAACAAATATTTTCTGAAATTCTTAGTGTCAGGCACTGGAGTTATGGAGATACTGGTGAAGCTAGATTTCTAACCTTAGTGTACCATTCTATACAATTGTTTTCTTCATTGGGAAAAGCAGTGTTTCAGTCAGTGTTCAGTAAAGGAAACAGAACTACTAAGAGTTAAGGGGTAAAAGATTTATTATAGGAATTCAGGCTTTTATAATTGTGGGAGTAATTGGGGAAGGTCCTGCTCTGAAGGTAGAGGGAGGCAGGAAATCAGTGGAATCACCAGCCAGTCAATCCTCAAAGAAGCCAAGCACATTCAGCTGCCATTAACAGGCTGTAAAGGAAGAGCTGATGGAGGTATTTACAAAAGTGTGTGAATCCCTAGCCAAGCGTTTGGAGGTAGGCTATAAGCTACTATTGACAGCAGGGTCAATAGTCAAGAAGAGTTGAATGAGTGGAGGAGAAAGGACAAGCTAGGACCTGCTTATATCTCCTCATCTTTTGGTGTTTTGAACTCCCATGATCATCAGAGAGCAACAGCTGCAGATTTGCTTCCACTTCCCAAATCTTGATCAAGTATTGATCTTAGCCATCTTTAAACTAAAACCATACAGTTGCAGCTTGCCCAACCTGAACACACACAGCCATAAAGTCATTTGTGTCTTCTCTTAACTTTCAATAGTGGAAAAAGGCTGAATTTTAAGTCTTAACAGGCCAGGTTTCAAATCCTGGTTCTATTCATCTCTAGCTAAACGACCACAGGTAAATTCCCATCTATGGGCCTTAATGCATCAGGAGGGGTCCCTCGCCTTTGTCATAGCATTTATTTTATTTCCCACACTGTCCTAGGACCGCTGGCTTCTTTGCCTGTTGTTCACCACCCTGTGAACTGCCTGAGGACAAGGACTTTCATAGTCTCTGACCTAATGTAGAGTAGTGAACAAGAAATTTGCCAAAAAAGTAAAAAATAGTTTAATCAGGGGAAAATGAAAATTCAAACAGTCAGAGGTTTGAATATTTCAAGTAATAGGACAAAGATGTGATAACAAGTCATACACAGGAGCAAGGAATCAGGATGATTAATTTTAATCATTGGGATTGGGAAATATGATGCCATGAATGGTTTAAGACATAAGCTGTGAATGAGGTGTATCTGGCTGAAGTACATCTAGAGTACTTGGGAACACAGAAATCATGAAGAGCACCTAAACATGCAGAGAAAAGGGCACCAACAGAAGGAAGTGTGCTTGACTGAAGTCTTAAGAAACTACAAAGCAGATTCCCAGGCAGAGGATGAAGGACCATGCTTTCAGACAAAGATGAGCAATGCAGTGTGAAGACAGGAGAGATCAGAGTTTGTGGGACTGCAGGTGGGTTGGTGTGGTGCAAAGAGTATGAAAACATGGAAGGGAAGAAGAGGGAAATGACCAAAGTTCAGGTCATGAATGGCTTCAGTTCTAAGCTAAGGAGCTTAGACTTGATCCAGTAGGACAGTTATAAATTGCCAGGATGATGTGACCAGTGATGTGCTTTGCTTTGTTTGCCCCAAATCAGTTTTTAAATTTGTTTTTGTTTTGCTAGGATTTTTTAAATTGAGAGATTTCACATAAATTCTGGACCTCCACTTTGTGTAGGAAATCAGATCTGACCACACTAGCTTTCATTTTTTCCCACATGAACAAAAGGACAAAGTGTTATTTGTCCTTTTAGATGCCATGTGTGCTTTGAAAATCTCTAGTCTCACCACACCTTTTTGTCATCATACTCACAGTCTTATTTAAGGGGAGAAATATTTAAAGGGGTGAAAAGTAGAAAATGGAGGTTAGGCTACAAAAGCCAGGCATTTCAGAAAATGGAGAACAGCATGCTTCTATGTAAGAGAAACACAGTATATCCCCAGAAAGAATGAGCCTTTCCATTAAACCTAGTTTCCTTCTATTGTTTATGTTATCTGCAGGATTTGCTATGTAAAGAGTGATGACTTCACAGGCCACCTCACTTTCATAAAATCTTGCAGTGCTCACAGACCATCAGGAAGGAATGTGCCAGGCGTGCTAGTCTTAAAGAAGGTGTGGGAGACACGTCTGGCCAGAGCCTGTTGAAGAGAGGCCAACACCGACTCTCCAAGCCTCAAATAGGCAATGAATCAAATAGGAGGAAATTGAGAGAAACGGCTTGTCCAGGCCCCAAAGGCAGCTAATGGCCGGAGTTCTCTGCAGCTAGTAACACCACAAAAGAAATGCATTGTACTCCTCCTGCTCCACTAGGGCCAAAAAACTGAGCTGCTTCCTATAATCAGGGGTCTGAGTACTGGCCCAGCTTCTTGGTAAGAGGGATACTGGATCCTTCAGGCCACCACACTCTCCCTCAACTCTCACCACCGTCCTCACATTCTAGGACTCATTTCACTAAACCTTCCATCCCTTCCAGAGCCTTGAACTCCTGCTTCTGAGCTCCAAACAGCTGACAAAAGAAGGCTGCCTTGTGCTCCTTGGGGACCTCCTGTCTTCAGTGATGATTCTCTGCAGCTCAGCTCTGGCAGTCTTACCTCCTCTCACCGTGTAACTGATCCCAGTCCTCTAGTTCTGTCAGCACCTCTCTGTGTACACTGTGACATGTGTGAGCCCCCAGTCGGGTGGCAACCCTAAGTGATGTGTGAGTTTCCTCCCAGGCCATTGAAGGCTGCTTTTCCACAGAAAGTCAGACTCTTAGGATCCACTAGAAACAGTGCTTTCATCAAGGAATCATGGAGGAAAGGTCCCTTAACCTTCAAGTCGATCTCCCTGCTCCCTATCTTTTCCCACATCAATTCTGCTTATACCTACAGAATTAACATACACTAGAACATAATGCTATGCGTGTCATGTTTTCATCAAGATCTGTCTGTTAGTGGTTTCCCATTTTTACCAAATTCAAATCAAGTTATCTGCCCTGGCATGTTGGGCCTCTCCCAGGGTAACCCCAAAATACTTTTTCTAGGCTTATCTCCCTCCCACTACCAATAACAAGTGTCTAGCCAGAGTGACACTTGGCATTGCCTGTAGGCATGGAGCTTTCTTGCCTGTTTCTTCTATTCCTTCCTCCTTGCCCATTTCCTGCTGTCTAAAGCCTATCCATACTAAAAATCTCATCTCCATGTCACTTCTCAATGTCTCTAATGGCTCCAGTCACATTACCTCTTCTACCTTGAGGTATCTGCCACAAAATGTGTTTTTCTTCTTAAAGCCTGGGTTTAGACTACTTGTTTTAATTACATGAGCACATGCCTTAGTGTTTTTTTGCCAGACTGAACCTAGACAAAGGGGTCAGATGTTATTCATCTCTATCATTATGTCCTGAACAGAGCTGATAAATGAAAGATGTTTAGAAATATTTGTCTGAGTTGATTGTATGCTTCCTTCCTGCCATATTTTTTGGTAGATTTGGAAAAAGCCTTCCTGATACCTCTCATATAATCCTAGACTCTTCAACACAGGAATGGCTGTTAACTGTCATTTTGTCCAATCCTGCATTGATCATAGGAGTCTCTTCCTGACATCACTGCCAGGAGGTAATACCAAGACATTTCCCACTAAGACAGTTGGAAAAGTGGTTAGGCTCATCAAGGGGTGGAAGTAAGTATCTGAAGCAAGAGAAGAATTTCATGCACAAAAGCATCAGAGTTAGTTTCATTGGGGTCTAGTCTGTCACATCTATCAGATGTTCTCAAGCCCTAGTATCAAGAGAAGCCCACTCAGCTAGTAATAGGAGAAAGAGGCCAAGCCAATTCACATGTCACTTGCAACCATTCTGCCCTGCATCCTGTGGGGGGAGGGGACCCATGAGATACCATGGATCATATTTTAAATACTATGCATCATAGATTCAGGTTTTTGGCTATTTCACCCTCAGAAATTTGGAGGCCATGAAGTGTGGAAGAAAAGAGCATGGTCTTTGGAGCCAGCCAGTTGGGGCTCAGTTTTCATTGTCTTACTTATATCATGTGGCTAAGAACTCTGAAGTTGGACTGGCCGAGTGGCTCAAGTGATAGAGTACCTGCCTACCAAATATGAGCCCCTGAGTTCAATCCCCAATATCCCCCCCCACACACACAAAAGATTCTGAAGTCAAGTAGAACTAGATCCAACTGGTATTTTTCCATTTCCTATCTTTGTAACTTGGGACAAATCACCTAACTTCTCTGAGCTTCCATTTTCTGATACACAAAATAGAGACAATGGTGCTATTCTCACTGACTTTTGATGACAAAAATATACATGTGTATCAGATAGGATGTATTCAGCTCTAAATAACAAGAACTCAAAATAGCTAAAATAATATGGAAATTTTATTATCTTACATAATAAGTCTAGAGGTAGGGAAGCTTCAGGATTGGTTAATTCATCAAGGACCCATATTCTTTCCATCTTTATGCTCTACTAACCTCAGTGTGGAGGCTTTCCTAGGTTTTTGTTTTGTTTTTTTAGCAGTACTGCAGTTTGAACTCAAGAGCTTCACGCTTGCTAAGTAGGCACTCTATCACTTGAGCCACTCTGCCAGCAAAAGTCATCTCTTTTGTTTCTTTCTAAGCATGAGAAAATCTTTCCTAAAAATTCCTCACTGATGCTCTCTCATATCTGGCCAAAACTCGGTAATAAGCTCCCTTTAATCCAATAACTGATGAAGGGGAATAGGATCACTAGTTCAACTTGCCAGTTATGCTGGAGACAGCTCTTTTCCTTAGGGATGGATAGCTGGACAAAATTAGGATTCTGTAGCATAGAAGGGATGGGATGGCTTTTAGGAAGGTACCCAACAGTGTCTGTTAGAACATGGGGTCTGGCACATGGCTAACATTATTTGTAAGCTAGTGTTATTAATTCTTACTGGCTGTATGAACTTATTCAAGTAACAAATCTTCTAAGGCCCCAATTTCCTCATCTAAAAAATGAGGATAAGATTATCTGATTTGTTGGATGGTTATAAAATTAAATGAGAAGACATAAAAAAGTCTTCAGTGCTTAATAAATAATAGCTATCTATTATAATTATAAATAATTATTGCCCGAGTACTTGGACTGCAGGTCCCAGCAAAGATTCCTGGGGTTGGCACCAGTCTGAAAAACTCAAAAGACTAGGCACTAGAAACAGTTCATACTTATTGTTCATGAAACATTAATTTGCCGTACTCTAATCCTGTCAGTGCAGTTATTCCTGTCCAGTAATTTTCCCTTTGTGTCAGGAGTCCTACTGAGATAATGATCTCTATGGTAGTTCATTGCCCCTTTCATCCTAGACAGCCCTAGAGGCAATCCTGCCTCCCCTACTGAAGGATTTGATCACCCAAGACCAACAACCCCAACCACCACTGAGAATAGTCTCATTTCTTGACCGTTGAGTTCTCAACTAGGGATGGGAACTTAACAGGCAGGAAACATCTCTTGCTTCTCCACAGCACGCAGGACAATGGCTGTCAGGTCCTGGTTGCCATCCCAGCTCTACCGCTTGCTAGCAGTGTAACCCTAGACAAAGCGCTTCACCTTTTCCACTCCTGTAAAATGGAATACAACATTATCTTTGATTGCCTTCCCTTCAAAGTCAAGCTTCCAGTCACTTGGAATGACCTGCTGTTCCTGAACAACCACTCTCTCTTTCTCTCCCTATCTTTTATTTATGCTCCTTCTCCCAGGATCAGCTCCATTTCCACTTGATAAGCACTTTTTCTTCCTCCACCTCTTACCCACAGCACAAGTAATCCTAAAGCACCTTGTACTTATTTCTACCATAGTATTGATCTCCCAGGACTGAAACTCTCTTTCGCTTTTCTGTCTTTACCACTACATTGCAAGACCATGAGTGGTTGAGAGCAAGGTCACCCCTGCCTGACTTATTCATCACTTTACCCTCAGATGAGTAGAGTGATGAAGTGCCACCCCTGAAGTGAAGCTGCCGTGGGGGTGTGTGGAGCCTCAAATAGCACCACAGACTCTCTAACCCTTCCTCCCTAGTCACTCCTGGAATCCCAACCACAACAAAATAGCTTGATGACTTACTTCCTGGGGAGACTCTCCAAGCAAGTAGAGCATTTCAATAAACAAATAATAAAAGCATAGAACAAATGAGAGAGGAAAATGTAGGCCCCCAAGAAGAGGATTGGAATCAGACTTGGCAAGACAGTGAATACCTCCAAAGTTGATAGATTTACGATTGGGAATTTTGTTTCCACATGGAACTCGCCTGCCTCCAAAATAGTTAACAGGCAGAGTGGGACATAGTGCCAAAGTGATTTGGAGGAGATAGGACACCTAGAGTCATTTTACTTGGAAAGAGCTCTGAACTTTTACATTCCATCTTCAAACATACGGGGATGCAGTTTAATGCACATGTGCTCTCTCAATTTCTGTCTCTCTCCCTTCCCCCTCTTTGTCTTCCTCCCTTCCTTTCTCCCCCATATATGGGGATTAATTGAAAACAAAAAACAAAAAACATGCCTGGAATAGTGGCTCACAACTGTAATCCTAGCTACTCAGAAGGCCAGCCTGGGCAAAAAGTTCCCAAAGTATCATCTCAACAAATGGCTGGGCATGGTGATGTGTGCCTGTTCTTCTAGCTATGCAGGAAGCACACATAAAAGGAACTCAGTCCAGGCTGGTAGTGTGGTGCAAGCGTTAGAGCACCTGCCTAGCAAGTGTGGAGTCTTGAGTTCAACCTCCAGTACTGCCAAAATAAAAAACAAAGACAAAACATGACCATACTTGTGTGCTTCCCCAAGAAATTACAAAGATGCTTAAGCTCAGTTTTTAATTTTTCTGGAGCTCAGGAGAATTTAGGCATTTCAGATGCTCATATTTATATGAGTTGAACCAAAATGTCTCCATCTTAAATTTTAGGGACCTATTCCTTCCCATTCAGTGCCCTAACTTTCATGTAAGAAATCTGAGGCATTTGTGATTTCTACTAACCTTGTATTTCTGTGCCTGCAGGATCAAAGTTAGGGTCTGGTTTTTAATGATATTAGTCCTGCAATATCATAGTTTTAAAAAATTATTTTAGAGCCATAACAGAAGCTATGCTTCTCTGAACATGCCTAGAACTGAGATTTGATTACTCTGAGCTTATAATTTTCTTTTGATGAGAACTTCAGCACTGTCAGAAGAAGCCAGTCCATCTTAAAATCCTTTTAGTCAGTTTTCATCTTAACAGTCCCTCTCAGCAGTCATTTGGTCTCCCAGAAACTCACTTACAATAGGCCTTTTATTCCAGATATTCACAGGTAACTTTTTCTGTTGTATGCCATAGAGTATTAGTCGCTGGGAGATGCAATCCACTGGAAGCTCCAAGTGTCACTGTACACTTTTGTTAAGTATGCCAAACTGCAAGGATTAACAATTCTCTGCTCTTGAGTTACTTCTGTAATTAGTCACAAAAGAATTAGATAGGTCAAGGAGATCACAGTGTGACTACTATACCAAGGATTCACTCCCCAGGGAAGGAGACTGGCTTGTTGACTGCTTACTATAAAAGCTTCTAAATCCTTAGCCTAGGGTTCCTTAGCAAACAGCACTACCCTACTACATGTGTAGCTGCCCCCTTGGACCTGGGGCTATCTGCTGTGCTGAGTAATAAACTGCCTTTCTCTGATCTACTGAGCTTTGGTGTGTACTTTCAGCACCTTTGGGGTTGTGTCAAGCTAAGTCAGACTCCTGTTACTCCTTGTTATCTCCCATGAGGTTGGGGTTCTTCCTTGACACAGTATCCCATTTTCTACTGGCAGTAAGGTCATGACTGAATTCAAGTCCATTCAGTTCATATTACAATCCCAGATTTCCATCTTTCCATCTTTGAAGGTCAGTTTCCCACAACTACTTTCTGTATCCAGGTCTGTATCAGTAGATGTCCTGTCAGGAAAGCAAATCACTCTAGATCCATGCTGTCTAGTTCAGTACCCATTAATTACATATGGCTATTTAGATTTAAATTGTTAAATGAAGTTGAAAATTCCGATCCTTGGTCACATTAGCCACATATTTTGAGAATTCACTGGCCACATATGGCTAGCAGATACTAAATAGGTCATTTCCACTATCACAAAACATTCTGTTGGACAGTGCTGCTCTAGATTATTTCAGGTAAGAAGAGAGTTAATGTAGGAAATTATTTATGAAGATATTGGATATATGGCATAGCCCAAAGAAAAAAGGACTTAGAAGGGTTAGAAGAGAATAAAAGGAAATGTCACTCTGGACAAAACCGGCCCCCAGTAGGTACTGGTCTACTAGGAGTGCCACTGATGAGGATGAATGACTCAAGGGGATCCCAGGGCTGTGCTGCTGCTGCTTTTGCCAGAGGTACCACCAGAAAGCAGGATCAAACAAGAGCTTCTTCCCTCCACACACTTTTTTAATCTCCTACCAACACCTTCCATCTACCAAAGAGGTTTGAAAAAAATGTAATGTGCAAGTTTCTATACTGCCTGTAATTCTGAGGAGGACAAAGAGTGTGGGAATGAATGTTATAACATATAGACAACTGTAAAGTAGGGGTTTTATCAATAATAATGTTATTGGAACCTCAGACAGGTGCCAGGGGCCTTGATCTATATCTTATATCTATTTCCTTAGCTCTAGCAACTATTCCCTGTCCTTTATGGTCCAGCCATGTAGAATTGCTTTTAGTTCTGCTCTAGCATCTGATGATCTTGCCACTTCTCAGATCTTGCATTTCTATTCCCTCTCTTCATATGGCTGGCTATTTTCATACTTCCAAGCCCCTTCTCTCCATCTTAGAACTCCCTAGAACTTCCAGGATCTGGCAACTAAACAAATAATACCTGGCATTGCCTGGAACTCCAGAACTCTGCCCAAGAGACAGGCAAATGTTTACATCAGTTAGTGCCTGTACTGATCATCAACCTCTAGACCCTCTTACTATACCTACCTGCACAGGGAACCATGTGTAGGAATGATCCAGAGACTGTTCTGGTGCCCACCAACCAATAGCCAGCCTGCCTCACTTCCCACATATCACCCCGATCTCTGAGTGTTCTGCTTGCCCCCAGCAGGCTCAGACCTCACCAGGAGAGATAGCGTCCCAGAGGGGATGCTGCCATCTCAGAGGGCAAATATTTTTAATGGAAACTCTGGCTATAATGTAAACACTACAAAATTATTTAACTGAAAATTGTGATGTGATTGTAGATCTAATTATATTAGAGGATGGGGGAGGACAATGGTATTAGAGAAATCCATTGTTCAAAGTCAGAAGATAATGTTTGAACTTAAAATTAAGAAACAGCAGTATAGGTATCATATGTGGAAAATGGAAATATATCCCAAAGAAACAGCTGAAAGAGTTAAAAGAAGCTAATTGTCTCTGTGGGGCAGAGAGAGATTAGTACTGCTTTTATTGTAAGCTTTGGAAAAAATCTTGGCTTTTGGACCATAAACATACACACATGCCTACACACCCACACACACACACTCCTGCTACTACTAGTAGTACTAGTGCTACAGTTACTACTACCAGTACTACTACTTGAGACCATTGCAGGGATCCTAATGAGAAGTGATAGCCAATGATGATAAAAAGACAGAGATAAGTGGATCCAAGAGTATTTAGATGAATTGGCATAACCTGGTTATTGCCTAGTACGAGAGGAAGGGAGGAGGGAGAGGAGAGAGAATCACACAGATTGTGGTATGTACCTGGGATTAGGGGATAAGTGTCTCTTAGTGAACAATTGGGATGCCAAGAATCCCTCTAGGTACCAGATGTGGAAAGGATGACTTACCCAACTTGGAGAATTGGAACTAGTTCACAGAGTATGGGGTATTTGAGTTGGGTCTTGAAGAGAGTACAGAAATTTCTAGTTCCATAGAGGCTGGGCTGTAAGGTAAGAGGGTATCTTTATGGAAAGATACCCGTGGACAAGGTTGGCAGAAAATAATAGGAAGTACAAAGGCACAAACGCATGGGAGCATCTTTCTGAGGAGATGCTTACGGGATAGTCAGTTGACTCGTGTTGTGGGAGTTCGGGAGGCATGTTGGGAAAAGAAAGTAGGAACAGGAGCTTTCAGTGAGAGGCCAAGGGCCTCTCAGGTAGCCCACGTGGTTCTCTATACCACTTGGTGACAAGCATAACAGGTGTAAACTTTCTGACAGACAATTTGAAAATACACATCAAAAGCCAATCATATGTTTCTAACCTATCTTAGTGATCCTAGTCCCAGGGATTATTCAGGAGAAATGATTTTTAAAGGATGGGTGAGCAAAATACACTGATATTTATTGTGCCATTATTGGAAATAGTGAAAAACTGGAAAACAGAGGAGAAAGCATAAGTAAAAGATGACACATTTGCTCAGTGAATATGAATATGCAGATTGGTATGCCTGTCAGAATTTAGGTGGACTTGCCCAGGAGGCCTTCTGAGCCCAGAGAAGGTAAAATGTGGGCAAGAGAAAAAAAGCAAGATAGACTCTTAAGTCAGTCCCCTAAGGGGAGTTACCATTTATCGAGCATTTCTTTTTGTTATCGTAATTCTCACTGCAATCCAATGGGTGGTACTAATATTCTTATTTTTCAAATAGGGCCTGAGACTCAAAAAGATGGAGTGGTCTGCTCAGGGACAGCTAGGTGCAAATAAGAGGAGATTCAAACCCAAGTCCATGTGGCAGCAAAGCCATGTTTTTCCTCTGCAAAATGATACTAGTCATCAATGAAGATCATGTATTGGGTTAACTAGCTTTCCATATCTGTGACCAAAATACCTCAGAGAGCAATTTAAAGGAAGGAATTGTTTATTTTGGCTCATGCTTTCAGATGCTTAAATCTGTAGTCTACTGGCTCTATTACTTTGGGCCTGAGGTAAGGCTGAATGTAATGGTGACCAGAGCATGTGGAGGATGCTGTCTGCCTGATGGCAGACAGAAAGCAGAGAGACAGGAAGGGACAAGTTACCCCTATGGACCCACCCCCAGTAACCTACTTCCTCCAGCTAGGACCCATCTCCAAAAGATTCCAGCATCTGTCAAAAGAGCACCACCAGCTGGGGACCAAGCATTCAATACATGAAACTTTTTTGGGAACTCCCTTTTATTTTATTTACTTTTTTGAGACAGAGTCTCACTATGTACACCAGGCTGGCCTTGAACTCACAATCCCCCTGCCTCAGCCTTCTGGATACTGGGATTTCAGGCATGCGCCACCATGTTCAGCTTGGGAAGTCTCATTTACCTGGCCTCAGCCTCCTTTGTTCAGTGTTGGGGAAATAAGTCCAAGCCTGTATGGACACAAGTGAGTAGCAAAATGAAGAAAAGCTGCATGATATGATGCTGGGCAATAAAAATAAAATGTATAATTATATCAGTGATAAAAGACGCCAAAAGCAATTACACTCACAGACGGGCAAGAAAGAACAAGGAGAAATGTAAACAGAGAACATGTGAGTGAGTGCTCTTTCCTCTTTCCCTTACTTTTGGGGTTTCTGTTCTTATCATCGTATTATTTACACAATAAAAACCAATTCATAGTGAAGGATGGAAAGACTGAGAAGCTATGAGTCTCTGGGGTGGCTCATGACCATGCCTGGAGTCCAGCTGCAGCTGAGGGTCTGCCAGAGCCATTCTGACGGCAACACTTTGTTCAGAAGAAGCTGGCTCCTTCTGGACAGAGTGGGGAGAAAAATAGTGTGTGACCCAGGCCAAGAGGCTTCAGTTCTCTGGTGTCATCCTCCATTGTTGGTGTCATTTCCACATCCAATGTGGAGCTCTTACCTGGGCTGGGGAGGTGTAGCTGTGACTTGGCACTTTCTAGCCCAGAGTCTTTATTGTTTTTTTTAATCTAATAATGGGTGCTGTTCCCTGGTCATGCTTTTAGGCTCTCCATGCTGAAGGAAGGCCTTTATGAAATTCCAATTGAGGAACAGAGGCCAAGATGACCTCAGCCAACAATGAGAACAGTGAAACAGCAGCATCCATGCCTGGGTTTCAGTGTGGGCACAGTGATTTTTCTTGTTTGTGTTCAGACTCTACACCTCACTTGATTCTATTCTGTTTCTGATTACCGTTCCTCTCCATATGTCATACCTTTGCCCTTGCTGTTCCCTTGCCTGAGTGCCCTTTCTTATGCTTCCTGATAGACCTAAACCCTGCCTCTGCTTTTAGTACCACTCTCTTGATGAGCCTTTCCCTAGTCTCCTTTTGGGGAATGAATCATTCCCTCCTCTGGCCCCAGTGCACTTGATTTGTATTTTTCCTATGGTGCTTGTATTTTCAAGCAGTACATTATAGTTATTTATGTCCATGTCTGTTTCTCCCACTAAATGGTAAGCTTCTCAAGGTGGCCGAGGAACATGTTTTATCCAACTTTGATTCTCCACACAGTGTGGCCAACGTCTGGCATATGGTAGGTGCTCAATCAATGTATAGAATGACATTAAATTATAATGTCTGATTCTGCCTCATTGTGTCATGGACTCTCTGGGAAAGAGGTTGAGATTACAGGCAGATGACCAATTGGTTTTAAGTCCATTTCCTTCCTGTGCATTCTGAAAGAAGCAGGAAAAGGAAGAGAATTAAAGCTGTCTGTGGATCCATATTCCAGAGACTTCAGTCAATGCTCCTTAGAGGGGGTAATAATATGAATAATAACTAACATATGCAAGAGTCTTACTCTTTCACACCCATTAACTCCATTGAGTCTCAGAAGGACTCTAGGAAGTAGGCTGGGTGGGCAGTATTTGGCTTGATCCACAGTTACAACTGCGAGAACCACAGCTCAGAAAAATGAAGTGATTTGTTGAAGAATACATCCACTTAAAGTAGGTCTGGGACTCAAACCCAGATCTGTTGGCTCCAAATCCCTTGCTCCTTGGACTGCTGGGGTGACCAGGGCACAGGCAGCCCTCCCCCTTGATAAAGGTTTGCCACATACAGAAGGAATTCTATGGTTTAAACCTTGATAAGGCAGACTTGTCTCAGGCCCTGGTTGTTACGGTCTTATAGGCTCCACTAAGAAGTTTAGCTCCTCAAGGACAGAAACCATCCGTCTGCCTTATTTCTCTCTCCAAAGCAAAGGTCTTTGGCAAGCCCCACACTTTTTTGGTTTTCATGTTTATAAAATGAGGAGGCTGAGCTATAAGTTTAAATTGGGTCACGTTCATGCTAGCCCACAATTTCCATCACCCTCCCCATGGACAACTCCCAGCTCCAACACTAGAGGCCTCCAGGACTCCAGCTGACATGATGGAGAGTGGATCCTGAACACTGCAGCCTCTTCTCAGGCTGGTTGTGGAAACTGAGCCTCCTCTAGACGGTAGGGCTGCTCTGCTCGCGGATCAAGTCCGGAGCCTCATTAGTCATGTCAGATGACATAGTTAACACTTGGGCCAGCACAGCCAGTTCATCAAAAGCCCCTATGTGCCTGGCTCCATCACTGCAGCTGAGGAACTACTGTATGTGGAACAGGCAGCACATCAGAGGAGCAGCGCCAGAGGGCTTCCAAATTGGTTTTGATTAATTGCATAGACATGTCTTTAATTGGTGCCAGGGTAGCGGCCAGAGAACTTATGGGAAAGCAGGATGTTATGCTTTCATTCCCTGAAGACCCATAAAGCAATGAAAGATGAGGAACAGAATCACTGCTCGTTGAAAATTTATTGACCATGTAGACCCAGAAAACACAAATAACTATCTGAATCGAAACCTAACCTCATTTTCCCAACACGTTGGAAGCGAAGCATGCTCCCTTCTGCCCCGCCTGCCTGTTTGTCCAGAGATATGCAGCTAAGCAAAAGGTGTGATTTCTAAAAAATGAGTGCTTTAGCACAGAGAGAACATCAGCTTTCTCTAGACCCTCCTGGAGAAGACGCCTAGGGGTATCTGGGAAGGCTCCACTTCAGAAGCTCTTTCCCTCCAGCCCATTACCATGAATGATATGAACTGATATCAGAAGCATTGTTCACATATTCATTCTTTCTTTTCTAACCCTTGGGGATTAAAGACACATGTATTGAATGTGCACTGAATATAAGGTACTGTTTTGATGCCATAGGGAATACTGAATACATTTGAGTACAGAGCCTTCCCTCAGGGGAATTGTTATGTAGGAGGGGATGGGTCCACAGGTGAATTAATGTGTGGCAGGTGACATCACCTAGAAGATGAAGCATTGGGATTTGGCATCAAGAGGACGTGGACTGAATATGGTGATACAAGCCTTTAATCCCAGCCCCTCAGTGGTCAAAGAGGATGGTCAAGGTTTAAAGCCTGCTAAGACAAAGTTATCAAGACCCTCTCTCAAAAACAAGCTGAAAGGGGTGGCACACGCCTTTGGTTCCAGCCACTTGGGAGGTGGAGATAGGAGGGTCATAGTCCCAGATGGGTCCTGGCAAAAGTGTGAGACCTTATCTGAAAAACTAAAAGAACTGGGGGCATGGCTCAAGTGGTAAAATACTTCCTAGCAACTGAGAGGCCCTGAATTCCTGTATTCCTGTACTGCAAAAAAGAAAAAACAAAACAAACAAACAACAATAACAACAAAAAAACACAGAACTTGGGTACAAATGTTAGCTTTGATTTTAACTAGGACAGGATAATAATTCTTCCTGCACATGGCAGTTGTGAGCCCTTTAAGGGCTAGGAGGCTAGAAAGTACCTAGCACAAGGCCTGGCACTGATCAATAGATGTTGCCAAGTCTGAATAAGTATCACTAGCAAGATGCTGAGAAGCGTGATGCACGAGAGTTCATATATTCCAGAAATAAATGGTTATTGATCACAGAGCCTGCTCTGTGCTAACCATTGGAGATTTACATAGAAAGCTGGGTCCTTGCTTCGATGAGGCTGATGTCTATTAGGGAGTAGCAGTGATCTGGTATAATAATGGCAAAGCAAGCTGGGTGCGATGGTTGGTGCACATCTGTACTCACAGCACTTAGGAGGCTAAGGCAGGAGGATCATGAGTTTGAGGCCAACCTGAGCTACATAGTGAGATCCTGTCTAAAAGGCAAGTAAATAAAACAAAAAAGAATGGCAAAGCATTACAAGTGCACTAACACAAGTCAGTGTTAACTCTGATAACTCAGAGTTATCAGGCAGGAAAGGAGACAATGGTCGCATGTACCC
The DNA here is from genome assembly GCF_047511655.1 of Castor canadensis. Taxonomy (NCBI): domain Eukaryota; kingdom Metazoa; phylum Chordata; class Mammalia; order Rodentia; family Castoridae; genus Castor; species Castor canadensis. The sequence continues at coordinate 131,912,131 of NC_133386.1, forward strand.
AGGAAGACTTGGATAAGATTTTCCTGAAGAGGCAATGCTTGAACTCGGTCCTGACATAAGAGAAGGTTTTCATTTGCAGATAAAGAAGGTATCCCATGCACAATGCTATGGTTTGAATGTGATTTGGCCCTGAGCTTCCTGTGCTACAAGTTTTAGTCCCTAGGTGTGGTAGTTTTGTGAGGCGGCAGAATATTTAGGAGGTAGGCCTACTGGAAGGTGGTGAGGTTATTGGCTCCTTCTTGACTTTATAATATAATATAATATATTATATTAATTTTATTTTCCATAAAATTAAGCAATAAGGAATGCCCAAAAGACAGGCCAGAGGAAATAGGAGATAATGGAAGTGATGGCCTCTGAGCTGTACCCTGTAGACAGCAAGACAGTGTTGATGGGGATATTGGGGAAGAGATCTGGAGAATTAAATCAGAAAACTTTTAAATCCCTTCCAATTTTAAGGTTGGGCACAGTGACTTATGCCTGTAATTCAAGCTACTGGAGAGGCAGAGATCAGGATGATTGCAGTTCAAGGCCAGCCTAGGCAAAAAGTTAGTGAGACTCCTCAACAAAAAAGCTGGGCATATCTGTCATCCCAACTATGTGGGAGGTGTAAGTAGCCAGGATCATTTTCCAGCTAGCTGGGTCAAAAAACATGAGACCCTACCTGAAAAATAACTAAAAAGTAACTAAAGCAAAAAGGGCTAGAGGTGTGACTCAACTGGTAGAGCACTTGCCTATCAAGTGAGCCTGAGAGGCCCTGCGTTCAAACCTCAGTATCTCTCTCTCTCTCTCTCTCTCACACACACACACACACACACACACACACACACACACACGAAAAAAGAAAAAAAAAACCAACTTGTAATCTTGAGCTTCCAAGAACTTCTCCATAACAGATCATCTCTGGCCACCCTTCCCAGTTCCCTCATTCACACCCTTCTTTCTACTCCGCCCTGTCTGGAGGCTGTTAGACATCTGACACATCATTTCCTGCCAATGTAAATCACAGACGGGTGTATGATCATCATTCTCAGGTTTTACCATCCCCCAGGGGGAGTCAGGGTGGAGGCCCCAAGCAAAGCCAGCCTACCACAGGGTGGCAAATAGGGGGGACTGTTTACCCACCAGCACCTTCCTGGCTGTGCTCCCAGATCATTTTATGTCCTCTGCTCCTGGATCTGCTCCTTAGTTGGATGCACCTCAGTTCACTTGCTGGAGCACTGATGTGTGACTGTTTAACTGCGGCTGCTTCCTGTCCCAGGGATCCTGGGCTTTGGGGAACATGGGAAAGAGAGAAGAAAGAGAGCTTTATATGAGGTAAGTCTTGATAGTAATAAAGGCCAAAGACTAACTTACATAGTGTTTAACAATTTACAAAGCCCTGGAGAACTCCTATTCATCCTTTGAGACCCTTCAAAAATTTTACTTCTTTTCACCAAACTACAACTCTCCCAGGCAGAGCTGATCCTTCCCTCCACACTTGGCAAAGCCACCATTATTGCATTATTGTTTGATAATGAACTTATTTGTCTGCATGTCTCGTTTACTCCATTAAAACATAAGCTATTTGGGAGAAGATCTCTTCTCTTCCAGTAATGCAAAATTTTTTTCATTCTTAAAAATTGTTTTTAATGTTCATTATGCATAATTTTCTAATTATAAAAGGTAATATTTACATACAATAAAAATTGTACATATAAAAGTATAATAAAAAATTTAAGTCACCTATATTTTCATCACCCAAATAAAACCACTCTTAACATTTTGGGTAAATCTTGAACTTTTTTTTAAACATAGAAAGTAAAAATGAGACTATGCATTCAGTTTTATAGTGTGATTTTATCACTTATTCAAACATACATCTTCAAATATCATAGATAATTTTTAAAATATTTTAAATGGCTACATTATTTTATTTAGTGTGTATACCATGATTTACCTCATTTTCCCCATTTTGGGACATTTGAATTCTTTTCACCATTTTTACAAATAATATTTGCAATGGATAGCTGTATATGTATCTCTGTATCTTTCCTAAGAAAGATATCTAGAAATGGAGTTCCTAGGTCAACTGGTTTAAATGCTGAAGGTTCGTGATACTCACTGCCAAACTTGTCTGAGAAAGCAAACCCAATTTATAATTTCACCAGTGAGAGAGAATGCCCATCTCATAGGATCCTGGCAAACATCGTTATCCCATTTGTACCTTTACCAAGTCCGGTGTTCTTTTTACAGTTCCCCTTAAAGGTGATTTTTCTTTTCTTTTCTTTTTTTGGTAATACTGGGATTTGAACTCATGCTTGCTAGGCAGGCACTCTACCATTTGAGCCATTCCACCAGCCCCTGATTTTTCTTAAATATGGCAAAGATTATACAACCAAACTTAGTGTCATCTTCTTCCAGGACTTAGGCCCAAGAGGATATATTTATTTGAACAGTACTTCAGCGCTTTTAAGTATTTCTATAATTTTTCTTTGAAAATTGGCTGTAAGCAGACCACACATTCTTTGCGTCTAAGTTGCAATACATGTGTGTCTTTGGGGAATGCTTTTTGGTATTTGGCAGAAGTCACTTGGAACTCATAAGTGTGATGAGGCACTGTGGTGGGTTAGGGTCAGAATCGAAGGGTAATTTTATAGTGATGAGATTGAAGTCTTCCCAACTTGTGAAAGCAAGTCCCACAGGGGTTCTAGGCAGTAGTGGCATCCCGAGAATAGGGGCAGAGCCTCCCAAAAGTTGCTTTGTTTCAGAGTTAAAAGGGTCCCTTTTGTTATTTGATCCTTACAGCTCTGCAAACAAGGCAACCTTTTTTTAAATCAAGTTTCCTTTTGATTGCAAAAGAAAGAAGGATTTTATAATGTATATATTTTGCACAAAGGCTTGTGTCCTCTTTTCCTCCTTCCTTTCTTCCTTCTTTTCTTTCATTCCTGTCTTGGCCTGTTTTTCTCAGAGGGTAGGCATCATTCAATCCATTGAGGGACAAAATGGTGAAAGAAGAACAAATTTGTTCTCTTTTCTCCAGCAGGAGCATCCATCGTCTTCTGTCCTTGTACACTGGCTCTCTTGGTTCTCAAGACTTCAATCTTGGAGTAGAACTAACTAGTTTCCTGTTCCAGCCTGCAGATGGCATATTGAGGGACTTCACTTCAATAATGTGACAGCCGGGTGCCAGTGGCTCATACCTGTAATGCTAGCTATTCAGGAGGCAGAGATCAGAAGGATCAAGGTTCAAAGCCAGCCCAGGCAAATAGTTCACGAGATCCTGGCTCAAAAAATACCATCACAAAAAAAAAAAAAAAAAATGGTTGGTGAGCGGCTCAAGGTGTAGGCCCTGAGTTCAAACTCCAGTACTATAAAAAAAAAAATCACACGAGTCAATCCCTTACAATAACTTCTCTATCTATAAATACAAATATCTTATTGCTTCTGTTTCTCTGGAGAAGCCTAATATAGGAAGTAATAAATGTCTATGGGATGGAATTACTATTTCTGATTTGGCAACTTCTAAAAACATGGTCAATTGTACTAATGTAGATGAGTGTCCCATCCCACCTCTGCTGGAGGGAGACAGATGCCAGATGAACTATGACATAAATGTTGGGTTTTTATTGTCAAAATTTTAAACATTTAAAAAAAATCTCTAGCTATCAGAAATAAGAAAGGAACCTGAAGCCAGAATTGGGTAGAGATGATGTGTCTACACAACCCACAAACTTAGACAGAGATCCCGAACTGTGGGCTTGGGTTCCACTGTGACCTGAAGAGTAGATGGAGCTTCAGTCCCTGACAGGTGAGGAAGTTGGAGTTGAGATAAAGCCTTAAATTGGAAGCTCTGCCTCTTCCTTGAAAAGGAGACTGGAAAAAAAAATTGTACTCTAGGGTTAGAGAAGCTAGAAGGAAGCTTATTGTCTAAAGAGGACTTAGGTGGAAAAAAATCAATGGCACTTGGGAAAAACAGAAAATCCTCTCTGCTACTTATAGATGAGGGTGTTTGAATTTATTCTATTTCCATGTGCAAGTATCCATCAAGATAAATTGGCATAAAAATTGTTCCAGATAGTAAAATTCATAAATTAGGCTGAAGCAAGACCCATTAAAATTCTGAGATTTAGATAGAAACAATTCAAAAGAGCTCTGAAGGGATGCTTAATAAGTCTGCCAGGAAAAAAAAAAACCCTCCTAAGGATGCTCACAGAGTAAGAAACCACAGGGGAAAGAAATGACCAACATGGAATGTAGACAAATAGACCAGAGAGGCGATGAGTAAAACAGAAACATTTAAAAGAGACTACAAAATAAAGATGATTAGGTAAGAGAAGGAATGGAAGGCACTTAAAGGAGCACAATAGTATGGGGGGGAAGAGTTGAGAAATTTGTAAAAGTTAGGTGTAGTGGCACACTCCTGTAATCCCAGCTACACAGGAGGCAGAGGCAAGAGAATTACAAGTTCAAGGCCAGCCTGGGTAAAGTTAGACAGACCCTATCTCAAATATACAAACCAAAAGAGCTGGGGTGTGTGGCTTAAGTGGTAGAGCACTTGCCTAGCATGAGTGAGGCCCTGGGTTTAATCCAGTACCACAAAAGAAAAAAAAAAAAAGAAGTTCTTTCTTCTTAACTTAGAAGAAATACAGAAATATTTAAGGAAATCACTTGAAATGGAGTAAAAAAAAAAACCGAATAAGAGATTAGTATATATATAAAAAGAAAATACAAAAAAAAAGAGGTTAGTATATATGAAGATTACAGGGGGGAGGAGGTAGGATAAGTGGAGGGGAATGTTAGGAAATGGTGTAGAAGGGTGAATACAGTGCAAGTACATGTGTGCACATATACATAAATGGAAAAATGAGACCTGTTGAAACTATTCCAGGAATGGGAGGAGGGGAAGATAAAGGAGAAGGATGGAAGGAGTGAATTCAACTATGATATATCTGATATATTGTAAGAACTTTTGTAAATGCCACAGTGTATCCCTACCCAGCACAATAGAAAATAATAATAATGATCCTTCAAAAATGTCCACATCTCAATCCCCAGAAAGTCAGGCATATGTCTAATAGAAGTTCCAAAAGAGTTTAATAGGGGAATGATAGGAAGTTATTATGGTAACTATCATGACTGGTGGAGGGAATAAAGAAGAGTAATAGGGAGTAAATATGATCAAAGTACATTATGTGTGTTTATGAAAATGTCACGTGGAACCCATTTTGTACAATTATTATACACTAAGAAAATATATATATGAATATATGTGTGTGTGTGTGTGCATGCACATATATATATTGGCTATATTAGGATTCTCCAGAGAAAAAGAACCAACAGGATCTGTGTGTAAATTAACACATACACACTCATTACACATACATATACACACATATATACACATAGTGGGGGATTTTAACATACTTCCCTAGGTAACTGATAGAGTAAGTTGACAAAATATTAAGACTATATAAGATTTGAACAATACAACCACTAGGGTTTTTTCTTTGTGCTTCCACACTTAAGTTTCTCAGCTTTGAAAGTCCCCCTGCCCTGGTGCCAAGCCTTGTGGATTTTCTCTGTAGAGTGCCAGACATAAAAGGCCACATATTGTTATGATTCCTGAACTGGATGAGGGGTTATAGGAATGCTCTGTATTAACTTTTTTTGTGTGTGGTGGGGATTGAACCCAGGAGGGCCTTCATATGTTCTATCTCTGAGCTATACTACCTTTGCAACTTTTCTGTAAATTTAAAATTATTCTAAAATTAAAAATTTAGACTAAATTTCATTCAAAATTCTAGAAATGGAAACTACAGTATTTGAGATGAAAAAATATATAAAATAGAATAAAAATAGATTAGACATTCAGAGTAAAAGATTAGTGAACTTGGAGATACACTAATAGAAGTTATACCAAGTGATAAAAAAAAAAAAAAGAAGACATGGCTGGGGACATAACTCAACTGGTAGAGCACTTGCCCAGCAGGTGCAAGGCCCTAGGTTCAAGACCCAGGACCACACACACAAAAAAAGGAGGACAGACAGACAAAATTGAATAGAACATCATTAGCAGTGGAGTAAGTTCAAGTAGCCTAATTATAGAAAAACAAAGATAAATATCATATAGACATTTCATCAGAAACAATGCAAGCCAAAAGACAGTGGAACAAAATCTTTACAGAAAGAAAAATAAACCTGTCCATTTATAATTTAAAAATATATTTCAAAAGTAAATGCCACAATGGAGATAGAATAGGTTTTTCAACAAGTGGTGTTTTGGCTACTGGATTTGTACATGCAAAAAGAACAAAGTTGGACACTTAGCTCACACCATATACAGAAAAATTCAAAAGGGATCAAAGACCTAAATCTAAGAGTTAAAACTATAGAATTCTTGGACTTCATTAAAATTAAAAACTTTTTTGCCTCAAAGGACATTATCAAGAAAGTGAGAAAATTCACAAAATGAGAGAAATTATTTGTGAATGATGTAGTAAGTTTCATAAGCAGAATATATAAAGAATTGCTACAGGCTGAGAATGCTGGTACATGTCTATAATCCCAACTACTCAGGGGATGGACATAGGAGGATCACCATGCAAAGCCAGCTCAGCAAAACCATAAGAGCCTATCTGAAAAACAAGAACTAAAGCAGAAAGGGCTGGGGGCATAGCTCACATGGCCTAACAAATGTGAGGCCCTGAGTTTAAAAAACAAACAAAGAACAACAAAAAACCCTCTTAGAGTTCAACAAGAATAGAATATTCTCCAAAGAAGATATACCCATGACCAATAAGCACATGAAAAGATGCTGACCATCACTAGTCATTAGAGAAAGGCAAATCAAAAGACAAGGAGCTCTCACTTCACATTCACTAGGATGGGTATAATGAAAATAAAGGAAAATAGCCAGGAACTGGTGACTCATGCCTTTACGTAATCCTAGCTACTTAGGAGGCTGACGTTGGAGGGTCATGGTTCAAGGCCAGCCCAAATAGTTCGTGAGACCCCATATCCAAAATAACCAGACTAAAATGGGCTGAAGGTGTGGGTTAAGCAGTTCCACTCAAAGTCCTGAGTTCAAACCCCACTTCCCCCCAAAATAAATCAATAAATAGAAATAAAGGAAAATAACAAGTGTTGGGAGAATATGGAGAAACTGGAACTTTCACCTCATACATCACTGGTAGGAATGTAAGATGGTGCAGTTGCTGTGAAAAATAGTCTGGAACTTCCTCAATATGGTTACCATATGATCAAGCAATTCCACTGTTAGGTATAAGAAATGCAAACAAAACTTGTACATATATGTTCATAGCAGCACTCTTCACAATAATCAAAAATGGAAACAATTCAAAATATCATTCAATGGATGAATGAGTAAACAAAATATGGTATATCATGGAATAAACAAAATTCAGTATTATTCACCCTTAAAAAGGATGAATTTTTTTTTTTCAGTACTAGCACTTGAGCCTCAGGGCTTAAACCTTGAGCCACTCCAGCAACCCTTTTTATTTGTGATGGGCTTTTTAGAGGTGGGTTTTGCGAACTATTTGCCCAGGCTGGCTTTGAACTGTGGTTCACTTGATCCCTGCCTCCTGAGTAGCTTGGATCACAGGTGTGAACCCCTGGAGCCCGGCAGGGATGAAGTATTGGCACATACTGCAATATGGATGAATTTTGAAAACATCACCTCAAATGAAAGAAGCCAAACACAAAAGGCCACATGTTGTTATACTTCCATTTATATGAAACTTCCACCATAGGCAAAACAATAGAGAAAGTTGATAAATGGTTGCCAGAGGTCGGTAGTGACTGCCTGATGGGCATGATGTCTCCTAATGAAAGCATTCCGGAATTACATTTTGTAGATGGTTGTGTGACATTGTGGATATATTAAATGCCATTAAAATGTGTATTTTAAATGGATAAAATGGTAAATCTTGTTATATGAATTTTACCACAATAAAAAAGCAGTTACATTAAAAGTTCCTTTTCTCATTCATCCATCAGACATTTATTGAGTAATTCCAGGCAAGATTAACCCTGGATGCCGGGAATACAAAGAATCAGATGTGGTTGGTTTTTGAGTTCTAATAGTAGGGGAGAAAGTGCACTCTGCAAACATTATGTTCAATAAGTGTTACAGTCTCTTTGACATAACAAAGTGTACTAGGGGCTGGCAGAGTGGCTCAAGTAGCAGTACCTCCCTAGCAAGCAGGAGGCCCTGAGTTCAAACCCCAGTACTGCCAAAAAAAAAAAAATGAGTATTGGACACTGGTAGTGGTTGCTTTACCAGTGGGTGTGAGAGATGGGAAGAACAGCAATAGCAAGGCCAAGGCTTGAGGGCAGAGCAGGAGTACACCAGGGGGCTGGCCGCAGGAAGGAATTCCAGGGAGAGGGTGTGGCTGGCAAGCTCAAAAAATTGGTGTCCATGTCTCTGGTTTTTAGCAAACTCCAAAGCAAACATCACATTGCACGTTAGGACAGTGGGATGAGAGGTGGAATAAGTACCAACAGAAATGGCAAAGGAATGACACGGACCTACCAGGGTATGAGGGCCAATGAAGGTATGATTCCAAGCTGGTTACTTGGTGCATGGTGGATTCAGCCAGTCCCTGCCACGGGCATACAGGACATTCTGCTCTTAGGACACATCAGTTTAGACTAGAATATTTAACCCCCTTATCCTATTCCTCTCACTCCATCTCTTTTTTCTTCTCTTTCTTTTCTAGTACAAAATTTTTATTAGGATAGATTCGTTATGGGGGAGGGGATTTGTAGTGACAATTCTGATTAGTCTTATATTATATATTATTTACATTGCCCCCATCGTCTCTCCTTCTGTTCATTCTTTTTCTTTCCTTCCTTCCTTCTTCTTTCTCCTTCCTTCCTTGTTCTTTCTCCTTCCTTCCTTCCCTTTTTTCCTCCCCTCTCTCTCTCTGCTCCTCTCTCCCTCTCCACTATCTCCTTCTCTTTATTCCTCTCCTCTCCTTGCTCCTCTCCCTCCCATACTTGAAACTTCTCTTTTCCTCGGACTTTTCTGTTTTCCTGTTTGAAATGTATGTTACTATGGAAATGTCATAGCACAATATAGTGGCATTTACAAGTGAAGTGTAAAGAATTTTCAAAACATGTAGAAATACAAGACTGGGCTTTAGGGATATAAGCCCTAATTACAGGAGAGCGTTCATGACTTCAGACAGTGTGTCATGAATATAAACACACTCAGAAATTTGAGACAGCACAGAGGAGATAGATGAGAGCTTTATTAAGATTTATGTGCCCAGTTCTTTAAAATGTATATGAGAAATATTAAAAACACAAAAATAGCACATTACTTGGGAAGAACATCTGGAAAAAATGAATGTCAGAATGCCAACATTTACTTATGAATACACACCTCTGGAAGAAGAGAAGGACCAGGGGACCTGGACACCACAGGGAAATGCAGAAAAACCCTCTGCACCATGTTCTATGCTATAAATATGTTCCTTTAAAATTGTATATAAGTGAACTGTTGGTAAATCATTTGTTAAATTCAAGGGTGAACAACGTTTAAAAGATATGTTAGGAATGAGCACTTTAGCTGGACCTAGTGGTGCACACCTGTAAGCCTGGCTACTCAGGAGGTAGAGACAGGACGGTTTCAAGTTTAAGGCTAGCTCAAGCAAAGTTATCAAGAACCTGTCTCAAAAAACAAAAGGGTTGGGGATGTGGGTCAAGTGCTTTCTAGCAAAACGAGGCCCTGGGTTCAATCCCCTATAAGTATTGAGAGGGGGAAGAACATTTTAGTAAAGAAAATTATTATCAATTACATAGTAGATAAAAACCCTGAATTTATTGAGGTTCAGGATCCTTCATTATTATCCTTCCTCTGCCACTAGCTAGATGTGTGATTCAAAAAAAGTCACTCAACCTTGCTGGGCCAATTTCCTCAGCTACTCTGAGTTGTAATTCTGAATTTTCACTTATTAGGTACTTAAAGCAAGGTACGGGGACTGGCCCACAGCCTAATGCCCAGTTGCTTTGAGAACTAATATTCCAAACCAAACCCTGTGGACAGCCATAGGGCCCTTCTACAGAAGAGGAGCTAAGCATGTCCCAGCCAACTGGCTGATTACCATTGTGCTGTGCATTTGGCTTCTTCATACCCTGCTTTCTCATTTCTACAACCACCCTAACTGTGATCATTCCAACTTTTTGCTCCAAATTCCTTACAAACTCTTGGTCCTCATTGCTGTCTTCTGGGAAATATTGAGAGTCTAAGGTTCAGGAGCCCATTCTTGGTGTATCTTTCACATCTCACCCTTCTTCCCCCAATCCCACAGAGCAGGGCACTGGCTAAGGGCAAGGGTTGTGCCCTCTGTGTCTAGCACAGGCCAGACCCAAAGAAGGAATTCAGTAAATGATTGTCCTCTGGGTATTTTTGAAGGAGGAAGCTGAGGCAAAGAGATGGGTCTGGGAAATGTTCACTAGGGGTGAACTTCTGGTGTTTCTTTAAGCATTTCTGAACTTTCCAAATTTTCTACCATGAGCAAAAATATTAACAAGCCACAACCGTTAAACCCTCTTTTTCCTGGCTTCTTGTCAATGCCCTGATCTCTCATAAATAATGCATTAACCAGTCCCTTTCTAACACTGCAAATTTACTAAGTTTGCCAATGTCTGGCACAGGATACAGGGCACAGGGTTTTTCTTTAAGAAAACAGTCATTAAAAATTTTCTAGTTTGTTATGCTTACAAAGCAATGACACTATGCATCTGTCTTTGTGGATCTAACACCTGCCATCCAGCCCCACATAAGGACTCCTGCCAACTGACTCTAGAAAAGGCCATTTATAACAGTATTTAGGTACCACCTTGATCAATCTGTCATACAGGAAGTACAAAACATAACTATAAAGGTTCATTTGCCACTTTGTTCCCTATATTGTTTTCAGTATTTCTTTTGTACATAGAAGTTGTGAGAAGCTCCAGTTAATGTTTAAAACTGTGGGAAGATAAATCAGACTCAGTTCTGATTTATCAGGTCAGTTCTCTAACAGGAAAAGTATGGTCCAAAACAGCAAAAGTAGGACCTGGTAAAACATGCAGTCATTTAAAAAAAAAAAATAGGCACTTGATCTTTTGTCTGTGTCTGTTTTATTTCACTAGAGTAAATGTGTCCTTGAGGTAAAGGCAAAACATTTCTTCCTGATTAAATTGTAGATGTAAACTTTACAATGTAATTCAATAAGAAAGCAATTAACCTCTAAAAAATTTGTTTGTCTTCTTAAGCAAAAACAGACTCGGGCCTTATGAACTAGCAGGAGATGCAAGGCAATAGTGGGTCAGGCCTTTTGCTGATTAACACCTTGGAGAGTAGGCCAGGAGCTGTCAGGAAGACTGTCTATTGGAGCTCTTACTGAATGCCAGGACTTGTGCATATATACATATATATATAAAATATTAATGTAAGTCTCACATGTAATACTTTATTTTGACTCATTTTCTCTTACTCTTTATCTCTATCCTTCACTTAAATGTGTGCCCATATGAAGAAATATTTTTTTCTTGTTTATTGCTATATTCTATGTCTGGAACAGTGTCAGACACATGTAACCACTCAAAAATATTTGTTGAATGAAAAAAATGAACAACACTATGAGATAGATATTATTGTCTTCTTATAGATGAGTAAACCGAGGCACTAAGAGGGTACAAATCAACTGCCCAGTCACATAGCTAGCTAAGAAGTTAGAACAAAAATTCAAGTCTTGCTTTTGTTCTTTCTATAGACCAGAGATTTACAGTTATATCTCGAAGAGTTCATCCAGGTTGACAAATCTGTATGTCTACAAACATGGATTTTACCTTGTATACGCATTTCAAGGCTTGAAAGGTTTTCACCAGGGAGATCATTTAACATTTTAATGTTAATCATTTTACTAAAGTAGCAATTAAATACCCATTTCCCCCATATAACAATTTCATATGGGTAGGCATTAGCTACATAATTTGTCACTTTAAAATCCTACAACATGATTACTCTTCAGATGTAAGTATAGTAATTCTAGGTGACAACAAAATAACACTTGCAAATCTTAAATTTTGTAAGTTACAACATTCAGATGACTAATGATTTGCATGTAGTATTCTCAATGTAGGGCACCAAATGTTCCAGTGTACATCCATGTGCTTGAGTGTGCCAGTACAAAAGGAGGTAGACTTGCACATTGAAAGGTATTCCTAAAGAAATTATATGGAAAGCTCACAGATCCTTTAGAGAATCAACTGTAATAAAATCCATCTTAAGAATTTACTTTGTGTGACAGTGAAATCCAAAGGAAGTTAATTTTACCTGGGAGAGAATTTCCTATCCTTTTCCATTTGTTAGAATATACTTGATCCTTAAGTTGTCTTTTACCTACCTAGGACCACATAATAGTAGCATGTCATTCATGGTGTCTTCTCATAAACACTTTGGTGTTTTTGTAGGAATTCTGGTCCCATCCCTTCTTCTCTGGGGCAGGTCTTTTTCCCTTCTGTCTCATTCTTGCCACCAACACATCACCAAAGCAGTGATTTGGCCTCAATCTCTCCACTGCCAAGTTTTGATATTATTTTATACTGATAATAAAAACAGTAATAGTTTGTAGAAATATATTTTAAAAGCATAAAATCAGGAAAATTTAAAATACCCATAATTCAACAAATCAGAGTTAGCATGCATTTTCTAGTCATTTAAAAACACCACTTTTTGGATTCATATATACAATTTTGTATCACTCTTTTCACCAAATTTTATGACCATTTTTGCCATTCTGTTAAATACTCTTCATTAACATTCATCATGATGACTGCACACTAATCTATTGTATAGTCATACTGTAATTTACTTAACCAATTTTCTATGGTTGGACTTTTAGATTATTAAGCATAAATTTGGTCCACATTTTAAACTGTTTCTTTAGGACAGATTTCCAGAAGTGGAATTAGAGGATCAGAGGACATAAATACTCTTAAAGCTCCTAATAGATACCGCCAAATTGCCTTTTCAGAAAACTATTGCCAACTTACACTTCCAATGCTGCCAGTATGTTTTTATACCAATGCAGATCTGTGGAAAGGATAATAAAACACAAGTGGAACATACAGTCCTGGAATTATTAATGCAGTTGGAGGCATCATGACCACAGCGTGAGGGAACATAACAAAGGTCATACCTATTTCCAGGTACACAGGTAACAATGACTTAGTGTGAGCACACAGAACAGTCTTGCAAGAGCAAAGAATGATATGATTAGATTTCAGATTTGTCAATTCTAGGACTTGGGTCTGTTTTGTCCATTGCTGTCTGTTAGCACACAGGTCAGTGCATGGCACACACTGCCACACAGTAAACATCTGTTCAGTGAATTAACACGGAATCTTTCAAATGGTCTTTCAGCCTCTGTAAGGTTTAGTCACTCCTTATTCAGGGGAAACAGACAAGTTAATCAGCCACCCTTGTAAAATTTTGTCCAATCCTGAAATTCTGTTACAACTTTGGAAAATCAGCTTAAACAAAGTGACAGTAAAAAGATAAGCAGACTCACCTAAAGGTATGCGTGGGTGTGCATACATGTTGCATGTGTGTGTGTATACAAAATATACTTCATGAGTTTTGTCACCTCCATAGCACACACTATAATAGATGATAACATAAAGTTAGTCAAATGCCCATGGTGAAGGCATTTTTTGGAACTACCGTTAGTTCATTTTAATATTGCTGCTTGCAACTTGGCATCATTTTAAGGATTGCCAAAATAAATTTCAAGATATTTTATTAGAATAACATAGGTAGTAGATTGTGTAATATGACTTTTTAGTCAAACACAGCACAAAATTCACTTGTGAACCAGAATATGGTCAAGATGAAATAGCCAACCATTCAGCTCTAGTTCACTCTTATAAAGATTCTTTCCAGTATTCCACAATTTCTGTATAGTAACTTGTGAGGTACTGCCAGATTGCCTTGGCATTGGCAGTGTTACTGATGGAAAACAATCAATCATCCGTCATTTTTATACACACTTTACATACACTAGATTAAGTGCAGGCAAGCTATGGGCCATGGGCAAATCTGGTCCACCACCTGTTTTTCTGTGGCCCACAAGCTAAGAATATTTGTTTTTGTTTTTACATTTTTAATGGTTGGGAAAAAGTCAAAATAGTTTGTGAAAATTAAACAAAATTCAAATTCCAGTATCCATTTATAAAGTTTGATTGGAATACAGTCATGCTCCTATTTCCAAATTAGCTATCTGCTTTTATGCTAAAATGTTGAGTAGTTGTGATAGAGACCATATGGCCCATAAAGCCTAGGGTTATCCTTTATAGAAGTCTGCTGACCTGTGCGTTAGACCCAAGTGGCCCTTTGGAGGTACTGAAGTGTCCCACTAGATTGTTTGTGAATAATAATACTGTGATGTACCTTGCACAGTATTTGCAATGGTCTGATAAGGCAGAGACTAGAGATCATAAATCCATGAGGACTGCCTCAGATCGGGTGTAAAAGCTTACAAAAATCCAACTAAAGCAGCAGTTAGAGAATGCAGAGCAACATTCATTTCAGAAGCCAAGGGAGGCTCTTACAAATTAAGCAACATGGGACCCTAATGAGAGCCTAGTCAGACATGCTGGTGATGGTATCTGCAAATAGCAGGCAAACAGCAATATGTGTAACAGTTCCCTAATAATACTCCACTCCTTTACCAAGTGTCCTCAAGTCATATTACATCCATGTTTATCCAGGCATTTGCACACAAATGTGGATTTTGATTAAGAAATGGATCTGAAAGGAAGGGTCTGGAAAGTAGGCCCCAGGTACACATTCTTCTCAATGATAGCCTTTCTTTCTTTCTTTTCCCCTTTGACACAGGGTCTCCCTACTTAGCCTAGGCTGACCTCAAACTTGGAATTCTTCTGCCTCAGCCTTCCAAATGCTAGGATTACAGGCATGCATTACCCAATTCTCTAAGCAAGAGCAAAGCCCTGAGTTCAAACCCCAGTACCAACAAGAACAAAAAAAAATTCAATACTCAGAGGCAGAATTCAACAACTACAGAACCATCCTCATGTTTTTCTAAGTTAAAGATTCAGTGAACATTTTTTCTCTTTTTGATTACTACTAATGGGGAAAATATGGAACAAAATGGGTGATGGAATACAGGAAAGGATTTGATAAATCAATGGGACAATCTACCATAGGAGTTATCTATTCCTCCTAGGCTTTCAGCTGTGGCAAATAACATCCCACGCGGACTTTGAACGAGTATGGGAATGAGGGTGGATGTGGGGCAGAAGATCAGCCTGAGAGGAAAGAGATTCACTGGCTGTGTTAAGCTTGTGAACTAGTCAAGGTTTGCAGATGTCCACCTCTCCTCTTGACATCCCACAGAAAGCTAGGCTTGATCTCCTGTATTTAGGTAGCATGTCTCTTGCCAGGGAAAATACTTTTGTTGGGAGAATGGGATTTGGATGTTATAGCTCTGAAAAGGTTTTATGACTCTAAGGATCAGATGTAACCAAATTGCTTCCTTGACAAATTGGAGCACAGCAGGGTATTTTTGCTCTAATGGGACCATGGCTAAAGTCAAGAATTAGGAAAGATCCAAAAATCAGAGGGGAGAAGAGTTGTGAGGCAGGTGTAAACCATGACCAAAATGGTAATTCAATAATCAGCGTACCAATGGGGACTAAGAGCAGCTCTTGGAGGTGTGGTTCAGAACCAGAAAACAAAACATTTGGAATCAGAGAATGGACAGCAAACTGGTGGAGAATAAATTGAGAGAAATGACAGCCAAGCCCAAGAGGCTGAGGTGTGAGCTGGGGCTTGATCTGAGACTATAGGACCAGGAACTCAAGATGCTTGGGAAGCAAGGTGCAGACCAGGGCAAAACTTGGAACAATAATAATGTGATTTGATGGATGGTACATAGGAGCACTGTTATAGCAGAACTCTCCAGTTTAAGAGTACTCCTAAGATCTCAGCTCTAGCCTTGGGCTTAGTAATTCTGAGCAGCTATGCTCTAAATGGATATTAGGGCAATAACTTAACTTCCCCTAAATCTGAAGCATCCTACTATCACCAAATATTTTCTGGGAAGCCTTGCCCTGGGTTCAAGTGGTAGTTCAACCAATTACTTGGAGCATGCTCTAAGGTAGTAAGTTAAGAATTCACTCTCCTGATCACCTACTGCAACAGGTTGCTGTGGGGACTTTTTTCCTGAAGTAGAGTGCTCTGGTGGCAGGTGCTTGCAAGGAAACCAGCACCTCATCTGATATAGGAAGACAAAGTAGTGAAACAGAATGTCTGAAACTGCTAAGTAGGTGGAAAGTTGCTGCTGGGTTTAAGAGTTTTCTTACACAATCTCTTTTCTTTGTGGGACAAAGTCCAGCTTTCAAGGTGTCCCAAAACTGACAGGGATTAGTGTGGAACTTATGCTTTTTTGAAGACAGTAGTAGAGATGATAAAAGAAGTTAACTGTGTTGATATAGTAAGTGTTGAGCTTCTATCCATCAGTAGTTTACTTCCCAATTTGTTAAATAAGAGCTGTTATGTACCATAACCCTTGGGTCAAATGCAGATATTGGCCAATGCTGTGAAATGTTTACCTCCCCCTTCTCCTGCTCCTTATCAGGCATTCTGAAATGTTTAAAGTCTATGTGGTATTACTTGGAACCCACTTGGGAAGAATTCTATTCTATAAATCCTGGCAAAGAGGCAGGAACAGAAGAGATAGTTTGAACTTGTACAGACGGCTTTTTTGGGGTCCAGTGGAAAAATCAGATAATTAGACAAGTTATTATAAACCTATTCACAGACTCATGGGAAGCAATTTGTAAACTACTGACATAAGGTTGAGGAAGAGGAGTATCCCAAATTGTTCAGTCTGCCATACCATTACCTTCCCCTTCATTTCATTTTATTTATTTTTTTGTGAGAGGTTCTTACTATGTGACCCAGGCAAGCCTTGAACTTGAGATCCTCCTGCCTCAGTATCCCAAGTGCTGGGACTACAGGTGTATGCCACCAAGCCTGGCTCTCTCTTCCCATTTAGACTGCTATTTTAGCCACTAGTGCCATCATTTTCTAGTGACACAGGTCTCAAGCCTCATGCTATTCTACCTCCAGGGAAGTTTTCAATAATCTTATAGTGCTTTGTCTCACCCTCTTCATGGATCTAGTATAAGAACCACCTCCTCCATGAAGCCCATTCACCCTTGGTGATCTCATTTCGTAATTTCACATCGTTGATGCCCAGCAGTGGTCTAAAAACAGCAGGTGCTCAAAACACACCTAACAGTATTGGTGTTAGTTACTAAAAACAGGATGCCACGTGGCAATCAGTAATAGACCCCAGACTCACTTAATTCACCTGGTCTTTCTCCTCACACATCAGTCTTGGCCTGGGTCATCCATTTATATTTTCTAAGGCCAGATCCTTCTCTTCCAGTATAGGGGACACCCAAATAAGTAGGAGTTCATAGCACAGGCCTAGAATGAAACAAACCTAGTTCTTCTGTAAGGGAAAGGTCTGTGAGATCAGTGGCCAACCCCTGCATTCTGGTGGCTCCCACTGAGTCATTTGGACTGGATCAACCGTTAGGTCCAGCATCACTCAAGATGTCAGCATGCCACTACCCTCTGTACCATACCTCAGGCCCTAACTGCAAAGCAGTATGAAACTGGAGGCCATCTTTTGTGGGGGGGCCGGGGGGTCCTCCCAGAAGAGCTTGTCTCCTTGGGTACAGAGATAGAGACTCCAAAAGCGCCTACCCCTACTTTTCACTGGTATGATCCTCTGAGGCAGAATGATGAACACAAAGGAAGAGGACAACCATAACAAGCTGAGGTGGGAGCAGTAAAGAGATCCAAATGTGTTAAGCAAAAGAAATCAAGGACAAGCAAGCACCAGAAGTCAACAGCCAAAAGCACTCCAGAATGGTGGAGAAGAGCAAGGAAGAAGGTGTAGTAGCCCGGCATAGAATAAGCAAGAGAGCCACAACAGGCAGGGGAGGAGTGGTAGAGAAGCTGAAAGCAGACGAGCAGCAGATGAAGGGGCCTAATATGCAGGCAGCTGGCTAGCTCAGGTTCAGCTGCCTCTGGTTTCTTTCACCATGGTGTGAACCAATCCTGAGCAACTCTGGTGGGAAGGCTTGCTGAAGATGACCCCTGCAGAAGCTGGCTGGCAGGGTAATGGATTCTGGGATGTGGTAAAGGCAGAGTCATTTCCCCACCAGCTTCACCCTGCAGATGACTCCATGTTTCAGAATTTGCTACCTTCTTCCTCAAACATGAGCTATTTTTCCTAGTTTCCTTTGAAAGGTCAAACCGAAAGTCAAGTTTTCCAGGTTTAGGCTCATCTTTCATAAGACCAGATGTAAGTTTGGCAGAAACCTTCCTCATGTTCAAGTTTTCTTTCAGAATGAGTCTAACAGTTTCCTTATCTAAATTTAATTCTTCAGCCATCATTCTCACAGTTAACTGCCTGTTTGAAGAAACCAAGTCCCTGACCTGTATGCTTTCATTTGTCCTGTGGGTGACTGGACGACCGCTTCGTGCATTGTCTCGAACATCTTCCCGCCCTTCTTTAAACCTTTTATGCCAGTCAAAAACTCGGGCCCTTGACATTACTTCATCCCCATAGGCTTCTTTTAAAAGATGGTGGGTCTCACTTGCAGACTTGTTCAATTTCACGCAAAATTTGATACTAATCCTTTGTTCTAAATAGCGGTCACTCATTTTGGCACTAACGAGGAGCGTTAACAGGCCAGAATTGTGAGGGAAGAAACAGGGACCACTCTCTATGATGTTGTAGTCGTAATCATGTCGCTATTCTTTCTTCTCGGGAATCCTCACGAGGAAGGAGTAAAGCCTTCCTTAGTTTTCGCCCTTTAGCGTCTACTCGAGGCCGAGGAGGCCAGATATGAGAAGTTAACGGGCCCAAAGAGTACACGGAAAGCTGGGAAAAATTAAATCCCATACAACCACATCTGCGTCCAACCCGTACACCCAGCTCCGTCGGGAGTTGGCAAATCGGTCTCCAAAGCACGTCCCAATTCCGCGGCTCTTAAGAGTCTATGACGATTTCCGCAATAGACGCCTAAATGGTGGCAATTTAAGCAAGAGAGGAGAGATGAAGAAATGATGTACCGTGCAAGCTCGCCCCAGAGCTGCAGAAACCCGCGCACGACAAATCTACGCGGCGGCCGGAAAATACCCAGCTTTAGAGTCCCAGGAGACTGACCCGCATGCGCAATTCCCTCCTCGCGGGGTAGGCTGTTCGCATGCGCACTTCCGCAGTGCTCCAGGCCCCGCCTCCGCCTCGGCCTCGCCACACCCCGGCGCTCCTCCTTGCGCGTGCCCGCCTGCGGAGAGATCGGCTCAAAGCAGGGCGGGGGAGGAAGGCTGAGGGAAGAGAGGGCACCCCCGGACGCCGGGGTGCATTGTGGGAAGGAGGCGGCAGCGTCCCGGGCGGGCGGGAGGTGCACCAGCGGCGGCGGCGGCGGTAAATCCTCCCGGCCGCTCACAGCACTGTGGAGCCGCGTCCCCAGCCCGGCCTCGGACCGCGCGCCCCTCCTGCCCCTCGCGGCTTCTCGCGCGCCCGCCCCTCCCCCGCGCGCGGCCCTGCCGAGCCGGCCGGCCGGCCTGGCTCCCCTCCCCGGCCCCGACGGGCGGGCAGACTGCCCTGAGGAGGCAGGGAGGGGAAGGCTGGGCCGGCCGGCGGGTGGGCAACGATGCCGAACTTCTGCGCGGCCCCCAACTGCACGCGGAAGAGCACGCAGTCAGACCTGGCCTTCTTCAGGTTCCCGCGGGACCCGGCCAGGTAAGCGCGGTGTGGCGCCGGCTGCCGGGCCCACTGCGCTGTGCGCGCTGCTGGCTTCGGGTCGGGGGACGGCGGGGGACCTCCGCGCACGTGCGTCCGCTGGAGCTCGGCGTCCAGGGCATCACCCGACACGCCACGCTGCCTTCCTTGGTCGATTCGCTGTGTGGCCTCGGGCTAGCCGCTTTCCTTTCTGGGCTTCCTTAGCTGTCAAGGAGGGGCTTGGCGGGCCCTGCCCTCTCCCCCTGCCACCCTTCTGCCCCAGGACAGTGTTTTTGCTTGGAGTCGGGCCACCTTCTTTGATCTCAAGTCAGGTCACAGTTACTGTCGCCTTCGGACTTGTCGCTGCAGTGTTCGAGTTCACGCTCTGACCGTTACTCATCTCCTTTGGTTATTGCGAGGATGACGGGAGTGGGCGATACACGTGAGGGCGTGGGAATTGGTGTGAAATTGCTTCCTTGACGTAATCCGCGCGCCGACTTGTATTTAGGCAGTGAAGGGCTGTGTGTGAAAGGCCTCTCTTGTTGATTCATTTAAAAATCAATGCCTACTATGTGGGGATTACTGAAGTCAGGTAAATAAGACTGTCACGGCCAGCAGAAAGCTCATAATCCATGGGGGGAGGCAAATATATCGACCGGCGATTATAGTGTAACATGACACTTATTCAACACACATTTATTGAAGGCCTGTTGTAACTCTGCTAGACATTGGTCTGAGCAGGGGCAGGAGTGGTGCAGACGAACAAATGAGAGTCCCTACGTAACCCTGCACGGTGGCTCACGCCTGTAGTCCTAGTTAGTACGGAGATGGAGATCGGGAAGATGGAGATTGGAGGCCAGCTCCAGGCAAAAAGTTCTGGAGTCCCATCTCAGTCAATAAAAACCGTGTGTGGTGGCGCGTCCCTTGTCAACCCAGCCACACAAGAAGCATAGTAGGAAGATTGTGGTCCAGGCCAGTCAAGCACAGTTTTGAGACCCTATTCGCAAAGTAGAGCTGGGGTCCTGGCTCAAGTGGTAGAGCACCTGTCTTAGAAAGCAGAAGGTCCTGAGTTCAAACCCCAGCTTCGGAGGGAAAAAAAGTCTTTACTTTTAGGGATGACACTCTAGTAAGAGGAAATAGACAAGTTAAGATATGTACAGCAGTGTGTCAGTGATAAATACCATGGAGAAAAATAGAAGTTGGAGAGAGTAATGGTAGCAGGGGAGTCATAATTGCTCTTGAAAATGGGGTGAGCAGAAAGTCCTCACTTAGGTGAATTTGAACAAAGTTGAAGTAGATGAGGTGGCCAGGCATGAATATATCTTGGGGAAGAGCATTCTGGACTCAGGACACAGTAAGAGCAAGGCAGGCCATGCTTGATGAGACTAGAAAGCATTTGTAATGGGGAGAGACAGATTTTATAGGAAATTGTAGTCCATGGGAAACACTGGCATTTATTCTGAGTGAGAAAGGAAGGTTTAGAGTAGAGACTTGTATTTTAACAGCATCACTGGTTGGTTGTTAAATGCAGGGAAGAAAAGGTGAAAGCAGGAAGACCAATTAAATGCTAGTGCAATAATACAGATTGGGGGGAGTGGGGCTGGCAAATTGTTGCTTTTGAGGTAAGGTTCGAAGGTGAAGCCAACAGGATTTGCTAAGGGTTTAGATGTAAGAGAAAAAGAGGAGTCAAGAATAGCTCCTGAGATTTTTAACCTGAGCCTTTGCTAAGATAGGAAAAACTAGAAGAGCAGGCTTGATGGAGGGCTGTTAAAGTTTGATTTGGGCATGATATCAGAATAGATGTCTTTCTTCACATACAGAAATGAAATCAGAATGACCTATATTTAAATAAATGACCTAAATATAAGAGCTAAAGCCATTAAACTCTTAGAAGAAAGCATAGAAGTGAGTCATCGTGGGATTTGGCAACAGATTCTTAGATATAAACCAAAAACTTGCCATGAAAGGAAAAATAGGACTCATGTGGTAGAGTGCCTGCTTTGCAAAAAAAAAAAAATATTATCACAGTTAAACTTTTGTATACCAAAAGACTATCAAGAAAATGGAGAAAATTAAAAAGATTATTTGCAAATAGTACAACTTGATAAGGGTCTAGCACCCAAAATATATAAAGAAATCCTAAATTCAACGAGGAAAAGACAACCCAGTTACAAAACGGGCAAAGGACTTGAGTATATGTTTCTCCAAAGAGATAGAAATGACTCAACATCATTAGTTATTAGGGAAATTGAAATCAAAACTACAATAAGTGACAAACAGAATTATGATATCACCCAGCAGTTTCATTCCTAGGTGTATAGAATATTATTCTGTCATAAAAAGAAATGAAGTACCAATACGTGCTAAACGTGGATGAACCTCAGACATTATGCTAAGTGAAAGAAGCCAGACGCAAAAGGTCATATGTTGCATGGTTCCATTTATATGAAATGGCCAGATTAGGTCAATCCAAAGAGAAAAAGAGCAAATTGGTTGCCTGGAGCTGGAGGAAAATGAAACTGATTAGTGGATATGTCATTTCTGTCCATATGTACCATATGTAGTTGAGTGCTGTTTTCATTACGCTAAGGAAAGTATGGCCCACTGGGGCTTACATTGTCAGATTTGGAAGATTTCAGATCTAGTGCAATCTCCCTTGAAATGCTGGAATTCCATAAGTACTAGTAACTTTTGACCTTTTCGAGGTCATTGTTCCCCCCACCACCTTTTTTTTTTTTTTTTTTGGCAGTACTAAGGGTTTAAACTCGGGGCCTCATGCTTGCTAGGCAGGCGCTCCTCTACCACTTGAGCAACTCGGCCAGCCCCATTGTCCCTGTTGCAAATAGCATAAGGTAAAGGACTCTTACCTGAGAAAAAGACATGAGATGCTTTTGCATTCCACCATTAAGGTGTGTATGGGCCCTTTTGGGCCATGTGAATGAATATCTGCCTTTGCTAAAGTACCTCCAGTGAGGTACTTTGTGAGGGGACACCTGAGGATTTTGGACAGCTTTGGTTGTTGTTTCTTCCTTGTTTTGAGTGCAAATTGCTTTCCGTAATTTATGCTTTGGAGATCTTAGCTTTGTTCCTAGGGTCCCACTGAGCAGGTCTGTGCCCTTTTCCATGGAAGAAACTGTTCCATGTTCCAATTTTAAGACCAAATTGTACACTTTTCTGAATTCTTTTTAAACATTTATTAAGATACAATTCATCCAATAAAAGTGCATAATTTAATGGTTTTGGCATATTGCATTAGTTTAGGTTTTTGGTAAAGTACATATAACAATTGGTCATTTTAACTTAAATGTGCAATTTGGTGGCATTAATATGTTTTTTGTTATGCCAAAATATTTTGACAGTTTCTTTTTCACTATGCCTAGAGTTTTAATATAAGCTTTTGCATTCAACCATCAAGGTGTGCATGGCCCCTTATACACCTTGTAGTTTCCAGAGGTATTTATTAAATTAATAACAGTATTTTAACTACAGTTCTTTTTAGTCCTGTAAAATGGGTTGCAGGGAAGGTTGATAAAAGGTGCTACTACCAATCTATTGTTCAAAAGTTAACTGACCTTGTTAACTAACAAAGTTAAATATATTTAATTCTGTTAAATAGTACATTTCCCATTCATTGTATTTATAAGTTCCATGAACTTTTAGAAACAGCTCTTTAGAAATGATTAAATCAAAATGTAATCAATTAAAAAAAGACTGGAATTCACATATCATAATAATTCTTACTGGCTTAGAAAAAGTGGCATTAAGATGCTTTTTTAAAGTGAAATAACTCAGCTTAGTGCAGTGACACGGAGGTCATTGGTTATCAGCCTTCCCTAAACTGGCTTGCCTAATGCAAAGACTTGGTGGGGGCCTGTAGGCAGCTCACAGAGAGGCTCATCCCCAAGTTGCATGAAAGTATACAGGTGGGGCTAATGAATTGCCCCTATTACAGTGAGTTGCCTCCTGAGGCAATTAGTGCTAACCTGATCGTGAGGGTGAAGTCTTCCAAGGTTAGGTTAGTTGAGAATTGTTCTCCATCTTATAAAATGTAAAACAGTAATTTTTCTGGGGGCTTATGATGGTCGCTATCTTAGTCCATTTGGACTGCTATAATAAGATACCTTAGATCTCATAATTTATAACCAACAGATATTATAACAAAACACCATAGACTGGATAATTTATAAACAACAGAAATTTATTTCTTACAGTCAAGACCGCAGCAGATTTGGTGTTTGGTGAGGTCTTGTTCATAGATGGTGCCTTGTTGTTGAGTGCTCACACACAGAGATAAACAAGTTCTCTTGGGCCACTTCTCTAAGGGTATTAAGCCTATTCTCCCTGTACATGCCCCACTTTCCAACACCATGAGGAATAAGTTTCAACATGCAAATTTTGGGGAACACACTCAGACCATAGCAGTCCCCAGGACCCTCTCAGGGGGTCTGCAGTGTCAAAGCTGCTTTCATAATAACACTGATATTGTTTGCCATTTTTATGCTCCTCCTTTCAGGAGTGTACAATGAAATATGAGGGGTACTATTAACATGTTGGCATCATTGCTCAGATAAGTTGTATATTGTGCTTTCCAGAATTTAAAAATTATAATTATTCAAATCCAGGTGTTTGGTAGACCTTTTCTTAAAAGTGACTGAAGTAAGCCTGCCACTTTATTTTATTTTTATTTTTTTGAGGCATGGTCTTTTGCAGCTCAGACTGGCCTTGAGCATATGATCCTCCTGCCTCAACCTCCCAAGTTCTGGGATTATAAGAATGGACCACCACACCCAGGTAATAAGCCTGCCACTTTAAGGAAAACTACTGCTATTCTAGAATTCAAGTGAAAATTAGAATTTTGGAAAATGAATAGTGTGCCACCATCACCTTGACAGCTCTCTAAGACTTAAAACACTTTTCTGATGAGTCATTCATCAATGACGTGGGTTTTTTTTATTATTATTATTTTTATTTTACCGTTTTTATATTTACTCACACGTATATACATTGTTTGGGACACACACACACACACCCTTTCCGGGCAGAACCTGTTCTACCCTCTTGTTCTCCAATTTTGTTGAAGGGAAAACTTAAGAGATAATAAGAAAGACATAGTGGTTTTTGCTAGTTTGAGATAAAGATTGCTATACAGAGAGATGCCTAGTATTGCTTCCATGCACTTGATGTGGTTTTTTAATGTCATATAATGAAATGTATTTAACCTCAGATGGTCTATAAACTCACTGAAGTAATATTGTCCAAGTGATCAATTTATGATTTTATAGATATGAATAGATAAAAAATGTATTCAAAGTGCAAAGGAGACCAATATATTTTAACGTAATCATGTGTGAAAAAGCTCATTGATGTGGTTTCAGAGTCCACATTGCAGCTAATTTTTAAGAAACTACTACTTGTGGAGTTTGGTGTAGTATTAAAGAATATACAAAATGGTGGCTCACATCTGTAATCCTAGCTACTCGGGAGGCAGAGATCAGGAAGATCACAGTTTGAAATCAGCCAGGGCAAATAGTTCAAGAAAACCCATCTCAAAAACACCCAACACAAAGAAGGACCGGAGGAGTGGCTCATGGGTACCTGTCTAGCAAGCGTGAGACCCTGAGTTCAAACCCCTGTACTGGAAAAAACACACACACGCACACACACACACAAAATCATATGGAAAAGTGAGGAGTATTTTTATAGTATTTTAAACTACATATCAATTTGAGACTGGATTTATGGCAACAGATTAAATACAGAAGCAGCCATGAGAATCCTAGCTGTCTTCTGTTAAACTAGATATTAAAAGATTTACAAAGATCAAAAACAGTGTCATTAATCTTACTACATATTTATTTTGAAAACATATTTTTCATTAAAATATTACCTAACACAGGTAATGGGGTTGCTATTTTTAGTGAATTAATAGTTTTTTTAATTTCTCAGTTTTAATTTCATAATAATGAATATTGATAGATAAAAGGATGTTTGTGATGGAGAGAAATAGACAGATTCAGGGAGTCACCCCCTACTCTGCAAAATGAAAGGGCCCCAGAGTCTGGAGTATAGGGAACAGAACAGTGACAGGGAGAGCCATGAAAGGGGGACATTGGTAAAAATTTGAGAGATAATTATGTAACTATGCATGTTTGTATGTAAGTATATATACATGTCTACATGTATGGATAAAAAAGACTTGGGGTCATATGTAACTTATGATTTATTGATGCAAAAACATATATGCACATATCACAAATCATAAGTGTATAGCATTTTGGATTTCCAGAGTTACATACCCATGAAATTTTTTTAAAAATAGAGTACTGTTAATATCTCAAACACCCTTCCTCCACTGCCTCTCCAGTCATTATCCCACTCTCCCCAGTAATGGCCACTGTGACTTCACATACCTTAGATTATTTAAGTTTGGGAGAGAAGGAGAAGAGTGAGGTGACTCTTGAATATGACCTGGACCTCAGAAGCCTCTTTATGCCCATTTCCAGGTACCTCTTCCCAAATGAATCTATTATGCTATTACTTGATGGGGAGCCCCAAGACCATCCCCTATTCAGAAGTTCATTAGAAGGACTCATGGGATTTGGTATACAGTGGTACTCACAGCTAAAATTTATTACAACAGTTTAGTAAGTGTACACATCTGAATCATAAGGAAAAAAAAAGACTGAATCAAGAGGAATCCATTATGCTCTGTCCCTCCCATAAGAAGTCATACTGAGCCCATTCACCCACTGTAATGAAAATGGAACAACCTCCCTGCCATGTTTCTGTCCAGAGAAGCCATTAGAGACCCAATACCCAAGGTTTTTATTGGGGCCTGCTCACACAGGCAGCTCCTGCCTAGCATGTGCTAAAACTTGAGACTCCTAGAAGGAAGAGTTACTCTATAAATCATTATTTGCATAGTCTAGGCACAGTGAGCTGCCTTACCAGTTAGGAAACATTTTATGTCCGTGTAGGGAATTATTTACCACCAGCCCAGTTCCCACACACTGACCAAAGGCCCTTAACATACAGGCCTTTCTAAAGATAGCAATTTCAGGCTGTTAACTCTTTCTGACAAAGCCCATAGATGAGTTTGGCTGTTCTTGAATTTCATACAAAAGTAATCATATAACGTATTCTTGGCTCCTTCCACCTGACATTTTGAGATTGTAGAATTTACTCATTCCAGGGCAGGTAGTATTCCAGTGAATGAATATACAACCATTTATCGTTTCTGTTGTGATGGGGAGAGTGGGAGTGGTTTCGCCCGTTTCCCAACATTTGGTATTACCTCTCTACACTGTAGTTGTTCTTGTGGGTATGTGGTAATGTTTGTGATTTTTTTTTTTAATTAGTATTTTCTTGATGAGAATGGGCTTAAATTTTTTTTATCTTGTATATTGACCATTTCAATAATTTTATTACTGTAAAGTTCCTGTTTGGGTCCCTTGCACATTTTTATATATTTGATTGTCTGATTTATTTGTAGGAGTTTTTCATACACACACACACATATTGGATGAACTCATTGGTATAGATATATGTATTGCAGATGATCTTTCATTTTGTGGGCTACCATTTCACTCTCTTAAATGGTTTTTTCTTTTTCTTCTTTTTTTGATACTAGAGTTTGAACTCAGGGCTTCATGCTTGTTAGGCAGACACTCTACCCTTCAAGCCATGCCTCCTGCCCTTTTTGCTCTGGTTATTTTTGAAATAGGATCTCACTTTTTGCCCAGGCCAGCCTGGACTATGATCCTTCTATTTATACGTCCCACCATAGCTGGGATGACAAGCACATGCCACCACACCCAGCTTTTTCTATTATGATGGGATCTCATTGGCTAGCCTCAAACTTTGATCCTTTCCCATCTCAGCCTCTCTAGTAGCTAGGATTACAGGTGTGAACCACTGTGTCCAGCTTTAAATGGTTTCTTTTAATGAAGAAAAGTTACTAATGTTAAAATAGCTTATTCGTCTTTATCTCTGGAGTTTGTACCTTCTGTTGCCTTCTTTTAAGAGATTTTTGTTGGTTTTGGGGTTTTTTTTTTTCATGGTTTGGGGTTTGAACACAGGGCATCAGACTTGCTAGGCAGGCACTTTACCACTTGAGCCACTCTGCCAGCCCTAAGAGATTTTTGTCTACTCCAAGGTGATAAAGTCAGTTTTCTTTATGGAGATGGTAGAGCGCCTGCCTAGCAAGTGTGAGGACTTGAGTTCAAACCCCAGTACCACCACACACACAAAAAAAATCCTTAAAAAAAAAAAGATAGTTTCCTTTATCTTTTAGGCTAGTTATTTTTAGACTTGAGAAAACTGTTTTTTTAAATTTCTTTTATTCATATGTGCATACAATGTTTGGGTCATTTCTCCCCCCTTCCCCCCCACCCCTCCCTCTCCCACCCTACCCCCTCGCTACCAGGTAGAAACTGTTTTGCCCTTATCTCTAATTTTGTTGAAGAGAGAGTATAATCAATAATAGGAAGGACCAAGGGTTTTTGCTAGTTGAGAAAAGGGAGAAAACTTAATATGGACTCTAGATATCAATACTATGAAGTATTTATTTAAAATTTTTTGGGGGTGAGATACTGGGGTTTGAACTCAGGGCCTCACGCTTGCTAGTCAGGCATTCTACCACTTGAGCTACTCCACCAGCCCCTGCATTATCTTTTAGAAACCTTGTTGTTGTTTTTTTTTTTGGATCTGTGATCACTTGGAATTTATTTTTGTTTGGTATTAAAGTATTGATCAAGGTTCATTTTCTTCGTAAGAATATCCATCTGACTTGGAACTGTTCATTGAAAAAAAATCTATTTCCACTGCTGTTCAAAGCTACCTTTGTCTTAAGTATCTAGAACTTTCTATTTTGTTCCATTGCTCTATCCTTGTGCAATATCACACTTTTTTGTGGAACTGGGCTTTGAATTCTCCCTTGCTAGATAGACCTTCTACCATTTCAGCCACCACCACCACCCCCCCCCGCCCCCCGGCCAGCCCACTTAAGTCTTAGGTAGTGTAAGTTTTTCAACCTCTTTTTTTCCTTAAGTTTACCTTGGCTACTCTTGGTCCTTTGAATTTCTGTACAAAAAGTTTTGACATAATTTTGCTCTCTCTTTTTCTCCTTCCCCACAACACAAGAATTTACTGGGATTGGCATTATATTGAATCAGTAAACTAATTTGGGGAGAATTTATTTGTTTAATATTCAGCCTCTTAATCCATGAGCTTACCTATTCCCCTGAGTCACCTTGTATATCTTTCACTAGGTTTATTCGTAGGTATTTGATATGGAAAGACATAAGTGTAATTAACTGGACTTTCTGTCCTGTACCCAATCTGTTCTTGATTTTTGGAATCTGAGTTGCTGTTGTTATCAACAAGCTATTTTAACTTAGTTCAGAGATAGTATGGGAGTAGTGTTCTATGTGAAGGTCTCCAGAGATTAAGAATTTAAAGAACAAACTAAACTGTAACAGTTTGACAAATTATAGTGAAACAGTTTTTACACTTAATGTTTAGATTTTGAAATACAAAGTGTTTATAATCAATGTACAGTGTAAAGTATTAAAACAGACATCTCTTAGGCATCATTATTGAGTGATATAATACTTCTTGGTTAAAAGAGAGGCTGTACAATTTAGGTATGTGGTTTTAGTTTAGGTTGAAAAATCATGTCACCATGGTTTTGCAAATTTAGGTGGAGGGAATTAAGGGCCAGGGTTTGTATGGGAGGTGGATAGTAGTGTTAAGACCTAAGAAAATATACTATAATGTAATTATAACATGAATATGTTTTCAAATTTATGAACCTTTTTTTAAATTAAAGGACATTTTATTTACTGACAGATAAAAAACTAACTCTAGGCAGTGCAGGCTGTACCACTCACCCCATTTACAAAGAACTGAGGTTAATTTACAGTGCTTAAGCAATACCGTACTTATTTTTTGGCAAAGTGCTATATTGTACAAAACTGACCATACGTGAACCAGGGTAAGAAATTTCTATAAAAAACAGAAAAAAATTTAGATAGTGGCTCAAAAAAACCGAGCTGCCATTTATGCATAGGTTGATGTACAGTATGTAACCAAACCAAGTGTCCCTTTTGAGTTTTCATGTTGATAATACTCAAATTTTTAACACTTTATCCATGGCAGAACTTTTGCTAATAACTTGAAGTAAGAGGAAGGTCACTAGTTGTGACCTTCAGACAGTTACTTAGCATTTTTGTGTCTTGACTTTTTTTTCATCTGCATAGGGGAGATGATAATAGTACCCATATTTGGAAAGGACTTAGAACAGTGTCATTCTCTTAATAAGTGCTTAGTAAACATTATTATTATTATTATTATTTGATTTTCTGCATATATTTCAATGCCAATAGGACTGTTCTGTTCAGTAACTTCAATACTTTTTGAACATTAGATTGTGCAGACACAATCTCTGCATTCATAGAGCTTGTAATCTTATTTGTACAGATATTACTATAGATAATAAATTGTGTTTATACTAAGCAAATGAATATTGCTTTCATGCTTCCACCAAAAACTCTAGTTATTTATAGAACATCTCCCTGCTAATTTTCTGCAGTGATAGTTTTGCTTCATTTGTTCAAGTTGAAATACCAAAGGGGAATGTTAGGCTGTTTGGCCTTGTAGGTTGTGCAACTTTTCGCTGTGCTGCTGATTACAGTTCTGTCTGATGCTCAGTTGCCTTGGGAGTTGGAAGACCCAGGTGTAAGTTCTAGTTTTGCTACTGATTTTAGACATAACTTTGGGCAAATTTTCTTAACCTTGTCTGTAAGAATAGTTTATATGCTAAATGATTTCTGAGGTTTCTTCAACTCTCATTTTGTTATTAATCAACTTCTCCAAATTATGTTCCAGAGGAAGGGATTAGGAATCCATTGTTAATAACATATACTTGCCTTAAAACCAAATGCTGAAATTTATTTATGCATTTATTGTTAAATTTTTTTTCAAGACAGGTTCTTACTATGTAACCCAGGCTGGCCTCCAACTTTTGATCCTCCTGCCTCCACGCCCCCCCCCCCCCCCCGTGCCAGGATTATAGGCATATACCACCACACTCAGCCCAAATGCTGAAATTTAAATGCTGAACTCATATTCCATAATTCTATTTTGGTTTTATTTATAGATGCCAGAAGTGGGTGGAGAATTGTAGGAGAGCAGACTTAGAAGATAAAACACCTGATCAACTAAATAAACATTATCGACTATGTGCCAAACACTTTGAAACCTCCATGATCTGTAGAACTGTAAGTGATAGAAGGACTTGGTTTCTCTTTCTCTTACTGTATCTGGTTGGAGATGTTAATATTTAACTATGAATTGGAAGATGTACTTATACCCTGCCACTTTAAGATGAAGATAAATTTGAAGCTGAGTGATACTGATTTGTTTCTAAAAACATGATATTTTTAAACCTCCCCTGTTCCTGGTGCCCCATTCTCACTCACCATGAGAAAATTCTGGATGATTATAACAGTAAGTTTAAGATAATGTTGGTGCATTTATTTGGAGCAATTTCTTTAGAGCCCTTTTATGAGTGATATGTTCATCTAGAAGCGTTGCTCTTTCTTTTCTGTTTTGAATGTACTCTTAGAGCCAACACTTAATTTTTGTGTGCTAGATACAATAAGAAGCAAAATCAGACAGGTAGTGTGAGAAAACATTCCCCTCAGTAATTTGCAATTTCATGTCCAAACCTTCCCCTTTCAAGGGCCCAATTTCTAATGGGATTAGACCAGATGATTTCTGATATCTTAAGATTTTTAACCATCTAGGATTCTGTTATTGCTGTAATCCATAAAAGCCAAAAATAGGGCAGATTTAATTGAAATTCTGCAGTAAGTAACTATTTAATAACTAGTAAGGAAGAAAGTTTCGTTAAATAATATATGGTGTTCTTGTTTAGGTATAACTAATGTGTCATCTTGGATATTGGGATAGACATAAACTTGATTTGAAGGTACACTATATATTGTTATGCAGCAATTTATTTTGATATTTTTTTCAGATACATTTTGCAGAGGCATCAGAAATCTAAAGAATGATTGGGTTATTTTATTTCTCAAAATTAATTGAAGCAGATACTTGTGAAGTCATTGGGAGGTGAGCCAATTCCGGTTCAACAATTTAATCACAAATATTTGAGGGATATTTTTTGCCTTGCTTTGTTAAGAGCGTAATAATGATCAACTAAAAGAAGAGGTGTCTTATGTCTAAAAGGCAGACTACTTTTATGTTCTTGACATTCAGTAAAAATATCCCAAATGATTATTTTAAATACATCAGCCACCTGCATTTTTGCATTTTTATTTTAGTAATAAATACGGTCTCTTAATTGGATAACTCCAACCAGATTTATGTGAAAAATTTAGTCAGAGTATAGAACAGGAAGATTGAGCTAGTTTTGCTTTTTTTTGGCAGTGGAGTGAGCCACTCCACCAGCCCTTTATTGTGGTGGGTTTTTTCATGAATTATTTGCCCCCGGATCTCTGCCTTCTGAGTAGCTAGGATTAGAGGTGTGAGCCACTGGCGCCCAGTTTCGCTTTTTTTTTTTTTGACAGTACTGGGGGTTGCTCTCAGGGCCTCATACTTTTTAGGCAGGCGCTGTACCACTTGAGCTATGCCTCCAGCCCTTTTTGTGTAAGTTATTTTGAGATAAGGTCTCACTTTATGCTCAACCCAACCTGGATTGTGATCCTTCTATTTGTGTTTTACCCTCTTAGCTGGAGATAACAGGTGCATGCCACTGTGCCCAGCCATTGATTGAGATGGGGGTCTCATGAACTTTTTGCCTGAGCTGGCCTGAAACCACGATCCTCCTAATCTATGCCTCCCAAGTAGCTAGGATTATTGGCTTGAGCGACTGGGCCCAGCCTTGTTTTACTTTTTTAAGTTGCAAATTATTCTTCAGTCTTGAATAAATTAACCCAAATGTGAAAAAGTATTCTTTCTATATATGTAAAAAATGCTGCTGTTAATAGCTTTATATGATATATGTATTCAAATGTTTAAGAATTTTGGCTTCATTATTTTGGCATTTAAGATCTCATTAGTAAACATTCATGAGTAGTTCCGCCAAAGCCAAATATTTTATCTTTGATGCTAGGTAAGATTAGTTCTATTTGTTCAAACCTTAAATTAGCAGCCAAAGATTAAATCTCAGTACTAAGTTAAATTGTTCATATGAATTAAGTATAATCCTTTTTGGCATGAGTACTTATAAATGAATATTTATAAAATATCACATTTTTCAATCACACTCTATTTTCTCATTTTTGCTTTATTTGCTAAAAAATAACAAATTAGATTTGAATCTTTAAAATTCATTGAAATAATTTGTCCCTCCCCTCACTTATAATTTCTAAGATACCAAGAGGTGACCGTGTGTTTCTGTTTGAGACTTTTTCTCAATGGGAAAAATGGGAAGCCTAGGATATTACAGGTTTTCCTCTCTTCCGTGGTTGTGTCCTTAGCCAGTCCCTGGCTCTGATAGACTCAGAATCACTAGCCCATCACTAAGGCTGAGTGTCATTAAGAAATCAGATATCCTTCTTTGTATTTTCTATGATGCATGGGATTGAACTAGAAAATAATGAGTCAGATAGGAATTCTTTCCCACGCGTATTCAACAACTCTTTGGATAAAACCCAAGATAATGTGTTCTATTTATGTTTTCCCTTCTTATCTTCCTAACCTCCCTTCCCTAGGTGAAAACATTTAGAGGGGTGATTTTTGTTTGACATATTCTTAGAACATGCTTTAATAGTCAGCTTTGAAATGATCACTACTCCCAAGAAAACTTTTTAAAATGAAGTATGGTTTATATTTTCTAATTGCAACTGAAGAGAGAAATTAAAGTCACTGTTTGGAGTAGCTGGGAGGAATATAATAGCAGTTGATCATTTATCTGTTGCTCTCTTCTCAATAAGCTTCTTGTTCCCCCAACCTCCTCTGAGCTAGTTACGGAAGACTGTCACTATTCTAGGTATGGATCCAACTTCTGGCCAAGTTGGATTATTTAACAGGAAATAGGATAGAGAATGAACATCCTTCTGTGATAAGATCATTAGAACTAGAAGGGGCCAAGTGCTGGTAATCCCAGCACTCAGTAAGCAGAGTCAAGAGGATTGCAAGTTTAAAGATAGTGTGGCCTCCATAGGGAGACACTGTCTAAGAAAAAGAACTCGAAGGGGAATTTAGAAATACCTAATTTAGTGTTGGCAGAAATATGATTATTTGTATCACTGTGGTATGAGAGATGATTTCAAGTAGGCCATGAATCAGTTTTTATCTTAGTTTTATATTTTATGTGTTAAAAGTATAACTGGCCCATGAAAGATTATTTTTAGTTTTTATTAAGACAATGTTAACTTGAAAAGTAAGTACATTGTATAAAAGTATAAATGGTGGTATCATGGAAATGGCAAGCATTATGATCATTATTAATATGTGAATAATTTCAGTTTGGGAAATGTTGAGGTACTCAATACCTGAATCTTCCTGAGAAGAGGAAACTGGGGTCAAAAAGGGGAGTTAATTTGACTAGGGCTCTTAGTGAGGCGGCACTGGTAGAGTTTGGACTAGTTCCAAGGTCTCCTGGTCCTAGTCCAACATTGTTTTCACTGTATCTTGATGTTTCTCAGTAGCACTGTCAGTGCAGTAAACAGCAGGTAAGGAGGGGAAGCGTTGTCATAGAATGTACAGGAGGGGGATTGTTGGGAGACTTGTAAGTTGTGGGGACTTCCTGAACTCATGGAAGGACAGAACAAATAAAGAGTGCCAGAGGGAAGATGAAAAAACAGCTCGAAATAGTAGACCGATCTGAACTGACATCAAATTTTGTAAGTCTATATAACTTTAGAGACAAGTTAAAGTACTGGAGAAATCACTAATGTAGAATTTTCTTTTTCAGAGGGACCATTTCTGAATTAACATATTTTTCTTTTTCAGAGTCCTTACAGGACAGTTCTTCGAGATAATGCAATACCAACAATATTTGATCTTACCAGTCATTTGAACAATCCACATAGTAGACACAGAAAACGAATAAAAGAATTGGTATGTCCTTGGGTCTTCAGCTTTTCCACCTCCACATAATACTATGAAATCAAATATAGGTGCATTAATAATTAATCCAAGTTATTCTCTATTTCACAGATAGTGTGATGGGAAATGAATGTTCGTGATTACTAGGTAGCTTGAATTTAAAATGATTAGTTAGTTCTGTCCTACTCAAATTGGAAAAACTCCTTCAAATATAGCCAATTGGTACTTGGATCACAGTGTGCTGTTAATTACAGGCCACTAACTCATTCCCTTCCTGAGATGTGGTAGGGAGGAGGCTCTACCTTTTCTTTGGTATAAAGGAAAATGTAAACATTGAGAATTGTATAGCTTTACAGATAAGGATTCTCTCACTATTAAATACTGACAAGGTTTAGAAAAATCTTTAAAACCTTTAAATATGGCATAATTTATACGTGTCTTGGTATCTTCAGTTCTGATAATAGAAACCTACCTATTTTTTTTTTTTTATTAACCTAGGTGAACAAAATTAACTCAGGTACCTCAGTTCATGGCTTTCTGTCCTCATTGCCACTAGCAAGGCCCTTATTTTGTTTGTACTGTTTTTCCTCCTTCCACTATTATTCCTATTCTTTCCTTACCTGTTGGTACCAGTGCTAGTGTATTCAATATATAGCATATCAATCCACATACTATATGCTTTTTTTGTTTTTTTCTTGCAGTACTGGGGCTTGAACTCAGGGCCTCATGCTTGCTAGACAGATACTCTACCACTTGAGCCACTCTGCTAGTCCCTATATGCTTTTTAAAGATAACATTTGTCTAATTTTTCTTATTTTCTTTTATGTTTACCTTTCATGTTTAGATCTTTGATCCACTTGGACTTTGTATGTGTGGTGCCCAGTAAGGAATCTTACTTTTTCTCCTTACAGAAAACTAGTTTTCCCAACATGGTCTGTTAATTCATTCTTTCCTCCAATGGTATAAAATATCGGTTTTTATATCACCTCTGTCATATACAGTTTAATGCAAGGCTATTTCTGGCACTGTTCCACTGGCCTATTTGTTTACATCTGTATCACACTGTTCTTACTACCATGGCCTTACAATATTTTTTACTGTGTGTATAGCAGGGGGAATACTGGGGTTTGAAGGGTTTGAACTCAGAGCTTATACCTTGAGCCACTCCACCAGCCCTTTTTTGTGAAGATTTTCTCTAGATAGGGTCTCATAAACTATTTGCCCAGGCTGGCTTCATACTGCGATCCTCCTGATCTCTGCCTCCTGAATAGCTAGGATTACAGTTGTGAGCCACCAGTGCCTGGCTATATTTCACTTTCAGATAGAGTGATTAACTCTTCTTTTTCAAAACTTTGTTATTTATTGGTGAACCTCTATTCCTCTTTATGAATTTGACAATCCTTTTGTCAAGTTCTCCTAGAAATCCTGTTGGGATCTTTATAATAATTGCTTTGAATTGACACCATTATAATATTAATTAGTCCCATCCCCTGAATAGAAAAAAAACAAATAACTGTTAAGTAACAAAAGTCATTGACAAAACTACATAATGGTTCTTTGAAAAGTCTATTAAAATACTTAAAGGAACACAAAGTCAAATTTTGAAAACTTCAGGATGTTTCTATATTGTTTTTGTTTTGTTTTGTTGTTGGGGATGGAACCCAGGCCTTGTGCTTGCCAAGCAGGTGCTCCAGCACTGAGCTACATCCTCAGCCTAATTTGAGGGATTTTTGTTGCAGTTCTTATAAGAGAACTTTTCCCTTGTACTTTTTCCCTTAGCTTACTTCCTAAATTCATATGGTTCTTGTTGGCACAAGAGTATAAATTCTGGTTGAGGTTGTTTCCAACAATTTTGAAGAACTTTGTTTATTCCTAATAGTCTGCTGAGTTTTCAGTGCAATTGAGTCTGTCATTGGCAAATAAGGAGACATTTGTCTCCTTCTAATTCTTAGCTTTTTAATTTTTTCTGTTGTCTGTCTCATTTAGTCAAGAGTCCTAGTACTAGCTGGGTGCTGGTGGCTTACATCTATAATCCTAGCTACTTGAAAGGCAGACATCAGGAGGATCGCAGTTCAAAGCCAGCCCAGGCTAATAGTTATTGAGACCCTATCTTGATAATAGCCAACACAAAAATAGGGCTGGTGGAGTGGCTCAAGAGGTAGAGTGCCTGCCCTAGCAAGTATGAGGTCCTGAGTTCAAACCTCAGTGCCACCAAAAAAGAAACAGGAAAAAAAAAAAATAAAAGATTACCACCAGTACCATGTTAAACAGTTCCAATAATGTCACATTGCCTTATTCCATTAAGTGTGATGTTTGCTGTTTATCAAGTTAAGGAAAT
Organism: Castor canadensis; assembly: GCF_047511655.1. Taxonomy (NCBI): domain Eukaryota; kingdom Metazoa; phylum Chordata; class Mammalia; order Rodentia; family Castoridae; genus Castor; species Castor canadensis. The sequence goes on from NC_133386.1 coordinate 131,949,370, forward strand.
TCCTTTCTAGTTCTATATTCAGTTTTTAATCATAACTTGTTAAGCTTATCAATTGCTTTCAGTGAATTTATCAAGTAGAAAAGTTCACAAATTGTTTTTCATTCTCTAGTGTGAATAACTGAATTTTGTGATGTCAAACTGTGCATTTCTCTGATGTACCCTAATTGATTATAATATATTTATTTTTCTATTCTGTTAGATTTAGTTGGCCACTATTTTATTCAGTATTTCACATTTATAGTATTGCCCTGTCATTTTTTCTGTGTATTCTTCTCATCTAGTTTTGATGTCAGGATCCTTTTAGCTTCATAAAATGAGTTGAATACCTTTCCTTTTCTTTCTTTTTTCTAGAAAAACTTGTATAATGTAAATATTGTCTGCTCTTGAAAGTTAGGTAGAACTTAGTAAAAGCATCAGAGGCTTGGGGTGGGTAAAGGAAGGTTTTGATAGCCATTCCAGTTTCTTAGTTTTCTTTTTCTTCTAGGGTTTTATTATATATTTCCAAAAGTCTATTATTTCATCTAGGATTTTTGAATGTTTGCCTTTCTCTGTTCCTAAAATTATTTTCATAGTCTTTTCAAAGAACCAGTAGTTAGTTTTATCGATGATTTCTGTACCTGTGGCTGTTTTCATAGGTTTGCTATACTTGTGGCTGTTTTATAGGTTTGTTCTATCATTTGGGGTATTTACTTTTTTGGCTTTTGCTGGCTTCTTGAATGTTATGTATATTCCAAGCTATTTTTAGACATACAATGTTTAGCTATCAGTATTTTGTAATTTCCCCTATTTTTTTTAACGTAAGATTGTTCTTGTTTTTAGTTTCCAGACATGAATTTATTTTTGAAAAAGCATTTTATGTTTTTAACTCAAGTGTTATTAAAGTGATGCTTAGAGTATCTCCATAGTCTAGAAGGTGTTGATTCATTCTAGTTTTTTTTGCATCCATTATCACTGTTGAAGTCTGGTGTCAGCCTGATTTTTATCCCTTTTTAGGTGATCTGCTTTTCTTTCTAAAAGCTTTTATAATTTTTTCTTTATGTTTGGCAGTTAAAATTTCATTGAACAGGGAGGGCTATAGTTCAGTGGTAGAGCATTTAACTAGTGAGGCCCTGGGTTCAATCCACAGCACCGAAAAAATTTTTTTCAATGAACTGTATTTAGATATGAACTTTTTCCTATGTAGTCTAATGACCATTTTGTATCTGAGGACTTAAATCTCTTTTAAGTTCTGAGAAATCTTCAGTTTTTTTTTAATTACTATTTCTTCATGTACCTCTTACCATATATTTATTTCTGTTCTTCTTGAACTTCTCATAGATGAACGCTAACACTTAAAAGGCAGTCTTCCATATGTGCTTTCTCAGTGTTAAGTACCAGGGGTAAGGCACTTAGCCTCTTCCTGTTTTGTAGCTGTCATTTCCTTGTATTCTGCCCCTTGGCGAACCTCAAGATTCTTTACTGAGGAACACTCCAGATCTGTCATCCTTGTAACTGTGTAGCCCATGGGATTAGGAGGGAGTATTCTAAGTAAACTAGGCTGTTGACATTTCTTGTTATCAGCAGCATCTTCAGGGATGCCCATCACGGACTCTGCTATCTCCGTCAGTGGCACTGTTGCTTCTTACCACAGAGCAGTAATGGGGTAGGTTGTGATATAAATATCATAGAGGTTTGGAGCGAGTAAAGGACACAACTGGAGAGTTCTTCCTCAGTCTAACCCTGAGTGTAGGTACTAAATTCATAGATTATGCTCTGTGCATTCATTTCTCTTCCATATTAACACTGTGATGCCTTCCTTCCCAGAGATTTCTCATCACTTTTGTGTTAGGTTCTGTGATTCAGCAACCTTCTTGTATGGCATCTCCAGTGTTAGATCAGGAAGGGGATGGTAGTGCCCTCTTGAGTTTGACTCCAGGTGTACTTTCATGCTTTTATTATCCAGTAAACACTTGTAGCCCAAAGTTAGGATGATTTAGGTAGAGAGTAAAGTTAAATGATACGTTCTTTCCTTTCTAGCACTTTTTGGAGTCATTAGCAAACTAGATTGTTTTGGCTTTCTCTCATCTTTCTATTGAAAGATTGTATTCCATATAAAGAATTTATGCTCTCAAACGAGTAAAATTTACCTCAAAATAGGCTTTTAGTGAGTCTAAGATGATACACTGGAGGTCAATTTTCTTAAATTTTTTTTTCTTTTTTCTTGTTATTTAGAGTGAAGATGAAATCAGGACACTGAAACAGAAAAAAAGTAAGTGATAGCATTAATGACTCATCTTCTGAATGCCTTTTAAAAAGGCCTTGACCTGGTAAAGACAAATAAATATGTTTTATATACAAAACCTATCTTGAGAATGGGTGAAAGAGTGGTTGGCTTTGTCTTGTGGCCTGGAATTATCTGAGACTAAAGTCTTCTGCGTGCTTCTTTGCCAACACTTTGCCATGTGCAGACAGCTCAGAGGTGATTCCTTCTCCCCTTAGGTACTCTCAGTGTGGTAGGGGTGATAGGCCACAGTCAGAATGTTATAGGACGGGGAAGGAAGACAACAGTAAGTGTAGGCACTGTACTTATGTCCACCCAACCTGTGGTGCAGAATTAGTTCTTGGTAAATGTTTAAGAAATAAATGCTGTGGGGGCAACTGCTATATTGATATAGTGATCACAATAGTCTTTTTGCAGATTCTGATGCTGTGTCTCCTCCTTTAGCTTTTCTTCTTGCTATTATTATTATTATTAACATAGTCATTGATCAATGTCAAGTCATTGACCTAAGTGTTTTACTTAACAATAGTTCATTTAATTTTCACAGTAGCTCTGTAAGAAAGAAAGGAGGAAGGAAGATATTCTATGCCAAAGCAGAGTGGCACAAAACAGTGTGCTAGATTTGGGGAACTACTCATATTGGTGTTGAAGTTTCTGTTGACCTGTGATGCTTAGAAAACAAACCAGAGGGGACCTTAGAGGCCAGAACTTAAAGGGTTTGGGGCTGCTGGTAGTTGGAACCATTGAGAGGTTTGTAAGAAGTCAATAATACGGACCTGATTTCCATGTTACATAGAGCACTTGTCTGAGTAGAGAAGGTAACAGGGTAGGCAAGGAGGCCAGAACTCTGGGAACTTGTATATGGACAACTTATATATGGAAAGATGTCCAAAAGGAAGGAAGCTAGCTTTTCATTTTATATTCTTTGCTTTTTAATGAGTATCTTTATGAAAAAATAGAAGCCATAGAATTAGTACGTATTGATTGAAAGTGGAAAAGTAATGGAGGATAGAGGGAAGATAGGAAGGAGGTGGGGATGGGGAGAAATGTGTCAGGCAAGCATCTAGGATAACCTCTTGCTTTCTGGCTTGGGAAAACCTACTTAGTGAAGAACACCACTCTGTAGTGTGTGATGAATAGAGTTACCATCTGAGCTGAGGAGGAGTGAGAGAAGGGTGCTCCCTGCCCCTGCTAAACCCTGGTAAAGTTCTGATGGCCTGAGATGCCTGGAAGCATGGCTAACACAGGCTCCAGCCAGGCTAGACTTCACTTTGTACTTGCTTCTCTTTCCTGCCTGACTGCTTTTTCTGGAGCACTTCCTGCCAGCTCACATGCTCTCCATGTTCATGTCTTCCTTATCCATTTCACTATAAAATTCAACTTCTCTTACCAATTTTTTATTAACTGTTCCTCCCAAGATACTATGCAGTTTTGGGTGGTCCTCTCATAGTCATAAATTGTGAGAACTAGGTTCTAACCACAGTTCTTCAGATTTGAATTCTCGCTAGGGCCACCACTGATCTGTATATGACTGTGGGCAGCACACGTAACTTGCAGGACCTCACTTTTTCCATCCAAATGTGAAGAGATTAGGCTAAGATTCTAATATTCTAATGTTAGTCTGAAATTACTTGAATCTGTATTATATTGGATTTTGTATAGCTGTCTCATCCCCATATAAAGTGTGGCTTAATAGTTTGATAGAAAGAATGTCCACATGGACCTTGGAATTAGACAAGCTTGGATTTGAATTTCACTCCTATCCTTCTGACTTCTTCTGTGACGTTGGGCAAGTTATTTACTGTCCTCATTTGTCAAGTGGACTTGATGCCATCTGCCTGAAGAAAGTAATATGATGCATATGAAAGGGTAAACACTGTGCCTCAGTAAATGCTGGTTCTCTTCACCTTCCCTTTTCTGAGAACATGGATTGTCTGCAGTATTTTGAATAATATGTGATGTGCCTTGTTGAGTTTATAAAAAATCGTTCCTACTTCATACAGCATTTATGTATAGAACTAAAATCTGTTTACAGTGTTTGCCTCTCACAGTCTTAAAGTAAGATTGTGTCTTACTTCAATTTCTCTGTCCAGTAGCTAGAGAGTAGATGGTCCAGTAGATGTCCTGTGAATGCTGAATGAATGATTTTGTGAATTTTAAATATTTAGCCAATGAAATGTGATTTTTGTTTTATTTTTGTATAGCTCCTCATGAGCCTGTTTTTCAAATTAACTTGTTTTCCAGTTGACGAAACTTCTGAACAGGAACAAAAACATAAAGAAACAAACAACAGCAGTACTCAGAACCCCAGTGCAGAAGGGGCTGACCAGCAGGATGAAGACATTTTGCCTTTAACCCTTGAAGAGAAAGAAAACAAAGAATACCTAAAGTCTTTATTTGAAATTTTGATTCTTATGGGAAAACAAAACATACCTCTGGATGGGCATGAGGCTGATGAAATCCCAGAAGGTCTCTTTACTCCTGATAACTTTCAGGCACTGTTGGAATGCCGGATAAATTCTGGTGAAGAAGTCCTGAGAAAGCGCTTTGAGACTACAGCAGTTAACACATTGTTCTGTTCTAAAACACAGCAGAAACAGATGCTAGAGATCTGTGAGAGCTGCATTCGGGAAGAAACCCTCAGGGAAGTGAGAGACTCACACTTCTTTTCCATTATCACCGATGATGTAGTGGACATAGCAGGGGAAGAGCATCTACCCGTGTTGGTGAGGTTTGTTGATGAATCTCATAACCTGAGAGAGGAATTTGTGGGCTTCCTGCCTTATGAAGCTGATGCAGAAATTTTGGCTGTGAAATTTCACACTACCATAACTGAGAAGTGGGGACTAAATATGGAGTATTGTCGTGGCCAGGCTTACATTGTTTCCAGTGGATTTTCTTCCAAAATGAAAGTTGTTGCTTCTAGACTTTTAGAGAAATATCCCCAAGCTATCTACACACTCTGCTCTTCCTGTGCCTTAAACATGTGGTTGGCCAAATCAGTCCCTGTGGTGGGGGTGTCCGTTGCATTAGGAACAATGGAGGAAGTTTGTTCTTTTTTCCTTCGGTCACCGCAACTGCTTTTAGAACTTGACAATGTCATTTCTGTTCTTTTTCAGAATAGTGAAGAGCGGGGTAAAGAGCTGAAGGAAATTTGCCATTCTCAGTGGACAGGCAGGCATGATGCTTTTGAAATTTTAGTGGACCTCCTGCAAGCACTTGTATTATGCTTAGATAGTATAAACAGTGACACAAATATTAGATGGAATAACTGTATAGCTGGCCGAGCATTTATACTCTGCAGTGCAGTGACAGATTTTGATTTTATTGTTACCATTGTTGTTCTTAAAAATGTCTTATCTTTTACAAGAGCCTTTGGGAAAAATCTCCAGGGACAAACTTCTGATGTCTTCTTTGCCGCCAGTAGCTTGACTGCAGTGCTACATTCTCTCAATGAAGTGATGGAAAATATTGAAGTTTATCATGAGTTTTGGTTTGAGGAAGCCACAAATTTGGCAAATAAACTTGATATTCAGATGAAACTTCCTGGGAAATTCCGTAGGGCCCAGCAAGGTAACTTGGACTCTCAGCTAAGCTCTGAGAGTTACTATAAAGAAACTCTAAGTGTTCCAACAGTGGAGCATATTATTCAGGAACTTAAAGATATATTCTCAGAACAGCACCTCAAAGCTCTTAAATGCTTATCTCTAGTACCTTCAGTCATGGGACAGCTCAAATTCAACACATCAGAGGAACACCATGCTGACATGTACAGAAGTGATTTACCCAATCCTGACACGCTCTCAGCTGAGCTTCATTGTTGGAGAATCAAGTGGAAACACAGAGGGAAAGATATAGAACTTCCATCTACCATTTATGAAGCCCTCCATCTGCCTGACATCAAGTTTTTCCCTAATGTATATGCCTTGCTAAAAGTACTGTGTATTCTTCCTGTGATGAAGGTTGAGAATGAGCGCTATGAAAATGGACGAAAGCGTCTCAAAGCATACTTGAGGAACACTTTGACAGACCAAAGGTCAAGTAATTTGGCTTTGCTTAACATAAATTTTGATATAAAACATGATCTGGATTTAATGGTGGACACATATATCAAACTCTATACAACTAAGTCAGAGCTTCCTACAGATAATTCAGAAACCATTGAAAATACCTAAGAGACTTTTTTAATGGGCTTTGTCTTCTATGGAAAAAAAGCTATAAGATGTTGTGGGCCACTTAATCACTGAATATCTTTGCCTTTAGGCCTCCAGTTGAACATATTAACCATTGATGATCTGCTTATTTAAATGGTCCGTGTTTGAACACTCATGCTTTGAATACCTGTCTCTTCTTCCAAAAAATGGCATTGGAAATGCCATACTTCACCTCTGAATTATCTCTACTAGTGGCACTCTGGAATTGTTTTAGTTAAGTCATTTTAGATACAACATGTATTATCACTGTGGAAACAGTTACCAGGTACTGAGTTACCAGTTTCTTGAAAAAATGAATTTTGAGGAGATAAGGAAGAAAGGAATACATTTTATATAATGTTATAATGAAGCCCACTATTGACTTTTGACTAGTAGAAGTTCTAAGTGTAGTTTAAAAATCTGTTATAATGACTGTGGGGAGACAGAGGCAGGAGGATCTCAAGTTCAAGCCCAGTCTGGGCTACATAGCAAGACCCTGTCTCAAAAAAACCAAGGACTGGGATGGTAGCTCAGTGGTAGAGTGCTTGCCTGGTATGCACAAGGCTCTAGATTCCATCCCAGCAATGAAAAAAAAAGATAAAATCTGTAATGAACAGTTAAGGGAATTACCAGAGAGTGAATTGTGAGCTCACCAAACAAAGATTCAGTGTAGACTTTGTCTTTGTCAAATGAACTTAAAGGAACAGTTGCAGTTCAAGTTGGAGTGGAAGGGCCTGCATTGTTGCTCTATACCTGGTTGTTGCTGTTTACATTCCTTTGTTGAGCCTACATTTCATAAGCTTTTCATCAGGTCAATGTTGGACACTTCTGCTTCAAGACAGAATTTATGCCATCCCTACAGGCAACTGGCTTGTCTGTTCTGTCTTTTTTCCATGATTATATATACTGCCTCATCTTGACTTATTAGAAAAAAACTACAAAAATAAATGTTTTGTGGTTTATTTAGAAATAATACAGAAAAGATTGCTGTTATTTTTGGTGAAAAAAATCAATTTTGTATAGTTTATTTCAATCTAAATAAAATGTGAATTTTCTTTAAAGTTCAGGTACATTATTTTTGGTGGGGTCAAAACACATTCTTTTGGTAAATTCTCTTAATATATTTGGTAACACAATTTTCATAATTCAAGATGAAGTGTTTTTTGACTTTTGATATGTTTTAATACTCAAGGTGTAGGAAAATATTTTAATTAAAAGTAAATTATTAAGTGTGCCATTTACCTGATTTGTTAATGTTATGAATCCTGACACAAATTGTCAGAGTTGGGGTTATTGTTTCTGGTTAAAATGTAAATGAATGAATTTAATTGCACAGCTGCCATTGGATTATTTTGTTGGGATAAGTTACTTGAGCTTCAGAAAGCAGAATAGGGCGCATTTGCTGGAGTGCTGAGTATTAATGATAGTTGACAGCACATTCCCTATTGTGGGTAAGCCTACTCAGGTCACAAAGAGATCACAACTTCATATTATTGCCACAGTTCAGATGCCTCTCTCTTTAGCAGAAAGAACTGACCAAGTTCATGATGGTAATGAAGGAGACCCAGAGCTGGCCTGTCTACCTGTATCTAGTTCTTAGGACACTTGAAAGTGGCTTTGGCAGCTACCTGGGTCTGGTTCGTCAACTGTAAATCCTACCTTAAGGTTGGATCATCATTCACCTATTGCTACTTTAACATTTCCAGACTTCATGGCTTAATGAAATAATTTATCATTCCTCAATGGTTTGTGGTTGGTTAAGTGGTGGTTCTATTGCAAATCTCATCTGGGCTTTCTGCATTTGACTGGCAGATTGGCTAGGGTCTGGGTGAAATGATTGCTGGGCCTCTTTGTGTGGTCTCTTATCTTGGGCTTATGGTATGGTGGTCCTTAGAATACCAAGGGGACAAAGACAGGAGCATCAGAGCCTGGGCTTAAGCACTCATGTCGCTTGTACTACATTCTTTTGGTCAAAGCAAGTCAGTCAGATTGAAGGGATGAGGAAATAGGTGAAGGAACTGAAAAATATGCCTGCTTTCAAGCTACCACAACTGTATCCCAAAGCGTTCATACAAGAGGCATTACTAATTAAGCTTTTAAGGTACATATTGTTTGTGCATATAAGCTATGTGTAGTTCTAATTTGTAAATCTATTGCATGTTTAAAAGCCTTAAATTTTTAAACTTTTTATAATCTATTTTAAAATGGTGACAGGGATTAAACCCAAGGCCTTATGCATGCTAGGCAAATACCCTACCCCTGAACCATACCCAGCAAAAGCCCTACTTTGTTAAAAAGACATTTTCACAAACTGATTCTTAATAGTGTGAGTTGGTGACAGTCTCACAGATGAAACAGGTTGTGTTTTTGCAAGATGGTAGTTAGAAAGTGGTAGCTGTGGTAGCTGTTGATTCCACAAATATTAATTGAATGTTTACTATATGCCATGTTTCTTGACCAAATGCTGGCAATGCCAGTTGCATACTCAAAGAATTTACATCCTAGAGTTGCCCCACAGGACTACAATTGTAATTTTTTTTAACTACACACACACAAGGGAAAAAAAAAACTTCATAAACCAATAGATCAGATTTATCAAAATTAAAGGAAAGGAAAAGTAATATCTTTTACTGTATCAATGAAAGCCTTGTGTAGTGTTTTGTTTTTTTTTAAATACTGTATCTAAACAGTCTGAAAAATGTAGCAGGAGGTATATGTAAGATTTAACATATTGCTATGCACTGTGGCACACACCCACAATCTCAGCACTAGGGAGGCAGAGGCAGGAGGATCATGAGTTCAAGGCCAGCCTGGCTATCTAGCAGGTTCCAGGGCAGCCTCTACATAGCAAGACCCTGCTTCAAAACAAAAGATTTAACATATATAATCCGAAGAATTTTTGCTTTTGACATATTTAACTCATTTTTGGAAAAAAAAATTACCCAGTTGAATCCTATTATATAGAATGTGATACCTGTAAATAAAGGAGAGTTAATCATTAAAAACTTTAAGTAATTTCTATTTAACTCTTAGAAGAACTTGGGTGGAGTAAGTAATGCTTTGAGTTGAAAGCCCTCCTCTAGAGACCAGCTCTTCTACAGTAATTTAGCTGGATCTGGTTTATTTTTGTTTCATTTTAGGGGCAGCCACTTCTTTAAGTATGTTTCGAGTGAAGTAACTTGTAAGATATACAGGAAAGTTATATTTGTGGTGTTTATTAACTTTATATGATACCATGGAGCTTACAGAGCTTCTTGATTATCTTACTTAGGTCCCCAGAAAAAGGCAGGCAGGTATTAACCTCCATTTTTCAGTAGAGAAATCAAGCTCACAGAGGTAAATTAATTGCTTTACATTACATAGCTAATGAATGCCAGAGCCAGCTACTTCAGTCCAGGCCTTCGATCTTAAAATTGATTATGAAAGCCACTTCATTCTTAAGGTTTGTAAAAGAAATATTTGCTTTGGGAATAAGGTGCTTTTATGTTCTTGCTTTATCCATTGCCAGCTTTCAGCACAACATTTAAAATATACTCATTATAGTTGACAGGGGTTCCTTGCAAAAAAAAGAAAAAATTGGACCGTGCAACTTCTGAGACTTTACAAACTGGGTGTAGAAATGCTGCCACCTTTGTTTGGCTGCCAAGACACTACCACAAAGGACTGTAGATCCAGGTCCATTTATTTCACAAGAGTGGGTGCAGCTGTCTTCGTGCCATAATCAAATGCTTCTCTGCAGCCAGCTTTTTGTGGCCAGAAAAAGCAAAGTAATTTTTAGCACAGATTAGCATAAAAATATCCACTAGATGAGTTTCAGGAAACAATTACTAGCTTAGAAACAACAATGAATGTGATCTATAGGTTGGCTAAGATGGCAATAAGTTTCCAGACCTTCTTTATGCCCTTCATTTCTCACCATGAATCCTATATAAATAGAATACACTACATGCCACTGTATTTGGCTCCATAAATTATTCGGACAGAGTGAACAATATACTTCAAAACTAAGTAGAGGTAGTAAATCTGCCCCTTTTTAATGAGTTTAAATTTACAGTAGTAGTTTAAACATCTGGAAGTTTAAAGTCTTAATTCATTCCAAATGTTCAACAAGGATATGTTGCAAAAGAGGATATTGTAATTGGGGATCAAGAAAACTGTTGACTCAATCTAAGGCCTTTCTGCTTTTCTCTATATACATTAAATCATGTAAAGCTTGAGAGGCTGACAATCAAAAAGAGAAGAGGTGAGTACAGATATGCAAGTTGGTGTGCCTCTGTGAGGAACTTTTATGAGCAGAGTTATAAAGAGTGAGGTTTAAATGTTAATTAGCACAGCTAGGATTTAGCCAGATAGTGCTGCTGTTTTCTGTGATCTATGCTTGAGGTTATAAAGAGGAGGATTTTTAAAGTTACTAAAACTGAACTTATAGGAGTCAAAACTTTAGACTTCTAAATTGTAATTATTTATTTATTTTGTGGTACTGGGGCTTGAACTCAGGGCCTTCACCTTGAGCCACTCCACCAGCCCATTTTTTTGTGATAGGGTTTTTTGAGATATGGTCTTGTGAACTATTTGCCCAAACTGGCCTCGAACTGCGATCCTCCTGATCTCTGCCTGTGGAGTAGCTAGGATTACAGACGTGAGCCACCAGCACCTGGCTAAATTGTAATTTTGATTAATGCAGCTTGTAATCCAAGAATCTGGTTGGCAGCCAGCCCTAAACTAGACTAAGCATTCATTTAATTCACACTCAATGAGTTCCCACCTGATTCTTGTTCGGTGCTGCAGAACAGGGTGTGGCGGCTGGAGGAGGGTCCTAGTCCATAGCAGTGCTCAGTATGTGTCAGGTATGTGCTGAAGGCACGCAAGTGCTTTACCTTTCCTGTCTCATTTAAACTTCTCTGCCCTATGAGAAGGTACTCTAATCCCCATTGTTCTGGTGAAAACCTAAGAATTGGGTCACATAGCTAATGAAATGTGGAACCAGGATTCCAATATCATGTAAAGTTTCATAAATCCAACATATATTGATGCTGATTTTAAATACTGTACTGGGTGGCTATGATACTCAATCTATTTAGCATTAGGCACAAGGCTAAATGTTATAATTACAAAAGTGAATAAAATAGTCTGCCGCTGATGCAGAGGTGAATAAAATGGAGTCCAGACCCTCAGTGAGCTCAGTCATGTGGGGAGCCAGACATGCCAGTCAGGGACTGCCAAAAGCAGGACCTCAGGTAGGTAGCAGTATAATTGATTGTCCCTACCAGGGTATGTTTAAGGACGTAAGAGAACACTATAATGTTATGCTGGGACAACAGATGAACGGTAACTATTCAGAGTGAACCAGGATTTAAGATCACCTTAGACAAAACTCAGGTTATATGTAAGAAGGCCTTAGCTAACTAGAAGATATAACATCCTTGGTAAACACACTGTGCAGGCCAGACATGGTGATACACACCTATAATCCTAGCCACTTGGGAGGCAGAGGTAGGAGGATTTTGTGGTCTGAGGCCAGCCCAGGCAAAAGCATGAGACCCTATTTGAAAAATAAATGGCAAAAAGGCTTGGGGAGGGGGACGTGGCTCAAGTGGTAGAGCACTTCCTAGTGAGCATGAAGCCCTGGGTTCAAACCCCAGTACCACCCCCCCACCAAAAAAAACAAAACAAAAAAACAGTAAAGAACATGTGGCTCACTGCTCCCCCTTCATTACCACAACTGAGATGTCCCTTCCTCTGGAGGCTTCTTCACACCCAAAATCTGGACCAAGTGGCCCTCGTGTGTACTCCCAGGTTTCCCTGGGTTGTCCACTGGATGTAAGCCCCATGAGAACCTGGTCCTCATGTTGCTTCCAGTTTGAAGCTCAGTCTAGTAGACACTATTGAATATAGGAGGTGAAAGGGATGGGCAACAGCCTTTGCAGAAACCTATAAAAACAGCAGTAGTTTCTCTGCGTTACCTCATTAAGTTAATGACTGATGATGATAAATCAAACAGCCAAATTTACCACTGTCATCACCAGTAAAGATCCAGTTTGAATAGTTTTGAAATCATGGAGAAATTCACATTTGCTAAGAGTAGATGGTCCTGTGAAAATGGTATGTTTTAGGGGTCTTCATGACCTCAAGTGTCTTAGTTAGTCTCTCATTTCCTTCTTAGTGAAAATGTGACTGTTGTTAGTTTGGCTTTAGATGACTATACATACAATGTCTGATTTTTCTCCCGCCCCCCCCAAAAAAACCAGATAATAATTATGCTATTTCAGTTTCTCAAGGTATTCAACTAATATATAACACTTCATCTTCATGCCAGTATTGAACATGTTAAGCTGTAAATTCTGCATGGTAGTAGTAGATAGAGATGAAGAGCCAGAAACTGCATAGACAGGGAGGGGACAGCTTGCTCAGGATCATACCACTGTGGTGGCAGAGGCCCAGGTGACCAGAAGTGTCCTGACTCAGCCACATAGACATAACTGAGGATGGAAACCTGAAAGAATAATTTCTTGGCAGGTGAACAGCATCTGCCCTTTAAACTGTTATTAATGTCAGTGGTAATCCTGTAGTATGTCAGCTTTAGAGGAAGAGTTTTATTAAACAGGCCAGGGTCTGGGGTTAGTGCTTGGCATGCTTCTAGTTTTCGTTACTGTAAAATTTTGGTTTAAAAAATATTTTGTATTGCATATATCTTATTTAGCAAATTTCTGCTCTTGGTGTGATTATTTTTCTTTAGAGTACATGTGATGAGATTGTTGATACACAGATCCTTTTTCCCAAGAAATGAGATGTTGAAAGCTTTCCTTATAAATGTGTCTTGTGCCAGGTGCCAGTGGCTCATGTCTGTAATCCTAGCTACTTAAGAGGCAGAGATCAAGAGGATCACAGTTCCAAGCCAGCCCAGACAAATAGTTCATGAGACCCTATCTCAAAAAAATACCATCACAAAAAAAGGGCTGGTGGAGTGGCTCAAGATGTAGGCCCTGACATGTGAACTAAACAGAACTTTCTCAAAAGAAGAAATTCAAATGGCCAGAAAACACATGAAAAAATGCTCACCATCTCTAGCAATAAAGGAAATGCAAATTAAAACCACACTAAGATTCCACCTCACCCCTGTTAGAGTAGCCATCATCAGCAACACCACCAACAACAGGTGTTGGCGAGGATGCGGGGAAAAAGGAACCCTCTTACACTGTTGGTGGGAATGTAGACTAGTACAACCACTCTGGAAAAAATTTTGGAGGCTACTTAAAAAGCTGGACATCGATCTACCATTTGATCCAGCAATACCACTCTTGGGGATATACCCAAAAGACTGTTACTCCAGAGGCACCTGCACATCCATGTTTATTGCGGCACTATTCACAATAGCCAAGTTATGGAAACAGCCAAGATGCCCCAGCACTGACGAATGGATTAAGAAAATGTGGTATCTATACACAATGGAATTTTATGCAGCCATGAAGAAGAACGAAATGTTATCATTCGCTGGTAAATGGATGGAATTGGAGAACATCATTCTGAGTGAGGTTAGCCTGGCTCAAAAGACCAAAAATCGTATGTTCTCCCTCATATGTGGACATTAGATCAAGGGCAAACACAACAAGTGGATTGGACTATGAGCACATGATAAAAGCAAGAGCACACAAGGGAGGGGTGAGGATAGGTAAGACACCTAAAAAACTAGCTAGCATTTGTTGCCCTTAATGCAGAGAAACTAAAGCAGATACCTTAAAGCAACTGAGGCCAATAGGAAATGGGGACCAGGAACTAGAGAAAAGGTTAGATCAAAAAGAATTAACCTAGAAGTAACACCCACGCACAGGAAATCAATGTGAGTCAATGCCCTGTATAGCTATCCTTATCTCAACCAGCAAAACCCCTTGTTCCTTCCTATTATTGCTTATACTCTCTCTACAACAAAATTAGAGATAAGGGCAAAATAGTTTCTGCTGGGTATTAAGGGGTGGGAGCGGGAGGGGGTGGAGTGGGTGGTAAGGGAGGGGGTGGGGGCAGGGGGGAGAAATGAACCAAGCCTTGTATGCACATATGAATAATAAAAGAAAAATAAAAAAAAAAGATGTAGGCCCTGAGTTCAAACTCCAGTACTGCAAAATAAGTAAGTCTTATATTTGGACTTTTTCTTCTTAATAGCAGCTACCCCATGTTGAGCACTTACTAGGCACTTTATGCAATCACTTCTTTAGATTCACAATGTGGTATAGTAGGTGCTGTTATTCCATTTTGTGGATCCAAGAATAAGTAACTTTCCAGTGCCTCTAAGTGTTGGAGTGAGATTTAAACTCAGACTGACCAATTCTGGAAGACCAGGCTGCTCTTCAAAGTGGGAATACTCACCTCCTAAAAAGTGGGTATGGAAGCCGGTGCTGGTGGCTCACACCTGTAATGCTAGCTGTTTGGAGGCTGAGCAGGAAGATGGAGATTTGACCCCATCTCCAAAATAACCAGAGCAAAATGGACTTGAGGTACAGCTCAAGGAGTAGAGTGCCTGCTTTGCAAGTGTGAAGCCCTGAGTTCAAACTCCATTCCCACCCCACCCCTTCAAAAAACAATGTATCTTGAAAGCTGTTGGCTTCACTAACTCTTAAATCACTTTTGGTATCATTGAAGTCTTTGCTTTTCAAATTTATCTCTGCAGAGAAACTTTCTCTGCTTACTCTTTCAAAACCAGCCTACATTTTCTAGAAATTATTTGGTCTTCTCACACTAGTAGATCAGTTCTACAAGTTCTGGGACTTTGTCTTGTTCACTGTGCAAAACAGTTCATAGCAGATAGTAGTTGCTCCATACTTGTTAAATGAGTGAATGATGTGTCCTAGGACCAATGTGGAATTAGAGTGGCCAGAGGATTGGAGGAGAGGAAAGCAACCAGAAATGAAGAGAGAAAGGGATTGGGGGGTCAGTCCATGAACACCCTGTGAAGTCCTCAGACCTGGCCATCATTCTCTGGTCCAAAAAGACGCTAAGCTGATGAACAGTATCCTTTCTACACTAGATGCATGTGACAGTCTAGCCTGCAGTTTCTCAGCATGCTTATAAAGTTAAGGACAGTCAACCTGAAAAGCAAGCCCCACCTTGGTCACTGCTCATCGTAATAAATAGCATCCGTGATGGGTATAGTCTTTCTCCCCAAATGTTCCAAGTCTTGAGACGTGATCCCTTTGGTTGCACACTCCCAGGCCCCTGCCACAATAATGACCTTGGCATGAAACTCACCCCTCCTCTGTTATATTTAATACCCTCCTATTTATCACTGTCTTACCCCTTCCTTTCCAAGTAATTCCTGCCTTATTTTTTTTTCTTCTCTTCCTTCCCTTCTCAAACCACAACCCATATAATTTTCATTGCCCTCTTTAGAACCTGCTTGTGTCTGGAGCTCCCACCTTTTTTATAGAGAAGGGGAGCAGACCTGAAATGGTGTGTATAAAGAGATGTGTAAAATTACCACTGTTACACAGTGGCATTTTCCTCTGGGCTGCAATTCCTTTTCCAGCTTTGCAGTCTCCCTGGAAGAGAGATGATGAAATGTAAAGGCAGTTGCTGGTCTTTAAAATTACTAGCAATCTCTGCTCGTTGGAGATTCAGCTCCCTCCCCACAGCATGAGATTATTTGTGGGCTTGAATATTAGCATTATGGGGCTGACTTCTGTTCTGCTTCATATAATGAAGGGATGTAGTATTTACTGATTGCCTCCTCTATGCCAGGCACTGTGTGGATGGCTTGTCTGTATTACCTCATTTAAGGCTCACAGTTTGATGAGACTGATATCCCCATGAGAGAACTGAATTTCAAAGAGATCATTTGCTGAGGTCACACAGTCCATGACTGTGCAAAGCCAGAGGCTGAGCTCTTTGCAGTACTGTGCAGCCAGCCTCAACCCCACCACAGTGCTTGAAAGTGCACCACTGGTCCTCAGAGATGTTATAGCTGCTCAGTCCTCGTAACAACTGAGAGAGTTGTGGAGGTGTCATCCCCAAGAGACTTGCCAGGATGCAGCACCACTGGGACTTAGCTTCATGTCTTCCTCCAGCCCTGGTCAGGGGCCTGTGCTAGATGGAGGGATTTGTGTCTAGCTATTAAAGGGTTAGAGCATTGGTGGGGTTTGCTGGAGGGGCACAACCCTGTTACATCAGAGGGATCAGAGATAAGAGTCCTTGTTCTCTCTGGGAGCCCTGGAAGAGGCTGTTGTCCCTTTCCTGCTGCTTGTGAGTGGAGGCAGACCTGACCAGGTCTGGAAACTTGAGAAAGAGAGGGCCAGGTTTGGACAGACCAGCAGCAGGGGAGAGCAGGGGTGCTGTCTGGGAAGTCCCAGTCTGAGTGCTGCTGCTAGGGAGCTGTGTTAGCCAGATTTCCCTCGCTATGACAAAATGCTTGAGAAAATCAACTTAAAGGAGGAAAGATTTATTTTCATCAATGGATTAACCCATCGATGAGATTAGAGCACTCATGATCCAGTCACCTCCCAGAGGTCCCACCCATGAACCCTGTCACATTGGGAACCAAGCGTGAACTTTTGGTAATATGTTCAGATCCAAACCATAACAGGAGCTGTGGGACCTTGGATGAGCCACTTCACCTCTCTGAGCTCAGATGTCACAGTTTTTACTGTGCAGTCATCCTGGAATGCCTTTCTCCAAGAAAGGGCTTGGCTGACCTGACTGCTACACAGCTGGTTGTAATTAACTACCCCAGAAC
The DNA here is from genome assembly GCF_047511655.1 of Castor canadensis. Taxonomy (NCBI): domain Eukaryota; kingdom Metazoa; phylum Chordata; class Mammalia; order Rodentia; family Castoridae; genus Castor; species Castor canadensis. The sequence continues at coordinate 131,966,543 of NC_133386.1, forward strand.
AAACATGAAGTATTGATGTGAAGAACAGAACATGGAGACTCGCTTCTCTTCCCTGCCCAGCCACTGGTCTTGAGAGAGATGTTGCACAAGTTCCTGCCCTTCTCTGGACCTCAGTCTCATCTGAAATGCAAAGATGCTAATTGGCCATGATAGAGAACGTGTTTAGTCAGTCATACACTCTATCATGTAACAAATGCTCCAACAGAAAAAAAAAAAAAAAAAAAAAAACTTCTGAATGGAATTAGAAAAACTGAGACACCAACAAACCTGGAAAGACTTCCTGGAGGAATGTGATATGAGCCAGGTCAGGACGGCTGGTGGAGCCAGCAGATAAGGATTCAGGCTGGTGTAGACAGCACAGCAAAGGAGCAGGCCACTATCAGGGCAAGGAAGGCTGCCACTCTGACTCCTTTCTTCCCATCTTGTCTCCATCAGCATCTTCCACACAGCTCAAGCCCTTAATTCTGAATTCTAAGAGACTGCTGAGATATACTTTTAATTAAATAATAACTTTTAGAGAAATTAAAAATATTTGTACTACAAACATACCCTAGTTTTAAGTTGCATCCCAATTCCACAACCACTAAATTGTGGTGAGAAAGTGGATCTTAGAATTGAGAAAATACAGTTCTTGTCACTTCAGAATGAATTCTACCAAAAAGAGTTAGTCATTTGGTCTTTGAGACCAGCATTCAAGTTCCTGTTCCCCACATACTAGGCTTTGTTATTCTGGGCAAGGGTCCTTCATTTCTGTAAGCATCAGTTCATTCTTAAGATGGTCTATAAATTGCCTGGGCAGAGGGGGGTGGGCAGTTAAGTTCAATTGAATCCGAATGTTGATTCATTTTGAAAAGAGGTCTATAGGAACATTTTATCTAAAATTAGATGTTGGCATATTTTAAAAAACAACTGTATACTATCATGTAGGATAGTGTAACTAAGCAGTGGGTTCCAATGGGAGGGTGGGAGGGAAGGAGGCAATTTTTGCCCCTGGTGTGATATTTGGCAGTGTCTGGAGACCTGTTTGGTTGTCACGGCCTTGGTGAGGGCAGTTACGACCAGCAGCTGGGGCACAGAGCCCAGGAACCCTGCTGCATATCCTGCCATGCAGGGAGCCCCGCAGCTCAGAATAACCAGCCCCAAGTGATGGTTGAAGTTAAGAAGGTAGACTGTGGAGCTTGACTGCCTGGGTTTGAACACCCTGGCTGTGTATCCTCAGGTCATTTTCTTAACTTCTGACCCTAGGCATCTTGTCTGTGAGAGGATGGGTCTCAGTATCTGCTGCAGGGAGGATATGAGGATTGTTAGGACAACATGCAGGTGGAACATTTCAGGCCTCTCTTCTGGGAGCTGCTGTCTTTTATTTCAAGTACTAAATAAGCCCTAGATTTAGAGGGAAATACCTGGTGACCAGATCCAAGACCTAAGATAAATTGTTCAACAACTTGAGCCAAAGTTTCTCCCTTTGTTAAAAAAAAAAAAATGCTGTGGGGCAGGGTGGGGGGGAATGGTGTCAAATGAAATCAGGGATATGCTAGCACCATGGCAACGGTGGAAAATCTTACAGATACACTTGTATCACTATTATTGCCTCAAACTCCATGCAGTAAGAGAATGTTCTGGGATGAAGCAATACACTCTCCCAAGCCAAGCTATAACTCAGCAGCAGGGACAGCAGAGAGGCAGGGCTCAGAGCCACAAGTTGCAGACCCACAGCGGGCCACTCCTTAAGTACATCCTCAGCTGTGCGTCCAGGAAGCTGCCTGGGTTGTACTGTTATGTGCGAGCTGCGCCCAGCTTCACATACCACTTTTCCCAAAGGAGCACTTGGGGACCAGTGTGCACGCTTGCTCAGCAGGCTCTAAACTCAGAGAAAACAGCACATACCTAGAAAGAGTAGTACCCTGAAAGTCCTTGGCTGGGGATTCATTTCTGCTCCACCTCTGTCTTCACAGGCCCCAGTTTTCTCAGCTGTCAGATGAAGGAGCTGGATTGCTGGCCTGGACCCCAAAGCCTGCTGGAGACCTCAGTCTTACCACACAGGACTGAATGAGGATTGTTATCTTTAACAGTTATGTTAACGAGCAGTTATCTAGCAGGGACTGTGCTGAGCAATTTACATAAATAAACTCAAGCAGTTAGAACTACTTTGGATATTATGGCCACATTGCCGATGATATCACCAGGGCTAGAGATGTTAATCCACAGGACTTTTGACCGATGTATCGGGAGCACCCAAGCCAGAATGTGAAAAGGTCCTGGCAAACCTAGGCACTTAATACTTGTTAATTGAGTTTCATGAATGAATGCCCAAGGGTACATCACAAAGTAGCTCCTCCCTCTCTGATCTCTATGCATCACTGCCTCTCACCACTGCTTCCCTTCTCCTGTCTGGCCTTCCAGCACCTGCTCACTCTCGCCAAGAGCTCAGCAGCAAGGAGAGCTGGTCTTCAAGGGCCCTTCATCAATAAGTGCAAATAACAACCTGTCCAAAATTGTATTGGTTGAGCCCTGAAGTGGGCTTGGTGACATGGAACTGAGTTGCCCCTAGCACTTACTTGATCTGAGGGGTCCATATCTGTGGAAGGGAGGTGGGGGTAAGTAGAGACTGGCTAGAAAAGCAGCTAACTATAAGACAGTGAGTCAAAAGCAGTCCTGGAAGAGGAAGCCACCCCTGGAGGGTGAGGCTGCTTTGGAACTGGCAAATCTGTATCTGGTGTGGGTTAGGCCACAGCTACCTCTCCCAACTTATCCTTCATTCAGTGTTCTGACACCACACAATGGAAAGCAGCTTCTCTCTAGCAGCTCCCCGTCAGCATTGGGCAAAAAGGAGAAAAGTAACTGCCGCCAAGTACCCACTCTATGCCCTCCTCACTTTCTACTTTATTTAATTTAATACCCAAAAAGAAAACAATGAGGTAGATGTGCCTGTTGGAGAGTTAGGGAAAATGAGGTTCAAAGAGGTTTGGTAATTGAAGTTTCAGAGGAAATAGGTTTTAAGGAAAGTTAAGGTTAAGAAATTGGCCTGTTGCCATTTTTTGTCTCTGTGGAGGTCCATCCTCAAGTGGCCCCCTGAGAGGGGCAGTGTCAGCATGTCCAATGAGCTGCAGAGTTTGGGTAGAAAGCAAAGGAAGCCCAGTTTCCAGAGTCTTACCAGGTTCTGTGGTCAACCAGTTTGGGCACCATTCCCCGCAGTGACCATTGGGGACAGTCTAAATGACAGACAAGTCTTGTGGCACGGTGCCCCCAGATTGACATCCAGAAGTGAGTAGTGGTCTTGGTGAGGCTACGGACAGAGGTGAGAGCCCAAGGAGGAACTTAGGAGAGAGGGATCTCTCAGCCATTCCTGGGGGCTGCTGAAGAGCTAGCCAACAAGCTGCTTTGGGACTCATCAAACGTGCAGAGCTCAAGTCCCTGCACCACCACAAGGAGAGTGGTGAACACAGGTCTAATAAGTTCTGTGCACCCCATGTAACCCAAGCCTGTGCAGTCACCTCACTAATCCAGTCCTGTACCCAGCCATCCCTCTATCCTGTCTTCCCCTTGTAGTCATTCTACAATTGCATTCAGTAATCTCTTTCCTTCAACAACGACCTGGAACACTTATCAGGCAATTCTAATATCTTGCCAGGATCCAAGGAGCCTTGGTTTTTGGGCAGAAAGCATGAAACCCAAGCCTTGCCACATGAGCTGGAACTTGGCAGAGAAATGGGTTAAAACAATGGTCAGAAGTAATGGTGTGAGCAAAGGCAGAGAAGTAGTCTCATCTGGGAGAAGTGTGAGCAATAATCTGTCATCTACGTCTGCAGAGCAGTGCTTCCCAAGAACACCATGAGCCTCTCCAGGGATCGTGACCTGAGGGATGGAGGGAGTATGAGAGTACATGGTGGAGTAGTAGGGGAAGGCTTCTGTGCTCGCTCCTAAAGGCATGATCCCCACATCATTTCACAGAGCGCTTCTCCCCAGTGATATTCCCGGGAGACATGGCCCCAGCATAAGCATGGGAAGCTCCTATCCCCAGGTGGGTTCACAAGATGCAGCAGCATATTACCCAGAATCCCCATAGAACTCACTTTAACTCTGCTTACTCCGGTGCATACCAAGCTTATTTCACCACAAATCCCTTTGTTTCGGGGAGCATCTTTATTTGAAGGAGCAAGGGATTTTTTTTTTTCTTTTTTGGCAGTACTGGGGTTTGAACTCAGGGCCTTATTCTTGCTAGATAGGCACTCTTACCACTTAAGCCACTCCACCAGCCCTGCAAGGGATTGTTTTTGAGAAAATTGCCATGTGCTTATGGTATTTATCTATTTCAAGCAGAGTAATGGAGCACTCTTTGGCCAAATCCAACCTGGTACCTGTTTTTGTATGACCCTCAAGCTATGAATTTTTACAGGGTTCCCTAATGATTTTTTTAAAAAGATTTTTGGGACACATGGAAAACGTATGAAATCTAAGTTTCAGTGTTCATAAATAAGGCTTTATTGGATGCATCCACACCTATCCATGTGCTTATTATCTGCAGCTGGTTTTGAGCTACAATGGCTTTATTGAGTAGCTAGGATGGAAGTGCCTGGTCCTCAAGCTTGAGTAGTTGTATCTGGTCCTTTACAGAGGGCGTGTGCCAACCCCTGCTCTAAACAAGGCTGGATCAACATTTGTGAGTACATCTCTCATAAATACCAGCCTATTTGATCTAATCAACCTGAGAGGCACAGCTCAGAGAGAACACTTCGATGTTAATGCTAGGTGATTTTTCTTTTTTTTGAGTGAGGAGAAGCAACTTTCTCAAATTTAAAAATGGGTTGCTTTCCTCCTTTCTTTAAGGTTTCATTTTTTTCCAATTACATAAATAATTTTAACAAAGGTGTTGTTCTTACTACTTTATCAAAATGCTAAGGGATTTAGCATTTTGTCTGTTTTGTGTGTAGAAGTTTTCTCCATTTGTTGTTTGACTGACTTTGTGACTGTGTAGTTTTGTTTCCTAAGCAGAAATGTTCACTTCACAGTGAGGAAGGTGAAGGTGGGTTCAGGTGCTGCTAGTGGAGGAGATGAGGACCTGGGCCAGCCCTGTTCCTAGCACTGGGAATCCAGTGTTGGGTGAGGAAAGTAGAGGATCTGCCATCATGACAGCGATAGTGAGCCCAGAAGTGCTCAGTGAAGATGCCATGTGGACCCTTCCCCCAGCCAGGCCTGAAGAACCAGAAGGGACCAGGATGAATTCTAAACAGTGACAGGTACAGGCTGGCCCTCAGGTGGTGCTCTCAGAGTTCAGACTCTAGGAGCCCAAGGAACCTCCTTGAGTTTCTGCATGGACAGGAAGCTGCCCTACATTTCCTGCACAAGGCAGAAATGCCATCTTTCTCTTTTGTTTTGGGGGGGGGTGGGGGTAAGGGATGTGCTAGGGTTTGGACTCTGGCCTTGCATAGGCATATGCTCTGCACTTGAACCACACCTCTAACCCTTTTGCTGTAGTTATTTTTCAACTAGAGTCTTGCATTTTTTTTATCCATAGTATTGTTTATAATTTTTTTATTATTGTGCTGGGTTGGGGTACATTGTGGTATTTACAAAAGTTCTTACAATGTATCAAATATATCATAGTTGAATTCACCCCCTCCACCGCTCTCCTTTATCGTTCCTCACCCCCATTCCTAGAATGGTTTCAGTAGGTATCATTTTTGCCTTTTCATACATGTGTACATATTTTTTGTATTGAAGGTCTTGCATTTTTGTTAGCCTGAATCACAATCCTCCTACATAGCTGGAACCACAGGTGCACAACATCACGTCCAGTTTATTGGTTGAGAAGAGGGTCTCCCTAGCTTTTTGCCTGGGCTGACCTTGAACTTTGATCCTCCAAATATCTGCCTCCCAAGTAACTGGGATTATAGGCACTAGCCACTGAGCCCTGTGGAAGTGTCATCTCTTACAGAGGAGGAAAGTGAATCCCAGGGCTGAAGCTACACTGCCAGCCGAGGCTTAGAGCTGGATCTGTCGGGTTAGCATCAGCTGTGGTGATGATGAAGTGTTGGTAGGAGCAGCCCTTCCCAGCCCTCCAATTAAAGAGAACCAAAGGGAGAGAGAACCACGCATGCAAATATAGAACTGCAGCTCAGGAGGAACTAGGAGTCTGGTGGGAGATGAGACTGGAGACCAAAATTCTCTTGGTCCTTGAATGCCTGGCTAAGGCGGTCAGAGACAGTTGGAGGTTCTGGGGAGTAGGGCAGCATAAGAGCTGCTCCCCACTTGGAGCTTTACCCCCAGGGCTCCCTGCCGGTGATGACAGAATGAGTGGGGAGCCGAGAGCTCACAAAGGTTCCTCTGTGCTTGGCCAGGGCCTCTGCCAGAGCCAGCTTGCTTGCTCGCTTGGAAGAAGGGAAAGATCTGATTTACCCCAGGTGGTATCCCTGGGGCTCAGGGCCAGGACTGTTGGCTGCCAGCCCTGAGAAGCACCCCACTCTAAGCTCCCCATCCCAGGACCCCCTTATTCCTCTTAACTGGTGCTCCCGGTTAGACTCAAGCAGGACTCCACAGCCAGGAGAAGACTCCCCTGCCAGGGTCCTGTGCCACTCTGAGGCCCTAGGGATTATTACCCAACTGGCCCAGGGGTGCTTTATGAAGAAGGACTACACCGAACCTCCACATATGCCAAGCTTGGGGCAGGGCCCTTCATTTATAGAGTTCATATTGTGTCCTCCCAGAAACCCATGTTAGGCAATATTGTCTCCATTATACAGGTGAGAAAAGAAAGACCACATGGTTTGCCCAGGATCATGCAGTGAGTCAGTCAGTGGCAGGGCAAGAATCCTAACTCAGGTTCTTTCTACCTGTGGATCTAATGGCTACTCAGCCAGTACACTGCTTCCTGCAGGAAATAACCCTGTGTTGTACATGTGTCTGGCACATGTTGATTTTTATCAGGGTCAGTCTTGCGACTCACTTTCATGAGGAGGCATAAGCAACCTGCCTTGGGTCACACAGCTAGCCATGGAGGTTAGAGAAGTTGAAGGAAGTTCAATGAAAGGTGGAGGCTCAAAGGAGAAATGACAGGAGTTTCCAAGAAACTGAAGGCTGGAAGAGGCTGATTTGCTGTGGAGTATCCAGCCCTTGTCCTGGCAGTCCAACAGTGGAACTCAGAAAGCAGCCTGGTCCCAGTGTGTGACTCCCTGTGGTCTTCAGCCAGAAGAGCCCTTCTGTGCCAGCTTCCTTCTCTGTCACATGAGGGCAGCTGGTTTTGTTGAAGCAGTGGAACCTTTCCTTAAAATAATCTCCAACCGAACTTCATTATTCTTTCATTGGTTCAACAAAATATTGAGACTGTCTGGGTGCCTGGAACACATAGTTGACTGGATTTTCTTCCTGTCTTGAGTCTCTCAGCCACGTGTAGGAGGAATTAAGAGTCACTACACTTTTGCTCAAGGTAGGAATGAGCCAGCTGGGCTGTCAAGAGCCCAGGCCCTCATCTGGATCCCCCCATCACCGCCACCACCGTGCTAAGTGGAAAAAAAGGTTCACTAACAGGAGCCTCGGAAATTTTCACCCACTCACAATTCAGCCATTTCACCGACTGGGTGATGAAGGCCCAAAGAGTAGACCAAGCCCTGGGATCCCTGAAGCAGAATCTTCATGGTCTCATTAATCAAAGAGGCATTGTGTGACCGGTGGAGACCAGGCACATCTATGAGAAAGAGGCAGGGACGAGGCAGCATGGGCAAAGCCCTGGGGCAGTAAGAGACCTAGTTTGCAGAAGCCAAGCACCCCTCCCCGACCCTGCCTGGCAGAGAACAACCTGGCAACCTCCCTTCCCCCACAAGCCCCCAGCCCCTGCCAGAGCCAGGATGTCAGCTTGGCTTTGGTGACAGCAGTCCTGAAGGAGGCTGAGGCCCTTCATTGTAGCAGCTCTAGCATCTTGCAGAGAGCCCGGCCTCGCCAAGTGTCCTCCTGTCAAGCTGAGCGTGCTGGTTCCCGAGCCCTCTCCAGGTAACTCGATCTCCTGCCATGCAGCACCAGTCCAGGAATTAGGAAGAGTATACAGCAGCATGGCAGGACCTGTGAGTTGTTTTCAGGGTCAGAAGAGTATGGTTACCAGGGCCCCAGAGCCTGTGGGTAGAGAATGCAGGACTGGCTGGCCAAGGACCCAAGCCTCTGTTTTCACATACGGGTGTCTAACAGATGGTCCTCAAAAGCTTGCAGATGGACTGACCGACCAGGGTCTCCTTGGTCTGCATCCCTTTCAGACAAAGGGAGGCCATAGAAGAGCAGGGCAGGCACCTGCTGTCTTGGGTCTCAGCCTCGCTCATCAGTTGGAGAACATTGCAAATTCAGTGGAACCACCTTGGGTGTGGCTTCCATTTCCCTCCAGATGACCAAGTGAGACTGGATTTTCCTCAACGACTGTGACAAAGCTTAAGAGCAAGCTGGCCATAGGACCCCACTCTGCCTCTAAATCCCTATATGGGCAAAGGCAACGTATGATAAACTTATGAAATAAGGTTTTGATTGTTTCTCCCCTGGAATTTTTTTTTTTTTTTTTTTTTGCTGTTATAAACTATTGAAACTTTTCTACTGCTGGTTTTTAGAATGACTCTTGATTTTTTTTTTTTTTTTGATGCTTTGGGTAGCACCTCTGACCTTATACATGCTAGGCAAGTGCTCTACCACTGAGCTACACCCTTAACACAATGATGGGTTCTTTTTTAAGTGTTCTTAATAAAATAAAAAGATAGTAACTTTATGTGGATCACCACCTCTTATTTCAATTACCAGTCCATAAAATCTAAAGTTTAGGAAACTTCTGGGGCTAAGATGCTCTTATAGTGTCCCATGCAGAGTGAGTACCAGAAGTTCTGGTGGAACCTTTGGAGTAGTGACACACAGGCCTGAGCCTGGGCCCTGCCTGCCTAGTCCCTAGAGGTAGAAGAATCTGGCTGAAACAGCCCTGCAGATGTGGGACTCAGCACAGCTGGACACCAGAAGCCAGTCCCAGGGGCAGTGAGGAAGAGTGGCTCTGGGAGGGGCCAGTGAGGATGAATTATTTCTCATTAACTGCTATCTGCCCCACTACTTTCCAGGGTCAGAGCTTCAGAAAACCTGTTAGTCTCCCTCTACTCAATTCTCCGTCCTGCTTCCCAGACTCAAAGGTCATTCTCTCCCTCTTTTTCTCTACTGATGCATAGGGAAGCCTTTCTGAAAGGTTATAAGGTTTGCCCAAATCACACAGCAGGTAGGAGGCAAGAAGGTCATGTCCATGCTAACAGGGCAATGTACATTTGTCAAGGACTTGCTTTATCCAAAAACTCAGGGCAGGGTCAGATCCTTTCTGATCAGCAGGCATTGCAGACTACTCTGACCAGTAGGGTTGTGTCCAGCTCCCAGGAGGAGCCAACCACTCATGCATTCAGAAAAGGGAGCAGCTTCTCTGCACTGAGATTACTGCCCTTGGCAAGGTCACAGTCTGGTGGGAGAGGTGACACCAAACAAAGAACCTACAAGACAGCTGAAACGGTCCATCACAGCCATGAGGGGGGATATCCGGTAAAGGAAGCATCATACAAGGTTGTAGGGACCACGGAAGGCTTCTCAGAGGCGTGGCACTTGACTCTGTCCTTGATAGAAGAATGGCATTCCACTTACTCAGCTCAGTTCCCAGAGTCCTCCACTCCAAACTCTCTTGCTGGTGTTGGAGTTGGTCCTGGTCAGTGTAAGGCATAAGTTGAAAATGACTGCCTTCATGACATGAGTGGTCCTGCCTTTGGAACTGCTTGTTACTCAATTAAAAAAAATTAATTGTGCACATACATAGTTCAGAAAGTCTACAAGGTTTGTAATGGAAAGCAGCACCCCCCCCCCAGTCCTAACACACAAATACACACATATACACATGCACATACATGCATACAAACACATGTACCATTTCTGCTCTATAAAGGCAACTGACTGGTTTCAAAACTCTAAAATATTTGCTTATATTGCTACTTCTTGATCTCTCTCTCTCTCTCTCTCTCTCTCTCTCTCTCTCTCTCTCTCCTCCACCCATGTGTACGTTTTGTGTCTCCTCACCTCCTCTCAGTATAATAACCTCACAAACATGGTTGACCGCTTATATGATTAGGCCAAGTAAACACTGCTGACAACGGAGCCATGCAGTGTTGTTCTGTGATTACTTTTCCTTCCCTGCATAAGAATTACAGATCTGAAAATCTTCTGTCAGTAAGCTTCATTGCTGGTTGTTCCACCAATGTCATGTTGAAGGGCTCCTGTCTCTCATCCTGTGCCAGTCAGGATCAGTTACTTTCTATTGCATGCCTATAGGCTGGGGACTCCTCGCCTGTTCCTGGCTGGAAAGGCATCTCTCCTTCCCTGGCATCCCTTCCTTGGGTGTCTTCCTCTTTCTTAGTTTACTCGTTTATTTCTGCTGAAGCCCATCCTCCAGCAGCTTCCTGGGAAAGCATGCTAAAGAGACCTTAAGTAACTGAAAATGTATCCATTCTATCTTCAGCCATGCTGGTCATTCAATTGCTTACAGAATTCTGTGATGGAAAAAACTTCCCTCAGAATTTAGGAGACACTTCTTCATTGTCTCATAGTTTCCATCTTGCTATTGAGAAATCCCATGACATTCTAAATCTTAATCCTTTGTTTGAAGCCTGGTTATTTTTTTCTTCTCTCTGGAAGCTTTTGTGATCTTTTTGTTTTCAGAGTTCTGATTTTTTTTGTTTTTAGGTGGTACTAGGGTTTGAACTCAGGGTCTTGCCCTTACCAGGCAGGTGCTCTACCACTTGAGCCACACCTCTAGCCCTTTTTGCTTTCCTTATTTTTTCAGATAGGGCCTCATATTTATGCCTATGCTGGTCTGGACCACTATCCTCCTCTTTACACTTCCCAAGAAGCTGGAATGATATGATATGCTACCATGCCCAGCTAATGATTAACATGGAATCTCTCTAACTTTTTGCCTGGGATGGTCTTGAAATGCTATTTTCCTGATCTCCAACTCCAGAGTAGCTAGGATTATAGGTGTGAGCCACAGAGACTGGCTGGGGTTCTGAAACTGATGTCTTGGTGTGAATCTGTTTTCATGCATTGGGCTGAATCCTCGAGTCATTTCAATCTGAAACTCATGTTTCAGTTCTCACTATCCTGTCTAATCTCTATTCTAGAATTCCTGTCATTCAAATGTTGAATCCCCTTGACAACCCTCTAATTATCTTGTCTTTTCTGTTTTCCATCTCTGCGTTTTTGTTCTTGCTCCTCAAATTTATCTTCCAACCATTCTCTTGAATTTTTTATTTTTTGCTATTGTATATTTAATTCCCAAGAATTATTTTTTGTAGCATCCCATTTTTCTTGTTCATGTATATAATATCTTATTTCTTAGGTTATTAATTATAGATTTCTCTTTTAAGTCTTGCTTTTTGTAAAGTTGCTATCTAAGTTCCTTTTTTTTTTTTTTTGTCTCAGACAAAAAAACCTCTTAGACTTTTCCCAGATGTTCACTCATCCTTGCTCTCTACTTATACTTTAGAATGGGACACTACATCACAGCTCTGAAGCCCTGTGAACATGGTTGTGGTTGCCTACAAGATCTGGTTAGGGCATTCCATGTTTTTTATTTTGAGCTGATCAAGAGCAAAGCTCCTCACTCTCCTGCCTAGACTCTTGTTTTAATCCTTCCTCGGAGTATTAGTAGTCTGTGGAAGGGGCCAAGGGAGGGGTGGTACCTGGTAGTCTTCTTCCTACATAGATTTCCAAGCAATCTTCCTGGTTTTATCTTCCCTATGCCCCCAGTTCCAGAAGTACCTGGTAGCAAGTTCTGGAAGCCTATGGGGGGGTCTCCACAGTGTAAACTGGGCAGTTTTTCCCCTTTCTTTATTGCCTGTTTAGGACTCAGCCAGTCACCATTCCTTGCTGACTGTGTCTGGTTTCTAATATTTTGAAAAAGGGATTTTGATAAATCCTTTTGCTGTTGTTTTAGTTGTTTTCAGAAAAGACCACAGTGCAAGTTCAACTTGCTGTCTTCATCCTCCTTTAATTTTTAAATGAAAGATAACAACACATTTCAGAGCAGGAATTCTTTGTTGCCAATTTACAAACACCAACAGAGTGTAGCTGGAATATGGAGGAAAGTCTGCAGGGCTCTTCCCACCAGTTCCTTACCTGCTCTGACCTTTCCTGGCTTTAAAAGCCCAGGTCAAAGCCACCCTTTGTGATTACTCCCAGGTGAGTGTCTTGTTTGACTTGAGTTGAGACAAGGGAGCGATAGACATTACAGTACCTTGAAGATGCTATTCCATTTTGACCTTCCATGTAGACCCTTGATAGCTACAGAGGCTCAGAGAAGTTGGTCCACAGACCAAGATCCCACAGCTACAAGTAAGCAAACTGATCTGAAATCTGAACTCAGATCTGTCATCACCCTGGGACCTTTTAGCCAAGAGAAAGTCAAGGCACCAGCTGCCACAGAATGGCCTCAGGATTCAAGTCTGTCCCTTCCAAGGCCCTCTGCATCCCTACCCTGTCTACATTTATTTTATCCGGTCATCAGTTGAGGAGAGCCTTCCCATCCCAAAGTGTCTGCCCACTGATGCTGCAGATGTGTGGCACATGGGCCGCCTGCTTCTTTATTGTTTTTTGGTGGGCAGCACTGGGGTTTGAACCCAGGGCCTCACGCTTGCTGGACAGGTACTCTACCACTTGAGTCATTCTACTAGTCCTCTTTTGTGTTGGGTATTTTTGAGATAGGGTCTTGTGAACTATTTGCCCAGGCTGGCCTCCAACATCGATCCTCCTGATTTCTACCTCCTGAGTAGCTGGGATTACAAGTGTGAGCCACTGGTACCTGGCTGCCTGCTTGTTTTGAAAAGTCAATCACTGGGTCTCAATCCAGATCTACCTGGATGGGTCAAGGAATCTACATTTTAACAATTGTTTCTAGTGATTCCTTTCTCTCATTGCAATTTTTATTGGCGTATATTAATTGTACAAAATAATGGATTTCATGGTGACATTTTCATACATGCATTCACCTCCCCATTACCCTCTCTTATCCCTTTTCTGTCTCTCCCTATTAGTTCCCACCTATTTGAATGTCTTTTAAGTTTTTTTTCTAGATTCCACATATGAGACAAAACATGTAACACTTAACTTTTTTGAGTCTGGCTTATTTCACTTAACATAACGATCTCCAGCTCCATCCACTTTTCTGCAAATGACATGATTTCATTCTTATTTATGGCTGAATAATACTCCATTGTGTATTTAAACCACATTTTTTAAATCTGTTCATCAGTTGTTGGGCTGATTCCATAGCTTGGCTATTGTGAATAATGCTGCAATAAACATGGGTCTGCAGGTGTCTGTACTGTAAGTGGACTTGGAGTTTTTGAGTATATACCCAGGAGTGGCATAGCTAGATTATATGGTAGTTCTATTTTTAGTTTTTTGGGGAACCTCCATACTTATATCCATAGTGGTTGCATTAATTTACTTTCCCACCCACAGTGTATAAATGATTCCTACCCCCACCATCCTCACCAACATTTGTTGTGTTTTATTTTCTTGACAGCCATTCTGACTGGTGAGATGGAATCTCAGTGTAGTTTTGATTTGCATTTCCTGATGGGTAAAGATGTCGAACATTTTTTTCATGTATTTATCTGTCACTTGTTGCTCTCATCCAAGAGCCAGCCGCCCTGGGCCCACAGTTATGCCAACCAGCACAGTGCACAGAGACGGCCATGGAGAGCATGGCTCTCCCTAGCTCTGGCCTTAGGGCTGCCTGGGTTTGCCACCTGTTAAGTGAGCAGAGTTACACCGCCCCAGAGTGAAGCGCCCTGGGGCTGCGCTGGCCAGTGCCACACCTCCGGGTCTCCTTCCCGCCTCCCTCTGCCCGCCCGCCCGCTCAGGTGGAAGGAAACAGCTGGGGGTTCTTGGTTTCCAGGCTGCGGTTGCCTCCTAATCAGCCGAGGGCAGGCGGCAAGGTTGGGGCTCCGGGCCTCTTTCCGCACGCGCCGACCCCCCGCCGCGGACCGCAGGGGACTGAGGGAGCACGCAGCGCTTCCCGCCAGCCGGGCAGCTGAGGCCTCCTTTCTCCTCCCGCCCCTCCAGCAGCCCATAAATATTCCGTGGGCTCGATGGGAGCGGAAACCGGCTTTGCAGTGCGCCTTCTGTCCTTGGAGCACAAAGCGCAAGAAGCCTGGACTACAGGTAGAGACTCAGCGCCCGGCCAGCCAAGATAGCGAGAGCGCAGCGCAGTCACTGGGTGTGTGGAGAGAGGCGTAGCCCGGGGGCGCCGGGAGATGAAAAGGGAGGGTATCTCAGCTTTCCTCCTACCCTCCAGTCCCCGCAATCCAGATGGTACAGACCCAGTGCGGGTTCTGGCGGAGAACCCCCTCTTCAATCCAGGGGTCAGGGGAGGCCCCTGGGAGACTTAAACTTCTTAAAGATGAAAGAATAGGAGGGAAAGAAGGAAAGGAAGGTGCAAAGGCCCAGAGCGTGGCATTTGAGGAAAGTCATTGAAACACTGAGTTCAAGGTGAAGTGACAAGAGGTGGGGCTGCAGGTGGAGGGCCAATCCCAGGAGAGCCTCGAAAATCCTTGCTGGAGAATCAGGCTGCGAGATCCTTTGCTTTTAAGAAAGATCACTGCATTGCAGGAAGGCGGTGATAGAGAGGTTGCCCCGGCATGGGCACGGGTTGTGCGTCTGTAGATGGAGTCGTGGTACTTGGGCCAAGGCAGCAGCAGTGGGAACGCAGACAAGGGACTAAAGAGACGTCAAAAATGGGTAGGACTGCAGGGCGCCGGTGGCTCACGCCTGTAATCCTAGCTACTCAGGAGGCAGAGATCAGGAGGATCGCATTTCGAAGCCAGCCTGGGCAAATAGTTCACGAGACCCTATCTAGAAAAAAAAAAAAAATCACAAAAAGTTGGTCTGGTAGAGTGGTTCAAGGTGAAGGCCCTGAATTCAAGCCCCAGGACCGCAAGAAAAAAGAAAGGGTAGGACTGTAGGAGTGATACTGGAGGTGGGTGAGAAAAAGGGCCATGAATGGAAGGGGACCTTTCCAAGTAGGAAGCAATGGGGAGGGTGGTGCCTTCTCCCATAGTGAATACCTCCCGGAAAGGGTGTGCTCAGAGTCCTTTGAGAAGTGAGCCTGGGTGGTCTTGGGGGAAGGGGATGTGGGGCAGTGGGCCCAGTTAGGAAGCCTGTTGCTATATTTCAGTCCACTGGGATTTATTTAATAGGTCTCAGCCAGGCTCCTCACTGGTGGCCTCTTCCAGGTGAACAGTAGATGGCGCTGCAGCTCTGTGCATCCAACCCCTGGGCGGGGCTACCTGTCCTCACCTGGGTGATGAACCCCTTTGTTCTGGTTGGCCCTGGCACTTGGGTTCTGTCTCCAGCGCGGATGCTGAGAGGAGGAGTGAGGTGCGGTGGGTGAGAGTGGCTCCCTCTCCCCTGGAAACGGAGAAGGCACTTGCTTTACCTAACCACAAGGTGTGTGGTGTAAGCAGGGAGGGCCTCCAAGGCTCTTCTGGTTCCTATTTTACAGGTGGAGAAACTAAGGCCCAGAAAAGGGAGGGGCTTGCCTGATTCATTGAGGAGGTTAGTTGCTTAGGATTCAGTGTGCCAGATTCGGGGTGGGGGGTCACCCTGTCCTTCCTCCTCCTAAATCCCTCACCATTTTGCCTTCTTCCTGTCATCTCCACCATTCTTTCTCCACTGGATTTGAACCACTGTCACAGCTTCCTTCCAGCTCCCTGCACCTCATCCATTTCCCACCCATGGCTTTTTGTCACCCACAAATTACAGATCCAGCCTTCATCTGCTGAAACCCTTCCCTGACTCCATTACCCCCAGGCTGCTCAGCCTGGCAGGTAGGACCTGCAACAGACACCCTCTCTTACAGACCTGAGGCCCTCAAGCCTCTCCCTGAAGCTCCCCACACTATCCTGCTGTCACACTCATTCGCTATCTGTGACTCAGTGGGGGCCTCTGAGATGTGGAACTTAGGTGTCCTTCCTGGGTACCTCTGTGCTGGTCTCTTCTGCTGGATCACTGGAATGCCCTCCAGGGCAAGGGCCCTGGCACTCAAGTCACCCTGCTCCCTGGCACAGGGCTTGGCCCCACAATGCTGATCAGTACACAAAACCTTGCCCAATGGAGGACTAAATGTCAGGCATACTCTGGGAGGATCTTGCCAGATCACTGAACTCTGGCTGTGGGCCAGGCTACATGCTGGCTGCTTTTGCACGTACCCTCTTACAACCTGGCAAGGTCAGATTAGTGTTATCATCCCTGTTTTTCAGAAAAGGAGACTAAAACCCAGAGAGGAGAGGTGACTTGCCTGAGGTCTCACAGCAGTAAATGATGGAAGGCAGCTCTATAGGTGGCTGCCTGGCACAGCAAGGCCTCAGGCCACAACTGAAGGGACTGGCTTGGCTCAGTGGCCACTCCAGGGGCTACAGGGCTGCAAGGCCACATCTCTCAGGGGGTTTGAGCAGGTTTAGTGTGGGGCTTTCGGGAGACCAGCTTAACTATTGGGGTTCTGGGACAGAGGGCCTCAAGAAGGAAGCGAGGTTCTCTCCCTTCCTGGGGATACAGAGAGCCCCAGCTATTCTGAGTCAGACAGATACCTGGGCAGATCTGAGCACTGGGGGCATTTACATGGCGGCCATGACCAGTGGCTGAAGCCTATGAAAAGGCTGACCACAGGACACAGGGAGAGGCAAGGCCCAGTGGGGTGGGTGGCTCATGGTCTGGGATCAGGCCAGGCTAAAATACCAGGACTTTCCAAGGAGCCCTGTGGTCAGCAGGCTGGATGCCACGAGGCAAGAGGTAAACAGTGGCAAGGGCTGACCACAGAAGACAAGAAGACAGGCAGGCAGGACGTGGTAACAAGCTGCAAATATTTGCTGCAGAGAAACAGAGATGGAGACCAGCTAGAGGAGGCACTGACAGGTAGACTTAGGCTCCTGGATCACAGTATAAATGATGGGAGGACCCTCAGCTTGCTGTGTGACCCTGGCCTGCTCCTTATAGGTCCCTTTAGCTTTTAGTCTCCCCAGAGGCCTTTGGGTCAGGTGCCCCTGTAGTACTGAAACTCCACAGAAGTCAGAGGCAGAGGGGCCCTCTGTGCCTAAGCCCATGGTGAGCTGAAGGAGAAACATATCCAGAGAGGAGCTACACCTGCCCTGGTCCCACAACAGATCAGGCACAGATCCCCGGTCTCCTGATTCCCAGAACCACTTGTGATGACACAAAGCTACTCTGTCCTATTCTTCTAAGATAGCTACTTAGGTTCTCCTACAAAACTCTTGTGAGTATTTGGTGCCACCTCTGGGACTGGGTGGCCACAACTCCACCCTCACCCCTAGGAGGGGTGTGCAGAGTCTTTCTGGTCCACTCCACTCTAGACGGTACTGGAGGACCTCCTCGAGGCTACCCTCACTCCCTCTAGCTGCAGCCATCCTGTTTGGACAAAAAGGCCAGGGGTTGTGCAGAGTGTTGTGGAATTGCCTGAGAGGAGAGGGGTGTTGGCTTGCTGGTAATGCCCAGCATGGTGCCCGGCCCACCCACCCGGCCGGCCAGCAGCGTAGATGGTGAGGTCATCCTCTCTCTGGGCATCTCCCACTGGGTGTTGGTTAGGGCTTCTAGATGCAGTAAGGGGTTCAGCCATTTCTGGAAGGTAGCTTCCCCCACGTCATCTGTCTTGGGATGTGATGCCTCCTCCCATCACCACCCAGAAGTGGACAGTGGAGCCTCTGGTCATTGCCTCCCTGCTTCAGGCTTCAGGAGCAGTCCCTGCTGGTTTCCTAGTGAGCCAAGTCACCTCAGTCCCTGGGACAGTGCCACCAACTTGCCTAAGGTGACATGAGGGGCAAAGCATCATCTCAACCCAAGTGGGAAATCAGGCAAGTCTTAGCATGCCTCAGAGCCTCTCCCCTGGCTTCTGGCTCATCTCTGAAGCATCTGCTCACTGCCAGGGAAGTCAAGAGGAGGGTGCTGCCCTGCTGCTATAGAGCAGAGGGGACACTCAGTTACTGGGCCCCTGCTCTGCCCAAAGGCCTCTTCCCCAGCCTTCACTGCTGCTCTGTGTTGTGTTGGTGACACCGTGCCCACACAGTCAAGCCCCACCCCCAAACCGATTACTGAGCCACTCACTGGGGAACTGGTCTTCATCTACTCTCTTCCCCAAACTGTCCCCACTGGTGTATAGGGAAAGAATATTAAGTCATTATCTTTTTCTTAAAATGAAGGTAATGGTGGGAGTAGTCAGCTAAGAAGAGGGACTCCACTGATACTTTCTTAATGATGAATGAACTGGTCCCCAGGAGCTGAGGCTCAGTGAGATGACCTTGCCCTTCTTGGCGTATGCTGGCTCTACTCAACACCACATTGTGCAGAGATAGCTGCTGAGCCAGAGAGGCGAGCTTCGCTAGGGACTTGAGTGCAAAGCTAAGCCTTGTCCTCACAGGACATCATTTCCTCTCTCTTACCCCCTCCATTAAGAGGTAAGCCAAGTCTGAGGAGGGGGAGAAGACCCAGGATTTGGGTAGGGAGGCTGAATCACCAGTGGGGTGTCCCATCTGTGGGTTCCTGTGCCTTGTCCTGCTGTGTGGCTGTTATGTCTGTGCTCAGGAGTGCACCCCTGGGAGCCCCTTTCTATGGATGTGACCTTTGCAAGGATGCTTCTGTGCACTGAGCCTAGATGGGGCCTTGCTCTGGGCTCCCCCAGCTCTTAAGGATTGTTGTCACACAAATTCCATGTTGTCATTGACTAGTTATGTGTTTGTTTCCCTATAAGACCAGAAGTTCCTTAGGGCATGGGCCTGATTCTCTGAGTCCACATCTCCTGTGACAGAACCCAAGAAGGAAGGTCAAAGACAGATAGGGGGAGAAATAGCCAGAGAGAGTGAGAAAAAAAGAGAGCGGGGAGAGTGGGGGAGGAGAAGGGGAGGGGGAGAGGGAGAGGAAGGGGAGGGGAGAAAAGAAAACTCCAGAGTGCTGTGCAAACCTTGGGCCTCAGTTCTGCCACCAGCTGCTGGGTGACATTGGGCCAAGCCCTGTCTCGCCCAGGTTTCAAATGCCCATCTGTACTCTAGGATGGGTCCTCCCAAGTCCCCATGGATGGAGACTCAGTACACACAGGCAGATGCTGTGTGGAGCTACCTCCCTATCCCTGTCTCCTCAGCCTGACTACCTCCACCACCAGGGTAGAAGAAAGGCCCATCAGGTTGTGTTAACACTGCTTCACATGCATCATCTCAGGAACCTCCATGTCAGCTCTCATCTCTTGCCCCAGATCAGCCTGCTTGGCCAGCAGTCCACTGACACCAGCCAGGGATGGCTGGGGGCTAAGGGGGCAGTGCTTGGCTATCCACCCACAGGTCAGAAAGTCTCTAGGGCTCTGCAGGTTACGGAGCCTGTGCCACACCTTGCCCAGCTTCCCCACACTCCAGAGGGCAAGCTTCTCTAATTTCATTTGGTCACTGAGGAAAGAAGAACTCGCAGAGGGAAAGGCCTGACTGGGTTCAGTGACCAGGGCCTTATCTGGGAATGTGAAATCAAACCCTTAACTCCCAAACAGGCTTATTTGGACCCCTAGTTCTGCCTGAAGGTAAGTGAGGGCTTCCCTGTGGGCCTCAGTTTCTCTCTTTCAGGGACATAACTGTTGTCCAGCATTCCTGAAGGTGCCCGAGGAAATGGAGAGGCTCTCTGCAGTGCTATCCCTCATTCCTCTCTGTCTCCTCTTCACTGTCCATCCTCCTCACAGTGAGGGTGACAGCTACAGTGGTATCCTGTGTACTGGCTACATTTTTTTTTGGTGGTGGTGGTAGTACTGGGGTTTGAATTCAGGGCCTCACACTTGTTAGGCAGGTGCTCTACCACTTGAGCCATACCCCCAGCCCTTTTTTTGCTATAGTTATTTTTGGATAAAGTCTTGAATTGCTGCTTGAGCCATCTTGGACCTCAATCCTACTATTTATACCTACTGCATAGCCAGGGTTACAGGTTTGTGTCACGATGCCTGACTTGTTGGTTGAGATGGTATCTATCTTTTTGCCTCAGCTGGCCTCAAACCCACCATGATCCTCTCAGTCTTTGCCTCCTGAGTAGCTGGGATTACAGGCATGAGCCACCATACCTGGCTATTGCCCTGGCTACTTTTGATGCTTAGGCTAGGCTCTGTGCATCAAGAAAGGGCCCAGTCTCTACCATCAGGGAGCCAAGGGTTCCATAGGGAAGAATACAACTACTTGTCAATCGATCCATGCATCTGTCCACCCATGCATTTATTCATCCATCCATCCATCCATCCATCCACCAGCCCATCACCTAGCCAGTTAGCCAGCCAGCCATGCCTCTGTTACAGGCCTAAGCTATATGAGGTTGCAGAGCAGATCCCCAGGGTCCTTCCCTCCAAGGCGCACAATTCATCTCTAAGCTCCTCCACATCTCTGTCCCCAGCTTGGACATTGCTTATATTTCACAGATGCCTGGACTTCACCATTAATCTGCATCTCCTACTTCTGCTTCCAGGTTTCCCAGGTCAGTCAGTGACCTCGCCATCCATCCAGGGCCCAGCCTAAAATCTAGGCATCTCCCTGCTGCCTGTCTCCCCGCACTCACCCTGAACCAAATAGGCAAGCAAGAAAATCTGTGGATGCCACCTCCAGTAAGCTTCTGCCCCATTTCCTTCTCCCATCCCCCACTGCTCACTCATTGGAGTGTGGTTACTAGATCATGACTGATTCCTCTCTCCCACCCCCGTGGAAGTGGATGTCTTTCCAAAACAGACCTCACTGTGTCTCTCTGAAACTTTTCCAGGCTCCCCATGGCCTTTAGTCTAAGGCATGTTCCATGGGTCAGTGTCCAGCTGTGTCCTCTCTCTGCTTTATCTTGTGCCCCACTAAGATTTACACCCAGCCAACTTCCAGCCCCTCAAGCTCCCACCTCTGAGTTTCTGCCCCTCCCCCCACTGCATGGCATCCACTGCTGGCCTGTCTCTTTCCTTCATAGCTCAGTCTGAGCCTCACTTTCCTGGCCTTGTGTCCCTTGACCTTGAATGTAGCTCTCTGTACTCACTCTGTGTACTCTCTGACTCCCTAGGGCCATCAGAACCTCTGTACTTTCCGTCTTTCTTTCAACCCACATTTATTAAGCACCCACTGTATACCAAGCCAAGAAATACAAGGATGAACAAAAGTAAACTTGGTACTTATTTTGTGCAGCTTGGAGTCTAATGAGGGATATATATTACACAAGGAAATACCAAGTGAACAACTGCAAATAGGGAGCACTTCTCCCACAGCACCTGTTGTAGGTTGCTTTCCTGAGTGCAGCAGCTGAGATTGAGGCCAGCATGCAATCTCGGAATCTCCCCTCCAAAAGGCCAGAAGAAGAAGGACTGAGGGAGACCCTGGACTGTGATGCAGTCTCTTGAAAGCCCACAGGGAGCTCTGAGACTGGGACAAGAGAGACTGAGAACTATCCCAATTTGGGTGACAGCTGGGCCACACCTCCCCACAAGTCAATTAGTCACTTGATGAAGGCTGCCACTAGGAGAGGGAGTGATCTTGAAAGAGACATTTTCTTCCGTAAAGCAAATTCCTCCAAAGGGCTGACAGCCGAGACCCCTGTATTCCCAGTCCTTCATTCCTGAAAAGGGACCTGGGAGGTCCAGCATGGCACATGCAAGACACGTGTCACCACCTGTCCATGGATGTTTTAGTATGTTTTGTGCTGCTGAAATAGAGTGCTGGGTAATTTGTAACAAACAGAAACTATGTGGCTCACAGTCCTGGGAAGTCCAAGTTGGCCTTCTTGCTGTGTCCTAACACTGCAGAAGTCATCACATGGGTGAGCAAATGAACTCACCCTTTTATACGGAGCGCACTCCTGTAATGGGGACATTAATCCATCCAAGAGGGCTCCCACCTCTCAATGCTGTGCAATGAACTCTGGGGAACACATTCAAACCACAGCATGGCATGTGAGGAAACTGAGGCTCTCAGAGGTGGTGAACTCTGCCTGTGGGTCATTCCTCAGCCTCAGCAGGCCTATCTGCTAGCAGACTCTCTCTCCTTCCTTTGTTCTTTACTTCTGGGGAACTATGGAGGCAGCTGAGCACCTCAGAGTCTGAGGGGTGCTTCAAAGAATTCAGCAATCCATTGCTGGCGGAGTGGCTCAAGTGGTAGAGTGTCTGCCTCACAAGCATGAGGCCCTGAGTGGAGAAAAAAAAAAAAAAAAGAATTCAGCAATCCATGGCTGTGCATCCTGGGGTTTGTGGGGGTGGGAGGGTCTGGTCCTTCTACTGGGTGGCCTCACCTGGTGCTTGGATAGGTGTCTGGAGGCTGCCTCCAGGGAACACAGCACGGGGGAGGGGGTCTCTTGGGACTCCTGTGTGTGCTCACAGTATCAGAACTGTCCTCACTTGGCTCCTGTGGCATCCTTGGCCCCAAGCCCTTCAGAGACACAGCCTGGGTCCTGGCTGAGAGTCAGCAGGTGATGTAAGTAATGTGTTTTAGGGGAAAGACACATGAGGCAGAGCTGGGCCCTGCCTTTCCCAGGATTGTGGATTAGACAGTCCAAACAACAAAACAAAACAAAACGCCCAACTCCCAGCCACTTGTCACCATTTCCCATGTGCTTTACGCACGTTTCAGCTAGTTCTTACAACTTTGTGAGGAAGTACAGTTTATCAGCCCATTTAAAAGATGAGGACATTGAGGTTACAGAACTGCAGTGAATTGCACAGTGGCAGCCAGTCAAGGAACGGTGGGTGGTAGGAACCTGGACAGGAGGAGAGAATTCAAGATGGATGGCAGGAGTGGGATGGGGAAGTTTCCCTGACTTTTCCAGAACCCTGCCAGCCCTCCCCCGACCCCAGACTAGGCCAGCCAAGTCATGTTAGGTCTACACTAGAAGGTGTGTTGGTGGTGGGACAGGTTAAAGCTGCCTATGCCACAGAGCCCTATGTGAATGCTGTCTGAAACTTTTGGCCTGGATTCTGCTGAGCCCTGGGTGCTAAGGGAAAAGAAGAAAGGAGAGCAATCACCTGGTCACAGAGCAAGGAAGGTTCCATGTTGGATCACAAGGCTGGGACCCTGGATTCAGCCCCATGGAAGTTTCCTTCCAAGCTACAAGAGAAGCAAGGGTTCATTACCACAAAGCCTCTTCTTACAGACTGGGACTTGTAAGGACCCACTTGAGCCTTCTTGCTTGGCTGGGTTCAGATGCTGCTTCATTTTATGCCCACCAAGTGCGTGCCAAGCCCTCTGTGGGGTTTGTTAAGTCTCTGAGCCCGTCTAATTTGCACAGCTGCCCAATGGGAGAGATTAGCACGCCCACCGCTCTGAGGGGGTGATTGGGGCCCTGAGAGATGGGACTCACTCAGATCTCCAAATTCCCAGTCCAGGGCTCTCTCAATTCGCCCCAGCTACTTCCCCCAAAATAAGATTTGTATCTTATAATCCCTGAATCAAGGAGAAGATATCAGAGGGCTTCGGTGTCACTTTCATGTTAATTAAGAAGAGATTTTGGTCAGACCTCCAACTCTCACTTTCCCCATCTATTAACCGGTGTTAATATCAGGAGAGTCACTCTAAATGCTGTCTTTCAAGACGCTGTTGGTTCAGATGCAGGAGTTAGCACAGGCCCAGGGGGCAGTGCCTGGGGGCACTGAAAAGCTGATTTGGCATTTCAGGGTGGGTAAGGGAAGAGGTAGGCAGATCAGGAAATCAGCTTCCCTGAGCCCTTTAGGGTGGAGGGCCCGTGCCTTCTCCTGAGGAATCCCCAGTGGTGTCCTCCAGTGGGGGTCTGGTGGGCACACTTCCCTTCATGCTTGAGTGTCTTGCTTTTGCCCTCAGGTCAGGGTCCCCAGGGCATCTAAGGCCCTTGTTTCCTCCTCATATTTGGGCTCAACTAGAAGGTTCATGGTGCTGATTGCTTAATGAGCTTGGCATCAAGTACGAATAATTACACTATAAATTATGTAAATCCAATCATAACAGCATAGCGCTGGGCAACTTTCATTCTCTCAGCTCTCAGGTGCCCAAATCTTGGGAGGATGCTTTCATGGGAACCACACCAGACTACTCCCTCCTACACTTTGACATTATAACAACAGTGGGTGCCTGAGCAATTACAGTTGCAGAGGACTACCTGCTGCATCCCACCTGAGTCTCTCAATAATGTGTAAGCATTTATGGAGTGCTTACTGTATGCCAGGTGCAGTCCTCATCATTTAAAACTTCCCAAAACACTATCAGGTATTATTAGATTCTGTTTCACAGGTGTGGAAACTGAGTCTTACAGATGTTTAATAACTGTTCAAGGTTATATGGGTAAAATGAGAAGCCAGGAAATTTTGCAGGAAGACAGACTGAAGCACAGAGTGGAGAAAAAAAGACTTGTCCAAAATCTCACAGTGATCAAGGGTCCACCAAGGTCTTCTGGAACCTTTTCTGCCATCTCTGGGTCCAAGAGGGGCCACGTGTCACAAGTGTCTGTGTGGCAGAGTGTGTGTGTTTTTGAGTGGTGGGGCCTCATTCTGGGAAAGTCAGAGGATTCAGCCAAGGCAAAGAGCTATTTTAAGGCTTCCCCTGCCTGCCCTGCTCCCCACACAGCCCCTCTGCTGTGCCAGGCTGCAGTGGCCCAGCACCTGGGCCAAGTGTGGAGAGGTTTGTTCCGTGAGCAGAGGGAAGTCTTGGCTCCAGGACACTTCACACCCAATGAATTACTTCAACGCTAGATTAGACTTGCAGGCTCAGAGCAAAGTGATAATAGGGCCCAATTAAATTAATTTATATGGACTTTATGCTCTGGTCCCTCCCTCAGGCAGGGGTGGCCAGGCCTGACCCACCATACCTTGGCCTCCTAGCCCAGCCCATACTGGGGGCCCTGGAGAATGAAGGGAAGCTGCATGTGGACACTGCTCCTTCCCTGGTGGGAAAATCTGTCCCTAAGCAGCAGAGAGCAAAGTCAAGGTTGTTTTGTTTTTGTTTTCAGTATGATTAGTAGGAGAAAATGGGCCTAATTAGAGACTTGAATAAACTAACTTCTGGTGAGAGGTGAGGACTGGCAGGTCTGGCCAAGGATGAGAATCCCAAAGTCCCAGAGAGGGGAAACTTGAAGAGATCATTGGGTTGGCCTCAATCTGGGCATGGCCAGATCATGCCTCACTATACCAGATCAGGGACATGTGGCTCTTTGTGGAGAGGGAGTAGATGCAGAGAGAACTGGGTACCTGGGCATAGGCTTGGCTGTGTCACAATCAGCTATGTGAGAGATGTACTTGAACCCTTCCTGGATTCAGGGGAAAGCCTACCTCTTTCTTGTAACCCACAAAACTCTCCTTGGCTGAGCCCTGCCCACTTTCCCTGCTTCACCTTCTGCTTCTTTTTCTCCCCACACCCTCCTCACTCCGACTCCATCCTATACCCTGAATGCCCACAACCTAGCTGTGCCCCTGGCTGGGTGTACCCTCTGGACTTTGCTCATGCTGGTCCCCTGTCCAGGTCTCCTTCCTCTTTCCCTGGAGAGCACAGAATCCTGTCCTGGTCTCTGCAGTTAACCACTGAACATGGCAGATCTGACCAGCTCTGGCGCTGTAGGACAAGTCCAAGGCCAGGTGAAGAGGTGGCCTGAATTGAGAAGTTGGCTAAGCAGTCCTGGTCACAGCTCACCCCAGGTGATCACTCCACTGCCCAGGCTGAACTGCATGTAAAACCAGGTACTTCATTTACCCAGCCAATGCTGACCTGGGAAGACTGCTTCTTTTTCCACGGTTTCAGTTTCCCATTCTGCAAAACACAGGGACCCCTGTGACCCCTCCTGCAGATGCAGGTGTTCAGGGATTCCGCAGTTTCTGGTGTAAATCTTGCCCACCCAGTGGAGGCGCTGGGGTCAGCTTCCAAGAGCCAGAAAGCCAAGGGAGTCAGAGGAGACATTCCGGGGAGCCCCCGACCTGCATGTCATGTTGGGCCCATCCCACAACCACCCATCATATTACCCTTTGGGGACCCGGCTGCCATCTGCCAGACTGGGAGGCCCCTGTGGGCAGGTCCTGTTTCCCCAGGCTACGTCCAGCTTTTCCCCAACATGGATGAACCACTTTGTCTTACTCAGATTTTCCAATAAGCTGTTGACTCTTTTGGGTGGCAAGACTAGCACGGAAAATCTCCTCCCCCATCACGCAGGGCTTTTTTGGGGTTGTGAATTAATGGCTCAAGCTGAGGGCCAGGCCTGCTGCAGGCAGCCTTTGGACCTCAGGCTCACATGCAGCACCCACTGGGGCCTTTCCTCCAGATAGCACCTCCCCTGTGGGGAGGCAGAAGCCCTGCAGTTTGGGGAGTCCAGGGCTAGCTCAGTCCCTTGGACCATCACAGACCTCTGTTTCACCACCTTGGCCTCCTCCTGTCTTTGGTCAGGACATCTAATGGAATTGGGAGTTAATGTTTGGGTTCCTGGCCTCCAAGCTGTTCCTTGTCTGAAGCTCAGTTTCCTTTTCTGTTAGATAAGGTCACATTTATGTTTCATTGGGGGGTTCAACATTGCCTGGCATTCCACATTCCTTTCTGAGTCCCTTCTCCGTGCCAGTGGAGGGGTTGGGAGAGATGCCAGGGCCTCTGGGTAAGTGTGCATGGGCTGGGTGGGGAGACAGGAGCCCAGAATTAGCCTGCTCATCCTGGAGGCAGCAGACAGGAGGAGTCCCATAAAGCAGAGAGTTGAGCTGCAGACGGGAGGGGCTGATGCATTTGTGTATTGATTAGACAAACTTGGAGCGCCTACTGTATGTGGGAAAGCATGGAGTAGGTACAGATGTTGGAAGGTGTGTGTGTGTGTCCTTTCCCATGAAAGGACATAGCCTGAGAGTGGGGTGGGGGGCGGTCTCCTCTCAACACATGGATGGAGGGCTTTCCAGGCAAGGGCTCATGGAAGATTTGTACCCTTGGAGAAGGACAAGAAGTTCTGTGTGAGCCAGGCACTGGTGGATCAGGCCTGTAATCCTAGACACTCAGGAGACAGAGATCAAGAGAATCTCAGTTTGAAGCCAGTGCCAGGAAAATAGTTTGAAAATACCTAATACAAAAGAAGGCTGGTGGAGTGGCTTAAGCAGTAGAGCACCTGCCTAGCGGGTAGAAGGCCCTGAGTTCAAATCCCAATGCCATAAAAAAAAGTTATGTGTGGCAGGACAGGAAAAGGAGAGCTTTTTGGGGTGTGAGTGACTTTGGGATCAGAGACACAAGACTGACTCCCTGTCTGCTTTTGTTAGCTGTAGGACCTTGGGGGAGTCCTTTGACTTGGCTGAGGCCAGAATTTTGTGGAAATATAATTCTTATTTCTTAGGAGTTGTGAGAATTAATGATGAAAGGTTGGTAAAGTATCCAGCCCAGCATCTGTCAGAAGCTAATACAGATGTAATGGGTGGAGACACCACAGACAAGCAGAAATTTCTGTCAGCCAAAATTGTCTTAGTGCAAGCTGGGTGCAGTGGCTCATACCTGTAATCCCAGGTACTCAGGGTCAAGAGTTTGAGGCTAGCCCTGGGCAAAGGTACTGAGAACCTACCTCAAAAACAAAGTAAAGGGCTAGGGGTGTGGCTCAAATGGTAGAGTTCTTACTTACCATGCATGAGGGCCTGTACCCAGTACCTCAAAATCAAGAACAAAAGGCTTAATGTGGAAACACCTGTCACCTCCTGTTTCAGGAGGTCAAGGAGACTATACAGAAAGAACTTGATCCAGAAATCTCTGAAGTCATTGAGCTCTCAGGTCTGTAATTCCCCCCAAACACATATGGCCTGTGTCCCAAGGTGTCCTTAGGAACTTGGAACTAGCACCCTGGTCTCCTGAGGTTGCTCCTCTTCCAGTTGGCCTGGCCCAGCAACATTGACACTTTCCACATGTTCTAGGTCCCAGAATTCTCAGCACCCTGGTCTCCTCTAGCTACACTCACAGTTTTTCTCCTACACTGGTCGTCATGCTCTAGGAATCTAGTCTTTATGGAGTAGATTGAGAAAACCTTCTCCATGGATTTGGGAACAATATCTCTGTTGATGTGGCCAAAGAGATGGTTGTCTCAGCTGCAGCATGGAGACCCACCCACTTTGGCTAGATGCCCTCAGACATCTTAAGCTTTGTAGAAGTGCAAAACATTCCAGGGAAGCAAGAAATCCTCGTGGGATGAATGAACCAAGTGTCTGGCTTTTGGCTCAGGCCAAAGCCCTGAGGAGGGAAATCCGGAGAATTAGGGGGGCACAGAGGGATTCTCCAGGTTGGGGTGATGTTAGAGTGTTTCCCTGGGAGCTTGGAATACTTCCTGTCCCCCCCACTCCCAGCCCCGCCCCTACTCCATATGCAAGGTCTGTATTGTCAGCCCCACCCACCACCACACCCAACAGCCCTGCACAAATCCAGGTCTCTGGGCTCAGCAACCCTGCTGAGATCCGCTCCTGCATACCTACAACTGCAAGGTCCTGGTGGGGACTGTGGAAAAGCCCTCCATTCTGGGGTGATTCTGAGGAGGAGCGCTTCCAGCTCAACTTCTGGTTCCTGCTTTGCGCCTGCTCCCTGGGAGACTCTCCCTGCTGCAGGTGTCACCCATTTCTTGGCCTCAGTTTTCCCATCAATGGTGTCAAACTGGAGTCAAGGCTCTGAGCACTCACTGTTTCTCCGAAAGCTTTAGCTGAGTGAAGTCTGTGCTCACCTTCAGCACTTCCTGCCTTGGCACACGGCAAGCCCCCATCCAATCCTGGGGTCCCAAACCTGCCCTCCAGGGAGAAATTGCTGTGATTTAAGGTTCCAGATTTCCTGAACCATTAGTGTCATGATACTTTATATCTGGGTCCTGATTGCTTTTTAATTAAAAACGAATCCCTCCCAATCCCTGATTTTATGTCCATCTCTGGGAGCCTGCGGAGGCCCCGCTGCCCAACTCTCTCGGAGTAACCTGCTCTCTGCTCTTCTGTTTCCTCCATTGAATCCCCATCTTGTGCTGTTCTAGGAAGAGTGGGGTCTGGAAGTCTTTATGGACACCTTCGTGGTGTTAGGTGCTGACACCCCAAGTGCCCGCCACGGATGCCCAGCACCTTGTGTTTTAAAGCTTCTGTACAAGAAGGAAGAAAAACGTCCCCAAACCAGTTCTGGGATCCCTTCGAGCCAAGTATGGGTGAGGCAGAGGCTGGAAGGAGCAACAGCAAGGACGGTTCTCTCCCCATGGCAAGTCCTGGAGTTTGGTAACAGGTGTCTGACTAACACTTTAAGTCATCTGAAAGCTGGAAGGACAGGGGTCAAGTGGTCACTTTGGGATAATTTTGCAAAGACCAGTCCAGAGGGTTGGCTGCCTGCCAGGGTCAGGTGACCCCAACAGAAGGTGTCTGCATGTAATTGGAGGGAAACTAAAGATGGGTGGGGCGAGGGGAGAATGGAAGACAGCAGCAGGAGGCCTGTCCATGAGCTGAGGTCAGAGGGTCTCAGAAAGGAGGGGTCACTGAAAAGTCCATGGTCCACCCTGGAGAGAGGAAGCTGCTGCTTGGATACTGCCGCCCCAAGAGGAGCTCCTAGGCCAGATTCACAGCCCTGGTAAGGCCCTCTGCTTCCCATCTTTGCAGCAGAGGGAGGAGGAGGTGAGGAAATAGAGGAAGCTAACTAACCCCAACCCTCCCAGGGGGGAGTCTGGAATGGGGCAGGGCTGGGGAGGTGTAGCTTCTTCCAATTGGATGTCAGATTAGCCTACCAGGGTCAGCCCTCCTTACCACCTGAAAATGAACAAGCAGGGAGGTTGGGGTCCACCCTGGGTCCCTTTCAGGGTGTAGATGGAGGTCCAAAGGAGCAAATTTGAGAGATCGATGGTTGTGTAAAAAGAAAGTTGGTTTTTTACTTGTATACCATGGAGTCAGCCTGTTCCATAGGACAGTTACACACATGTTATTTTATTGACTCTCAAATTTATGTTTTTTCATTCCCAAGTTACAAAAAAAAAAAAAAAAAAGGAGGCTCAGAGAAAGCCCAGGATTCACCCAGCATGCTTCAATGCCTACCATCAGGGCAGAGCTCTTTCAAGCCTAGCATCCCCAAACCTGGTACTCCAAATCAGGATCTCAGGAGTAGGACCAAGGAGTCAGCATTTCACAAGTGCCTGGTGGTCCAGGGCGCTTGTCTGAAAGCACCAGCCTCACATTGATGCCTATATGGAAAGGAAAACATCATAGGTGATAGGGGCAGAACTCCGGAATGCTAGACCCTGAGAGCACAGTACCATGAAGGCATTCAGACGTGAGTGCCTCTCTGAGCCCAGCCACTTCATCTCTAAATGAAATAACAGTGCTGTGTGTGGCGTTTGAGTGGCACATCTGCATTTAGGCTTTGTGAATGTCCACACTGGAGGACGACATCCCCTCCCCATTCCCACATTCCCTGTGCCCTCCAGTTCCCACTCGCATCTCATGAGTGAATGGATGGTTTGTGCCAAGAATGGCCATTGGGGGCCCTGGAACCAGACTTTCCAAGTTCCAACCCTGACTGCTACCTCTTAGTTATGACTTTCAGCCAAATTGTTTCTCTGCCTCTGTGTCCTCGTCTATGATGAGGTGCCTGTCTTCTCAGACAGTTGTGAGGCTTAACTGAATTAGGGCATCTAATTCAGTTATACATATTTTGTAATATGTGGGGGTGAGAAGTCCATTATCTCTGGTTGTTATCACTGCTATTAATGTCATTAGAATTACCTGTGAGACTGAAAATCATGGGTCCCTCAGGGTGGAGAACCTGGAGGGAAATGATGGGTTCACATGGCCTAGATTAAAATCAACTCAGGGAGTGTGAGGTCACTGCTGGCTGTGGGTAGAGGATCCTGGAGCAGAGGTTTCCACTGAAAGTTCCTTGCTACCCAAGGACAAGAAGGGACGAGCTAAGCCCCAGACCGAATCAGACTTTGGTGATCACAGCATGGGCCCAGGCAAAGCAGAGACAAAACAATGGCATTTGTCGGACACCTTTATCTGGCTCAATCCCCACAGCAACCACCACAGGTAGAAACAGCTGCTCCTCATTCCCACGGAGATGAGAAGATTGGGGTGTGGCTTACTCAAGGGCACAGGGCTAGTGGCAGAAGTAGGATTCAACCTGGGGCTGACTCTAAACCTTGCTTTCAACCATGGCTCTCCAGGAAGTGCAGCAGAGGCAGGGGCAGGATGGCTCTGCAGTTCCCTGACTGGTTTCATGGCGTTGCCATGAGAACCATATGGTTTGGTCCTCGTTTGGGGCATGACCATTCCTTGCGCCCGCCCTGCGCATGGGTGAGCAGTCTTGCGGTATGTCCTCTGCTGGAGATGGGCTTGGCTGGGTTGATGTGTTATTTCCAAAACCACTGAGATCAATGCAGGTAGAAAATACTTCCCTGGGGCCTCTGCTGGCTGTGTCCCCCCTGAGAGCCATTCCCTATGTCTTTCAGGCTATAGGAGCAGCAAGAGGGATGGATCACAGCTTGTCCTCTGGCTTTGGAGCCCAGTCACTCACTCTCCAGGGAGCTCGGGACTCTCTGGGTCAGGGATCCTGGGCAGCCTTGGGCCTGTAAACCATCTAAAGTGACTTTATGAGGCTGCTGGGTTCACAGGGCCCATAAAACCTGTGGAGTTTGAAGTCTACCAAGTTTCCACGTCTCCCAGGCCAGGGGCCAAAGCAAGAGGAGCATAGACCCCCAGGATGCACAGCAGTCTGTGGGGCTGCCCCATGCTCCTGCCACTCAGGGCTGAGAACGTAACCGTGGGAGCTGGCCCAGGCCACGCATTCGCTGGCCCCTCATGAGTCCTCACAGCCCCTCAACTGCGGTAATCAGTCCCTTAGCAATAATTTTTCAGTTTTGATTTTGTACAATAGTCTTACATTCTCATTTTACAGAAGATGAAACTGAGACTTAGAGATAAGAAGGGAGAAGGCATTGGAAGAATGAGGCGACTCTGGGGAAGACAGAGGAGAAAAAAATTACCCAGAGTGGGC
Organism: Castor canadensis; assembly: GCF_047511655.1. Classification (NCBI taxonomy): domain Eukaryota; kingdom Metazoa; phylum Chordata; class Mammalia; order Rodentia; family Castoridae; genus Castor; species Castor canadensis. The sequence goes on from NC_133386.1 coordinate 131,998,540, forward strand.
TGTTCTAGGGACCACCCCAAACACTTGGCTACAGCAGGAGACTCTTATACTTAAGAATTTTTATCCAAAGGGCTGGGGAGTAGCACAAATGGTTAAAGCTCCTGCCTAGCAAGCACAAGGACAAGTTCAAACCCCAGTACTGAAAAAAAAAAAAAGAGGCATTAAATCTGAGTCTAAGGACCCCATCCATGTATGTAAAGGAGTCATGTAGACATGACTTCCAGCTGCAAAGTGAGAGGAATAGGAATTGTTTCTGTGTCACCACATCTCTGATTGTAGACAGGGCAGGTGAGAGCAGTGAACGGAGCTGCTCTACATGAAGTCATACAGTGAGCTGGTGACAGGCCAACAGGAGCCAGGAGGCAGCAGAGCTGGTGTCTCGTTGTAGAAGCCAGAAATGGTCATCAGATGGTTCACCTTGCAGCTGGCTGGCTTGCTGGCCTGCAAGCACTTCCCTCCTAATACCAACCAGAGACTCCAAGCCCACTGGAGGGAATCCTGGATGTGGGAGGCCTGGCCCAATGCCCCTTCTAGAAAGTGATTTTCCATCCCCCATCTCTTGACAGGGCACTCACTCCCCCTCAGGGCAGCTCTCACCCGAGAGGCCCTCTGCCCCTCTGACTTTCTGTGCCTCCTTTCCATTGTCTCACTCTGACCACTGGGACCCCACTCATTCATTCATTCATTCATTCATTCAGCAAATATGTATGAGCTCCTTGTGTGTGGAGCCCATGTCTGCCATACCCTCTGCCAGGACAGCCCCCTGGCATCTGTGTGTCCTGAATGTGTCCTCTTAAAGCAGCTTTTGAGGTTAGCAGTCAATTATTTCCCCCACCTCCTTACCACTGGCTTCCTCTCTGAACAATTGTGAAAGACCCCTGGGAAGCCGTGTGCAGAGTACAAGGATGGAGCCTAGGTTGGGTGTGAGGGACCAGGCCACAGGCCTAGTTCTGCCTCTGCCTCCGGTGTCCTCTTCTGAGTCATTGGTGACTTGATATAAATGACCCAAGGCATTTCTCTGCCCCTCAGGCTTTGTACAGGGAAGCCACTGTGGCCCTCCAACTGAAGCTCAGATTCTTCAAGTCCCTTCCCTGGGGGTGACTTCTTCCACTTAGCATTGTTTGTGAGTCAGCCTGCTCTGGCAGATCCCCGCAGGTCCTTCTGGTACCCCAGGCCCAATCCAGGCTGGCACAGAGTGGGGCTTAGTCAGTATGAGCGTGAATAGAGAAGGGGTGGTCACCAGCAGGGTGGGAGCATACCTTTCAGGATGGGTGATGTGGCTTGAACCCTGACCACAGTGTGTGCCTTCTCTGTGACCCTGATAAGTTTTCTAACCTGACCCTCAGTTTCCCAACCTATAAAGGGAGTATAGAACAGAACTCAGAGGGAGTTAAATTATATAAATGGTTCATGTATGGCAGACACTCAATAAATGGCTGGTATTATTTCACTTCGTCCATATGTGGCAGGGGGTTCCTATATTTTATGAGGCAACTGTGCATCCTTTGGGAATATGTGCACAGAATCCAGTTGCATTCAACTCACCCATGTGCAAGGTCTTCTACCGTCAGCTCCTAACCATGCCCATCAGGCTTCAAGGGCTCCACCGGGTGGAGAACTGAGCAGGCTGTGTGGCCAGTGGCTGGTTCGTGTGTAGACCTTGTCATTGGGGGCCTGGCAGCTGGCACAGCAGGCTTAGAGTGGTGGGTCCAGGCTTCCTGCCAAGGTAAAGCAGGCTTGGTCACCTCCACCCACCTTCCTGGCTTGGCCAATTAAAAGGTTCTGCCTCACTGGTCCTGACGCCCTGGGGCTGAAGAGCTCATGGGAGAGCAGAGGCCCACGCTGGGGACAGGCTCTACACACAGAGGCCCCTCCTCCTTCAGCTAGTTCTGGTCATTCTTAGTCCTGTCCTGAGCACCCACTGTGGGGCAGACCCTGACTGGGTGCTCTACATATTGATCTCCCTGACTCTGCACTGATTAGCAACACAGGGATCTTTTTTCTACCTTAGAGATGAGACTCAGAGACAGGAAGCAACTTGCCCAAGATCACACAGCTGGCAGGCGCTGGAGCCACTATTTGAACCTAAGTTTATATGATTCCAGGGCCCAAGCACATTACTGCCATTGTACATGAGTGATGGGGGTCCTGCCTATGACATCATTTCCCTTCCTCCCCACCATTTTCCCTTTTTGGGGTGAGAATTGTCACCATGGGGGTGGGGCTGGGTGCACAGGCTCCGCCCTGCAGGAGTTCATTTTCAGTGGGGAGGGTGGCCAGAGTTGACAGCCACACTCTGAAAGTGAGAGACCTGTGAGAAGGGAGCACCTGGAATTAGAGAAAGTGTCATTCAACAGCTTTTAACTTTTGTTAAACCCTTAGATTAATTTATTTCTAGCTTACCTCGTTCCAAAAGGAAGGTGGCGGATGTGAGGGCGATCTGGCTGCGACATCTGTCACCCCACTGATCGCCAGGGTTGATTCGGCTGATCTGGCTGGCTAGGCGGGTGTCCCCTTCCTCCCTCACCGCTCCATGTGCGTCCCTCCCGAAGCTGCGCGCTCGGTCGAAGAGGACGACCATCCCCGATAGAGGAGGACCGTTCTTCGGTCAAGGGTATACGAGTAGCTGCGCTCCCCTGCTAGAACCTCCAAACAAGCTCTCAAAAGGAAGGTGGCCTACAGACATATGGAAACACATTCTGGTTTTAAAGGGAGAAGGAAAAGTCAAGGCAGAAAAAGATACAAGCATGCAAGGGGTAAGGTTAGCTCTCAAAATGCCTACTGGGAGATTCTCTCTGCTTTCCAAATGTGAACCTTGAACACAGTGCCAAGCTTTCCAGAAAAAGGCAAAAACACACCAGCGATTTTCTTTTCAGTCTCTAGAATCATATAATATTCTCCAAGTGAACTCTTATGCACAACCTCAACCAATGTATCAGATAAAAGGGAAAGGGCTCTAGTTTAAGAGGAGCCCCAACTACCTTAACCTTCCCTTGACCATCATGGCTGCTCCTGGGGCACCTCTGAGTTGCTGAGGGATCAGTATGAGACCAAAAAGCTATGATCTTCTTTATCCATGAGTTTAAAAGTGAAGGAAGCCTGGGGAGCCCCAGTTGTGCTATCGTTTAGTCTCATCCTCCAAGCTGGGATCCTGCTGTGTTCTGGAGACCCACAGGAATCACACACAACTCTGCCTGGGAACTCCCTCTCTGATGGGAGATGCAGGGACATTGGCTGGCTGAATTGGGCTCCAAAGCAACCAGCATTGACCTTGGAGTTACTCCTTTGTTATCATGGATCTGTTTATACTTAAGATTTTTCAACTTTAAGATGGGTGCAAAAGTGATACACAGCAGCAGAAACTGTACTTCAAATTTTGTTTTAGTTTTTAGGGGGCAGCGGTCTCCCTATGTTACCCAGACTAAGCTTGAACTCATGGGCTTAAGTGTGATCCTTCTGCTTCAGCCTCCCAAGTAGCTGGGATAACTGGCAGGTGCCACCATGCCCCGCTCTTCAAAATTTGATGTGGATTTTTTCCTGGGCGAGTGATGTGTGGTCTGCTACAGTGCTGCTATGCTGGGTAGTGGCAGTGACCTCAGCTCCAGTAAGCCATGGGCTCCCAAGGGTGAATGACTGATACCAACATTGTACCATAGCACCAGCACTGTGAGGCTAAGTTCAGAGAGTTAAGTGTGTTCAATGCTGTTTTGACTTATGCTAGGTTTATAGAGCTGTAACTATTGTAAACAGAGGAGTATCTGGAATTGCAGAATGGGGACAGGACTTTGGGTTCCATGGTGGAAGGAGACAGAGACCTGGACTGGAATCCCAGCTAGTATAAGTGGACAAGTCAGAAATTTCCAACACTTAGATTGAGACTTTACTATGTGCAAGGCAGTGTTGGACCTAGTTTTGGAGGGCTTCAAACTTATAATTTGGGGAACTTTAAGTAGAAAAAAAACCATAAAAATTACAAAATGATGTACAAAAGTGCATATTTATTTAGAGTGAGAAAAATCAATTACTTTTTTTTCCCTTTGGTGGTACTGAGGCTTGAACTCAGGGATTTGTGCTTGCTAGGCAGGTGTTCTACTGCTTGAGAGATGCCCCATCTCATCAATTACAAATTTTTATTTATTTATTTTTAATTATTCTGCTTTTATAGGACCTTTTTCTCTCACTTCTAAAAGTGATCTAGACGGGGGCAGAATTTTTTTTTTCAACTCAAAAGAATATGATCTAGGTGGGGGCAGAATATTTTTTTCAACTCAAAAGAACAAAACATAACCAGAGAGAAGGAGAGAGCAGATGATGGAGATGCCTCTCTCGTAGGGCCAGATGGCATCCTCACAGGTCGATGTCCCGCAGGTCTGTAGAGGTGGTGGCTTGGTCCAGTTCATCCTCTGACTTGGATCCATCCGGCAGCTCCTGGCTGCTCCTGGCGGAACTGCTGCAGGCTGTTGAGCAGCATGGCCTCGATCTGCTCCTGGCAGGCTTTGAGACAATCCACATCAGTGTTGGTGATCTTGGCCAGCAGCTCGGTTAGGGCATCGCACGTGAGTGAGCTCACTTTCTGGTCCTGCTGGAGCCCACAAATGGCCGCACCCACACTTCCAGTTGCGATCATCGATGGTGGGTACATGGTGAACTTGAAGTCGGTACCACACAGAGCGATGAAGGTCTGCACATGCTTGCGGATCAGAGGCAGCTTCTCCCTCTGCTGAGGCAGCCTGCGCAGGATGTGCTCAATGAAGTCGTGAGGGGTGACAGCAGCCAGGTTCCACTTCAACTTGCCCAGCACCACCAGTTCCCACTCCAGCAGCTCCTGGGGCTTGATGGAGTTGTCCGTGTAAATACAGTTTTTCCGCAGTCATCGGAATGGTCTCTTTGAGCTTGGAGGCCAGGAATATGTACACTGCACCCAGGAGCTGAAGGTGGGTCTTGGGGGTGGGGACCCGGGCCAAGAAAAGATCCAGGTAATTCATGGCCAAGGGCAAGACCTCCTCTTCACACTTCTGATCCTCACAGACCTCTAGCATCCGGGTGGCCACCATCCTGCGCCTGTAAGGCTGGATGTCCTGCACGCACTTGAAGTAGGAGCAGTGAGGAAGGTAGTGTTCTTCGATGGTCAGCAAATTCTGCAGGACGCGGTGGTCCAGCAGGTTGCGGTCCGGCACTGCCCTGCGGACCGGGTCCACCTCGCAGCACAGCAGCTCCATGGCCAGCCGGAGACTCTTGTTCCCAGGTTTTCTCCGGACTAGAAAAGTTTTATTTATTTTTTTTCGGAGGGGGAGGAGAGAGGGTTCCCCTTACCTCCTTCCTTTGACTAAAGAGGGCGGTTTGTTTTTGGAGGAGGGGAAAGGTGAGGACAGAGAGAGAAGCAAAGAGAAGAGAGAGGAAGGGTAGGTGGCAGGCGAGCAGAGCCTGAGGTCTGCCTAGCTTGCTCCGGTCCTCCCCTCTGAACTCGACTTGCTGTCTCCAGCTGGCTGTCCTCTCTCTGAGGCAGTGAGCAAGCTGGCAGGACCAATTACAAATTTGTAAAAGCTAATGAATACCACAAATGTCACCAAATTTAGAAAAATAATATAGTTCTTCTTAGTACCTTTTCCTTATAGTTTTTGACCTTATACTCTGTTTCCTCCTATTATAACTTTTGCCATGTTGTCTATAGAAAGATAATTCAGTCTTTCTTCTCATATAATTAATTAAAATTAGTTTATTTTTATTGACAGGATGCATAAAATATGCAACTTAGAATCAAATTTATTTGCTGCTTGTAATATTGCTCTAGGTTTGTACCCTGCAAATACAGAACTTCTGATGAATTCTATTTCACATGACTTCCCTCAAGAAAAAAGCTGTGTTTTTATTAGCATATATTAATGGTACAAGGTGAGAGGTTGCATTGTGGTGTTTGCATACACACATGTAATGTACTTTGATCATATACGCCTCCTCTGTTAGGCAGCATTATCGGTTACATTGTTGACAGAAGAGAATTTGTTTTTGTAGGACCCAAATTTGTTGCCTATCGTGTGGCAGATGTAATGTCTACAAGAATAGTCCATAGACAAGCTTCTGGCTCTACACATTTCAAACCTTGCTCCTCTCCCTATCCACTGACTTCCAGGGCCAGTCACAGCTGTAATGCCAAGCACGCTGGTGTTGTGTGCTACAGAGGTGTTCATTCTGTGGGATATTTAATAATAATTATACCCCTAAGTGACCGCGAACCATGTAAGTGTACACCACTAATCCCAAATTGCTGTGAAAGGATCCTCCCTTCAGCAAACTTTAGCTAAATCCACCAGATGTCTCAGCCATTCAACACTCTCTGATAGGCAAGGAAGATGACAGAATGTCAGAGTAAAAAGAGACAGTGGTCCAACTCTTTATGGGTAACATGGCTTACTTTTTATAGGATTTTACAAAAGTTTCTGACCATGGACTGTGGCTCAAGTGGTAGAACACCTGCCTAGCAAGCGTAAGGCCCTGAGTTCAATCCCTAGAACCACCAAAAAAAAGTTTCTGACCATGAGAATACATTGATAGAGTCTCTTGCAGAAAAGGAACAAATGCAAGGACAGAGTCATGCATTGTAGATTTCATCAGCTTCCAATAAATTGACCTTACTGGCAGGCACCATTGTAACCTTGCGTGTCTTAGCCGATCTCCATCACTGAGGTACAGATAGATAGAGAGCCAAAGGTTATGTGATGGGGGATGGTTTTTTTTTTCTTTTGTGGCACTGTGGCTTAAGCTCAGGGCCTTCACCTTGAGCCACTCCACCAGCTCTATTTTTGTGAAGGGTTTTTTCGAGATAGGTTCTCATGAACTATTTGCCTGGGCTGGCTTGGAACCGTGATCCCCCTGATCTCTGCCTCCTGAGTAGCTAGGATTACAGTGGGAGCCACCAGTGCCTGACAATGGACAGGTTGAAAGTCAGAACCAGGTTACCCTAAATCCTTCACTGGTAACTTTTCACCCTAGAAGCTGAAGGGACTGGTTTTCAAGAGCTGGATGGATGGATGGATAGATGGATGGGTAGATGGATTCTTGCCATATTCTTAATTCATTGAACACAGCCAGGGAAACCTGACTAGACATATACTCCCCAAGGGCAAGACCAAATCAGATACTGTGTCCTGCTCAGTGCAGGGCAGGACACAGAGGAGGAGCTCAAGGAAGGGCCAAGCTGGAGGCAGAGGATGAGGAGACCCAGGGCTCTGCCCTCAGAGCAACACAAGTATGGGAAAAGAGGACACAGACCAGGCAGAGGCAACATATCACAAAGCCATGACCATTGGGTACCAATGCAGCAGAGCTTTACTTAGAGGTGGCAATCAGGAAAGTCCAAGTCCCTTTCCCCTTGGGCCACAGTGCAGCCTGCAGAGGACTCTTGCATGGGGTACAGGCCTGGACAAGTTGACCTGTCAAGATCCCCAGCCTTGCAACTTATCCTTGTCCACTCTTTGCCACCAAAGCTTTCTCAAGCTTCCCTCTTGAGTGTCCCAGGGTGTCTAGGGAATGAGATGCCCACCGAGGTGGTCCATTCCAAGGTTCTGAAGTTGGAATGGACAATGTGCAGAATTCCAAGCCCAGCTGAGTTCCACATGGGGCATTTTATGGGACCAGCCCAGGTAAACCCCATTCCATTAATGTGCTGGGTTTCTCCTCTGCTTTCAGTCATCTCACCTCCCACAGCTGCGGGTGCTGAAGCCTGAGCCCCAGAGCAGCATAGAGAAGACAAGTGAGGACAACCGTGGGCAAGGACTCTCAGACATCTTCCAGTCTCCCCAGCCCATCCACAGATTTGGGACTGAGGCTCAGGGAGCAGGAACCCACTGAGGCAGAGACAGAGGCAGAGCTAGAACCTCTGACCTGGCCGCCAGTCCACTGTGCACCACCATGCCCCAGGCAGCACCTTTAATTGAAGGAAGCCTGGGGAACCACGACTATGCTGCCATTTAGCCTGATTCCCTGTGGGCCTGACTACCTCCTTCACCTAGAGGACCTCTCCTACAGATGGGGACCATGCTCTCCGAAACAGCAACTGAGACATGTAGTCTGACAATAGCTAGGTTCTCATGGGACCAACTGGGAAGGAACTGAAGTCAGAACCATTGCAAATTGCAGGGCTCCTCTCTCTGCTCTGGTTTAGCACCAACTCCCAGACGCCTCCACTCGCTCCACACTCCTTTCCTGGTGCCAGCTCCACTTTAGGCCCTGAGGACTAGGGACCCCGAGATGAGTCAGATCTGGCCTTTGTCCAGGATGAATCACAGTCTGTTGGGGAGACAGGTGTGGACACAGGCAATGACAATGACAAACCAGTGTACTCAGCACTGGGACAAAGGGAAGCCCTGACACAGCCTGGGGTCAGGAGGGCTGGAGAGTTCTCTGGGGAGAGTGAGAATGGCACCTGACCTGATGTGTGTGTGTGTGTGTGTGTGTGTGTGTGTGTGTGTGTGTGAGACCAGGATCTGAACTGAGAGCTTTAGGCTCACAAATGAGGCACTCTATTTCTTGAGCCACACCTCCAGTCCATTTTGCTCTGGTTGTTTTGGAGATCTGGTTATTTTGGAGAGTCATGAACTATTTGCCGGGGCTTGGCTTCGAACCACAATCCTCCTGATCTAGCTTCTCAAGTAGCTAGGATTACAGGTGTAAGCCACTGGCACCCAGCCTGACCTGAATTTTGAAGATGACTTAATCAGGCAGCTAAGCTACGGGGAGGGCGGGAGTAGGAGGATGGAGTTAGCACCTACAAATGACAGTCCTTTAGAAGGACCCATATGGTTGGGGAGGAGAGCTTGACAGAGTAAGCACTTTGCAAATATCCCCAGAGTGGATGGAAGGATGGGTAATGGATGAATTAAGTTTGCTGTAGCTGGAGTGTGGGAGGTTTGGGAGGTTGGAAGGGTCCGAAGGGAACTGGAAACTGAGAGAGTCCTGGAGCCATGTGTGGGTCCCATAGTTGTGGGACCTAAGGCAGGGCTTCAGCAGGGAGGGCGGTGGCCAGATCTGCCTTTGGGACTGCTCAGGAGGCTCGGGTAGAGTTGTTAGGCCAAATATAGGACACCTAGTTAAATTTGCATCCCAGTAAGCAGCAAATGCTTTCTTTCGTATCTGTGAACTTTCATTGCTAACTCTGGCAATTCTAATTTGAGGCTGGAGTGGCGACCAAAGCAGCGGTCCAGGAGAGGTGTGGGGCAAGGGCTGTGGGAGGAAGAGGAACAGCTGGGTGTGGTTTTTAATGAAACCTTGTTTTTGGAGTACATAGAAGCTAGTGCACAAATCATAAATATAGCACTCTCAATAAATTATCCAGTGACACCTCTGCTAACCACCAAGTGGGCCCAGAAACAGAACAGTGCCCTTGTGCCCTTCCCACACTGCTTTTGACCTTTTTGGTTCAAAAAGTTGGTTGGGCTTCTCTGGTCTGCGTGGTACCTGTGAGTGCCGTCCGTGTGCGCTTCCATGGTGGAAGTGGGGGTCTTGGGGGTCTTGGGTCAACCTGCTAAATGACATTCCCTGTGTGACGAAACCATGGTTTATTCCCTTCTGACTACTGGGGTGTTGGAATAGCACTGCTGTGAACATTCTAGCATAGGTTTCTTGACATAGATTTGTGCGTGCATTTGGGCCATACTCAGTGTTGTCCTGGAGCTGGCCTTTAGGAAGAAGTATAATAGATACTTAGAAACTATTTTACTAAAAAGCACTGACTCCCTGCCCGGGCCCACAAATTAACTGGAAGCAGGAGAAAAGCTTGACATCCCTGCCTCCATTTTGAACCTGTCTGCTTTACTCTGAATCTCTCTCTTTGTCACCTGCAATCCCTTCGGGTTCTAGGAAGGACAGGATTGATTGATAACATCTTTATGATGGAGGACGGAAACCGCCCCCAAGGAAAGGAACAGCAGAGCCTCCACAGGACAAACCTCCCCCCCAGACAATAATGACTTCCTTATCCTGACCATCTTCCTCCCCTCAAGTGACGACAACGATAACAACTTCTCCAGAACCCTCCAGTTCCAAGCCACACGTTGCCTGGAACTGCTCCATAATTGTGCATACTTCTGTCCCTTCCCCAGTTCTTCCTCTCTTTAAACCTGAAACTCATGTCTGTACCCTAGAAGATGGGCTGAAGAGCTCTCTTTGCTTCTTCACAAGTGGTGCCCATGCCACGCAATGACTCTCCTTTCTCTGCCCTGCACCACTACTCGTCTCTTTATTTGTCATATTGGGGTAATGGCTAGACCTGACATGTTGGGCCTTTGACCTAGACCTCTGGTCACAGAAATGTCTCTTTCCAACTCTGCCTTGAATGATATCATGCTTCTGGCTTGAAATGGGCTGTGGTGGGATTATTGACACCGCAGCAATTGGCAAACTCTACAAAGCAAGGTTCTTTCTGAGCTAGTTGTTAAATGTGTACCTGCTCACCACAGGGCTCAGAAGGTATGTTCTGCCTTAACCGCACCATGGTTTTTCAGTGTGCGTGTCCCTGGACTCCACATTTTCGCATGAGTAGACAGGATCCCAGGGGAGGGCATGTCCACTCTGGCTGGGCTCCTGTAGGGCAGGGTCCATCTCTGAGAGCGAGAGAAGACAGCAGGAGAGCTGGTCTCGGGGAGGCTGGCCATGCTAGCCTGCAGGTCCTTTAGGATGTCCGGGGTCCTCAGCCATGTGTGTCAGCAGCTGGGGCAGGGTCTGAGCTATCTGACGGTAGGTGTGTATTTTGAATCATCCATCTGCTTCCCTTTCACTCATCCACACTGAGCCCCCCCTCAACTTCATCTTCACCACTGCTTCTCCCTCTGGCCTCATCCTCCACTCGTTCTGTGTCTGGGTTACGGGACACCCAATTGAGCCTGGGCTCCCAGCCCATCCCATCCCAGCTGCTGCCATGACTCTCTGTGGAACCTGAGACCTGTACAACAGAAGACCTGGACTCCAGAACCTCGGTGGAGGCAGTGAGGGGCAGACCTCCAGGTTCTCAACATTTCACCATTTGTGAAGCTCTGCCCCTCCAGAGGAAGATACTTGTTAGCTCTGAGCGTTTGTGGCCCTGCAGCCTGAGGGTTAGGGAAGGCTTGGCTTCACCCTCCTCTCTGCTCCTCAAGCAGCCATGTGCTATCTACACCCAGCACTGAAGCCCAGGGATCTGCCCAGGGTCCACAGCCTTAGGAGTGACTGGGTCAGGATGCCCACCCAATGTTAGATGATAGCAGATGGCTTCTTTTCTCCAGCCCTCAGGGCAGGGGCAGGGTATGCTCCCTGTCACTCCCGCAACCAGCCCAGGCCCTGGAGAGTAAGGGCCTGGTGGAAGTCTGCTAAACTCTTTGCATGCCCCCTCCTCTGCATAAGGCTAACAGGCAGGAGTCACTGATGAAGGCTGTGCCTGGGCTGATTGTGTGTTGGGGAGGGGCTGGCTCTGACCAGCTGGGCTCTGGGGTGCATAGACTTCTCTCAGACTGTGGCCCATTTCACCTAGGGGTTCTCTGCAAAGCCAGGAAGTGTTTGTATTTTCAGAAGGAAATGAGCAGGGTTTGCTCATGGAGAGCAGACAGACAGCTCTGGGAAAGGGCTCCAAGGGAAACAAGCCTCCGGAGGGGAGGCCAAAGCTAGCCTCCCCTTTGAGTCAGGCAGTTGTTGACCAGAAGGGCTGACTGTGTCCCTCCTCTGGTGTTGAGAGATGCCTCCCCCCACTAGGGGGGCTTTCTGGTGTGTGTGGCCCGAGTGGAAGGAGGAAAGGGACCCAGACTCCTCTTAGCATTTTGGGGACCCCACAGATCAGAGCTGGGAGGTGGGAGGAGGGAAGGCCTCCTGTCTCCTGTCTGGGAGAACTGGCTGGGGCTGTTAGGAGACTGGAGAGTCCCTTCAATCCTGCCCTCCATCCACCTGTCCTCCTCCCTCCAATGATCTGTTCAACACCAAATCCAGCAAGGTCTCCAGGCCAGGAGGAGGGGATGTGAGATGGAGCAGGCTCAGATTCTGCTTCCAACGTATTCCAGTGCTGGTGGGAGGGAGGGGGTCAGAAGGTGACTAGGTGACTAATGATATATTGGTGACTCGAGGTGAATGATGGACCCTGACCCTGGTTTGTGTCTTAGTTTGGCTCACTACGACAAAATACCATAGACGGGGTGGCTTAATCTATGAAATTTTATTCTCACAGTTCTTATATATTTGGTGGCACTGGGGTTTGAACTCAAGCCTCACACTTGCTAGGCAGGTGTCTACTACTTGAGCCACTCTGACAGCCCCTTCCTCACAGTTCTGGAAGCTGAAAGTCCCAGATGTACGTGCTGGCAGATCCAGAGCCTCGTGAGGGCTCCCTTCCTGGTCTCAGATGGCGTCTGTGGTGCTCTCACATGGCAGAGAACAAAAAGGAAGCAAGCTCTCCCTTGTCTCTTCTTATAGGGCACTAGTCCTTTCATTAGGGCTCCATCCTCATGACCCAATTACCTCCCAAAGGCCTCACCTTCCAATCATTTTGGGAGTGAGGTTTTCGACAAATGAATTAGGGGATACAAGCATTTAGTGCCTACATAGCTCACCTAACCCACACTACCTGTGAGGTAGGTTCTGGCATTGCCCCCATCTAACAGAGGAGAAAAGCGAATCAGAAAGAGTCCTCAGTTCCTGCATGGGTCAAAGCTCGGAGCAGGGCCCATGGGAGTCTGACTGTAAAATTTATGACTTTTCATGACCACACCCTGCTATCTCTGCCTCTCTTTTCAGAAGGGGAAACTGAGGCTGCAAGCAGTCAATGATTTAGCTGGGCCTTCCCAGTCTGTCCAAGGAGGTACCTGGCCCAAGCCCAAGCAAGTAGAGCTCAACCACCCTGGTCAGGTATCCCCTAGTTGCAGCCTTTACCATAGGGTCCCTTTTTAGCGCTGCTGGAAGAACTTCAGAGATACTAAGCTGGGAGAGATAGGAGGAGCACAGGAGGTGCAGAGGGCGGGTTGGCACTTCTGCGGAGACAGACCCCAGCCCTAGCGGCCTCTTTGAAGGAGGCTGAGGTGGGGGCTGTGGAATCCTTGGAATGGAATGTGCATTGTCCCCAGAGCTCCAGGCTAGTGGTGCCATCTGAGGGAAGGACTCTGAGAACAATGAGGACCCAGGGGGTTGGCTTCTGGACAGACAGGGCTGGGCAGGGAGGGGCAGGTTGGGTAAGGCTGTGGGTGCAGGTGGCTCAGTGAAACCGCAGATCAGACAGGGAGAGGCCTCCCTTCTCCGCAGAGCCCGCCAAACACAGGCAGCACCTGCCCCCAGGAGGATGTTCTTCCCTGTGAGGGATATCTAGAGCTCCCACAGATGCTCTCCCCTCCGCAGTCTCCACAGGTTCTGCAGCCCATGGATTGGCTTAGTGGTGACTGTCACACTGTTTCACAGGCTGGGAAACAGGCTGAGGCCTGAATTACCAGCAGTCACTTGGCACATCAGAGGCATGCATCCCAGTCCTGTGTTTTGTCAGTGCCATATGGATCTTCCCTTGGTGCTTTCTGGTGCACCCCTCTCTTGTCCCCACTCTGACCCCACAGAACCTGGGGGAGGCCAGTCACCTCAGGACAAAGATCTACCAATCCTGGGAAGGTGTGATGGTTTCCCTGGACCCTTGTCTGTGTGCTAGGCAGCCTGTAGGGCCTCCCACAAGCTTGCTTCTAACTGCCTGTCATCTCAGTCCCTCCCCATTCCACTTTCTCCTTCCTCTCCTGGGGTGACAGTTTATCACTTAGGTTTCCCTGACAACTTTGTGGAGTGTGTGGACTCAGTGACAGTGTGGCTTCATTCTTGCTCTTATCTTCCCTTGGGAAGTAGCCCTCACGGAAGGAAAGGGTAATAAGGGCTTTGAGGTCAAGTCCAGCTGGGCCACCTCCTGCGCTGTGGCCTTGGCAAGTCACTTCACCTCTTCTGCCTGTTTGACAGCTTGTGCAAGGAATTTATGAGATGCCTTAACTAAAAACCCCGGGCTGTAGGACACCTTGGATGTGGTGTTCCTCCCTCTCCCCATCTTTGATTCTACCCTCAGATCCTTATGTCATTCTCCCCATGTCCTCTCTGCCTCCACCCTCCCCACAGGTCAGCAGAGCCAGGGCTGTGCCAGGGCAGAGAAAGGTTCGCCCTGATACAGCTTCTAGCCTCTGGCCTGATGGGTGCCCTGAGGGTGCCTGCTGAGGTCCTGCTTGGTGTCCCCAGTGGATTTTCTGTCACCGAGAGGACTGCCATCCCCAATCCAGAACCTGTTTTAGGGTAGAGCTAACCAGTTGCTTCCTAGGAATTCCACACACTGAGGGCTGAACACACATATTCTATCATTCTCACAGTTCACCCCTCATTTCTTATGTCACATGACACTGTTGTGTGCTCTCAAACGCAAGCATTTACAGACACATGCTTCACCCACCCATTCATCCATCCACCAGCCCACCCATCATCCATCTACCCATCTACACAACCACATCATCCACCCATCATCCACCCATCCACCCACCCACTCAACCACCCATTCATTCACCCATCCACCCACCCACTCAACCACCCATTCATTCACCCATCTACCCACCCACTCAACCACCCATTCATTCACCCATCCACCCATCCACCCATCCATCATCCACCCATCCACCCATCATCTACCCATCCACCTATCCACCCATCATCCATCATCCACCCATCATCCACCCATCCACCCGTCATCTACCCATCATCTACCCATCCACCTATCCACCCATCATCCATCATCCACCCATCCATCCACCCGTCATCCACCCCTCCATCCATCTATTCATCATCCATCCATCATCCACCCACCCATCCACCATCCATCCACCCATCATCCACCCATTCATTCACCCATCCACCCAGCTACACACTTATCTGTTTACCTACCATACATTCATTGAGCGCCTCAGGTCCAGTGCTGGGGACTCTGGACATATAGAGGAGTCACCTCAGGAGTTCCACACCTCAGATGATCGTTGCTCACCAGGCCAAGGGCACAGACCCAACAACAATGCATCATGATCAGGGCTGAGAAACCCCAGGATTGTAGAAATCCAGCATGGGGAGCCTCTGGAGAGGCTGCCAGAATGAGATGCCCTTGATCTGATTCCTGAAGCTTGGTGGAATATGGGAGGAGAGCCCACCAGGCAGGAGTCTTCTGGATAGAAGGGCTGGTATTTGCTGGGTGTTAGAGCAGAGACTGGGCAAGGGCTGTGTGCCAGTCTAGGTTCAGGACAGGGGGAGTTAGCTGAGAGGAAGGGCTTCCTCTGGCCACATTTTTCTTGGGGTGCCATGTGGACTGTTCGCCTGTGGACCTGGACTCTCTCAAGTGACCATATCTACATCCCAAGGCTGCGCTGGGCACCTTTCACTGGACCACTCCCTACCTCCGTACTGTGATGGGAAACCCTGCAGCAAAGCTCACGCTCAGAGGATGGGCACCTAGTCCCTGGGCCATCCTGACCCTTTGCCAAGGTTCTGGCATCCTCCCTCCGGAACCCACCTACCTCCTAGCCATACTCTCCAGATCGCTGTGCTGGTCTCTCTGTCTCCTTTCTTGGTCCTGTGCTGCGTCCTCCATGCTGAGAACATGGAACTTCCCTCAAACAGATGGCCTGTGTGGTGGCTTCCCCATCAGCCTCACCCAGCATTCAAATGCCCTCTCAGCCCTATCTCCCTCTGTCCCCACCTATCTTGGCCTTGAGCCACACCAGGGACACCTGGAGTCCAAATGGGCCAGGTCTCCTCAGGCCTTCGACTCCTCCTGTTCTCTCTGCCTGGAGCCTTCCCAGAAGTGGATAGTCCCTGGTCTCATCTTCTCTGCCAGCCCCTGCCAGAGAGTTGCTCTTGCTTGTTTGGGGGTGATGTTTGCACCCCTCTGGAAGGAGTGAGGCAGATGCCAGGAGGCATAGTCCAGGTTAGGGACAGGAAGAAACAGACCCAGGAGGTGGGGCCAGACTGAGCTGCCTGAGAGACTCATCTCTCCCCTGAGTGTTTCAGCCACAGGGCCTTGCTCCAGATCACAGTCAGAGAGAGACTCCTGATGTACACATGCGAATCCTAACATCCAGAGAGGCCCAGAGGCCTCCAAGGCCACATGGTGGTAGGGACATGGCCTTCCCAGTTCATCTCATCCAAGCCCCTGGAATGCACAGACTCCCTCCTGCTACCCCAGGGGCACACCCAGGGTAGGCTGGGGATACAAGTTGCTGAAACCAGCCCCAGCTGGGCTTTCCCAGCAAGTGTCCAGTGTCCCCAAGCAGGCAGGCACAAGACAACTGGCCTTTACCAGCACCTACAGCAGCCCCACCCTGGCACTTCCCATCTGCCATCTCTGGAAGCAGGAAGGTGTGGCGCCATCACTGTTGATTTCCTGGTTCTCTTGTTAGGATGGGCCCATAATCACACCATGGAGCCACTGCCATCCTGTTTGGGAGCCATGGGCCCCTTATCTGAGCAGACCACACCTCTGCCTCCCACCTGGAGTGCTGCCAGGACAGCCACAATGGTGCCCGTCTACATCAACAATGACAGTAGGAAGGACACAGGGGAACTGCACGTATGTTGTCTGGCTGGACATTTCCACCTACCAAAGGGTCCTCTGGGCAGAAACCAAGGCTTTGAGAGGGTCAGGGGGCTTGCTCCAGACCACCTGGCAGATCCCAAGCTTCCAGCCCCTGGCACCCTTAAAATGCCCCTATGTGGGACAGTGAGTGACAGATTAAAATAACTGGGCCCCTTCCCTACAGACCCTGCTATTCCTCTTCCTGCCTCCCTTCTCCTTCTCATCATGGCAGAACCCAGTGGGAGACATGACATGGGGTCCCCCCTGGACCCCAGATATAGCAAACTGTGTGATTTCCCCTTCAAGTTCTGGACTCTTGGCTGCCCAGAGTTCCCCTCCCCGGGAATGGCAGGACCCTCACTCCCCTCATGCAGGCCTGTTGCTCTCCTCAGAGCAAGGGCCCCATGCTTTCCCTGCCTGAGCTCCCACATGGAAGGGCACAGTCTCTGCCCCTAGCAGTGCTGTCACTAGCTGCTCTAAAGTCAATAGAAGGCAGGAGGCTGGTCTGGCCAGAGAGGTGGCCCAGGTGGCAAGCTGCAGGAGGAACCACAAGACCAGCCAGGCAGACCTTGTGATAGGCGATCTCAGCAACTGGCCTCAGTGTCCTCATCTCTCAAGGATGTCAGGGTAGCACCAGCCTCAGGCAGTTGTCTTAGGAGCCCGTTAGTGTTTGTAGAGTGCTTACCCAGGTGGGACGACTCAGAGGATGCTCAATAAGATGATGCAGCCTTTAATTTTTTTTGTTGTTTTGTTTTTTATTGATTTGTTTTTAGTTTTGTACTGGGGATTGAACCCAGGGCCTCACGCATGCTAGGCAAGAGCTCTACCACTTGAGCTACGTCCCCAGACCCACTGCCCACCCCTTTTAATAGGTTTTCCCTAACTTTGCCTGGGCTGACCTCTAACTCTCCATCTTCCTGCCTCTGCCTCTGGAGTGCTGGGATGACAGGCGTGCACCTGGCTTTATTAGAACCATTTTTGCCTCAGTGGCGGGCAGGGTCAGCTTCACACAGGAGCAGCCCTAGAGCTGGAGGCCAGGCCTGGCTTAGAGAAAGGTGAGCACTGAGGGTTGGTATTTTTATCTCAGCCTGTGGGAGTGGGAGAGGACTCAGAGAAGGAAGGTGTCCTGGATGAGAATGCACAGATTCAGGAGTGGCACTAGGATTCGATGGGGCCTCTTGTCTAGCACCCCACACAGCCAAACCCCTTCTCTAGCCTGACCCTGGTACGCAACACTGCCCCCAATCTCTCCCGTTCAGCCCCCAGCCCTGGTCTCTCTGGACACATGGTCTTTCCCAGGAACTGCTGATGCCTCTATCCTGCTAGGCAGGCCTGCCCTGTCTTCTCACGCCTGGTTCCGAGGCTGCTGTGGAGTGGTCCTCCAGCCTTTGGTGACATCTTCACTTCTTGTGGTATGTTGTTCAAGTGTCCAATCTGACACTGGTCTTCCCTCTCAGCCTTTGAACTTGACCCGGGTCTGGACTGGGTCCTCTCTGGCTAGGCTCCCCCAGGTGCGGGGCTTCAGGCAATTTCTTCCCCAGCCACTGCCCCTTGTTTCACCTCCTGCAAAAGCACAGACACCTGCTGAGTGTCTTCAGTGACAATGCATTCCCTCACTCAGCAAATATTTGCCACCTGAGGGTCAGCCCACCTGTGGTCCACCCCCTCCACCATGGCACCACCCACTGTCCATAAAAAGCCCATCTTTCCTTCCCTCTGGGGAGGGCCCTGCCCCTGCCGGTGTCTGGTGTAATCTTTCTGCCCCTCCAGGGAGCATGGACATGGAGTGACCGTCCTCGGGGACTTGAAGACCTAGTGGGCTGAACTACTCCCTGCAGAAGGAAAGACTGAGGCCAGAGAGGGAAAGGTGGTGGTGTGAGGATTCCAGGGTGAAACCCTTTCCACACAGTGCCAAGCCTCTTTTGAAAGGAGCACCAGCTTCTTATCCCAGCTGGACCCTGAGGCAGCCTTGACTTTTATCACGACCCTCTGAGACAAGTGTTCCCATGAGCCCTTCTTGCAGCTGGGACAGCTGATGCACAAAGAGGTGACGAGGCTTGCTGGAGGTCACACACAGGTGGCTGAGATTCGAACCCTGGAACGTGGATCCAAAGTGACCATGTGTAACTATTGCACTCTTGCTGGTTGCTGGCCTTCCAAGAAGACTGAGAAAGTGCGCCCTGGGCCTGGAGTTCCCCTGCTGCCCTGCTCCCCACTCCTCTTTGTGGACAGTGGGTGGTGCCATGGTGGAGGGGGTGCTCCTGTGGATAGGATGTCTCCCCCCCCATCACCTACCCAGCTGGCGGAGGCCAGGTCTCCCAGGCAGGGGGAACAGGTTGAGGGTTGTTAGGGCACTAGCTGCTTCCCAAATCAACGTCTCTTTCAAAAAAACAGAAAAGAAAACAGTTTTTCTCTTCGGTTTGGATTGACAAAGATCACAGTGTGGCTTGGTACTTTTCCACTTAATGCTATGTGACCTTGGGTAATACCCTCACTGTCTCTGTGCTTGTATTTCCTCATGTGCAAAGCAGGCGCATAGCCCTCCCTATGGGAGATGACCCACGGGGAAGCTATGTAACCAGAGGTGGTGCTCAGAGGACGCTGACTTCACTTCCTTTTGATGCCCTACGTGGAGCAGGCCCTGGAGCACCTTGGGGACCCACAGAATCTGCCCACCCGCAAAGAAGGCTGGGAAAGGCAATTTGCACCCCCTACTCCATCAGAGGTGGGGAGGCAGGAGGAGTCAGGTGATGCTGCTGTCTCCCCAGCTCTGCTGATAGCCCCCGCCTACACAGGCCAAGGGCCAGGGGCCCAGGCTCGTCTGGCCCAGGTGGGCCTCCCCAGTCCATCCTGCTTGCAAAGCCAACAGACCGTGACCCCTCCCAGTAGACAGCAGCTCAGCCGTCACTGCCAACACCAACACCTTGGTGCACTTGGTGGACCCAGCCCTCCCCACCCCGCCACCCGCCGCTTCCCTGAGCCCACCCATGTGAGGCAGAGAGGGGCTGGGGAGGAGGGCAAAGGAGGCCCAGGATGCAGAAGCAGCTGGCCCTTGAGCTCAGAGGGGCTGCAGAGTGGTGTGTGACCTTGGGAAGGCTCCTGAGGCTCTCTGTGCCACCCTTTGTTCAGCCAGGCTTTTGGAGGTTCAGCAGCCAAGGTGTGCAGACAGGCATTGCCTGGGGTGAGAACGAGAGGTTCCTGCTCTGCTCCCCCTCTCTCATATGACACATTTCTCTTGCCTTTTCCAAGTGACCCCTGTGGTCATGTCACATTGACAAGGAATGCTCTCCTGCGCTTCAAGGACCATTGCCCTGGCTGGAGAGCCAGGTCTGCACGCACTCCCACACAGAGAGCCCAGCCTGCCCCAGGTAGGCAGGGAGGGCTCTTGGGACCCCAGCTCCTGCCTGTGAGGCAAGGAGGCCAGGTGGGGGAGAAATAGGGCAGGACAGGGTATGGGCTGCAGGGAGACCTGTGGGAAAAGCACAGCTTTGGAGGCATAGAGCTTCTTCTCCACTCCATCTGCCCTGGAGACCGGGGTGCATCTGTGCCACCCTAGAGGGGACCCTTCATGTCAGCTGGGATTCTTATCTCCCCATGCTTTTTTTTTTTTTTTGCAGTCTGGGGGCTTGAACTCTGGGCCTTCACCTTGAGTCACTCTACCAGCCCTTTTTGTAATGGGTATTTTCGAGATAGGGTCTCACAAACTATTTGCCTGGGCTGGTTTTTAGCCACCATCCACCTGATCTCTGCCTCCAGAGTAGCTAGGATTACAGGCATGAGCCACTGGCGCCTGGCTCCCCCATGTTTTGAGGAAGGAGTGTCTGTCATGTGTGTGCAAAGTGCCAGCATCTGTGTTTTTGTCAATTCTCTCTTCCTGCATCTCCTTTCTTGTGCTTGTCTGGGGCTGCTCTGGGGCAGGGATGGTCCCATCCCCATGGAAAGGACCCCTGCTAAGTACTTTTGGGTGATCCAGTGATCCCGTGTATGGGCTCTGAAGGCCCCTGTTCAGGGCCTGCACCAAGGAAGAAGCCCCTTGGCCCCAGACAGAAGAAGGTGCCAGAAACACCCAGGTAGGGAAGTATGGTGGCCAGGAGAGCATCCTTCCAGGCCAAAGCCCATAGGCAGAATGGTGATGTTCCCTCTGCATGCCACATGGCCCTAGCCAGGAATGTCCACTAGGGTCCTACTGAGGGGCTGGGAGTCATGTCTTCCCTGCATCTACTACCACCTGTCCCAACACACACACACACTTAGGCCTCTCTCTGGAGACTTGTAGACCTCCCACTCACTCCCTTGGGCCTGGGTCCAGCATGTTGGACCAGGGTATGGGCAGAGCCACTGGGATGCTGACATGTGACACGACTCTGTGGTGAGAGGAGTGGCTGGCTGTGGGCTCTACAGTCAGAGGGTCCAAGGTTCAGATTTGCCATCCCCAGCTGTGAAATCTTGGAAAAGTCAGTTAACGTCTCGGAGCCTCAGTTTCGCAGCATTTAAGCAAGCTGAGGTATAATTGACAGAGAGTAAAGCACCCAATCTTTCATGTATAACTCAGTTGCTTTTTCCATATGTATGTGACTATGTAACCACCACCCACAGTAAGACAGAAGTTTTCATCTTCCTAAGAAGTTCCCTTGCTGGGCGCCAGTAATCCTAGCTGCAAGAGGCAGTGATCAGGAGGGTGGCAGTTCATGAGACCCTATCTCAAAAAATACCCATCACAAAACAAAAGGGGGATGGCGGAGTGGCTCAAGTGGTAGAGCACCTGCCTAGCAAGTGTGAGGCCTTGAGTTCAAATTCCAGTACCGCCAAAAATTTTTTAAAAGTTCCTTCATTGCGCCTCAGTTTCTTCATCTGCAAAACAAGGAAAACGACAGCTTCATAGAGCGCTATGAAGATGAGACTAGATGAGGCCTGTCACACATTTACCTCAGTGTTTGGCGCACAGTGTGTATCCAGTCTGCCATGGGCTGTTACTATTTCCTCCTCACGTTCACTTAGCAATTCCTGCCTCGTCTGAATTTATCAATAAGCCCACATTGTACCCCGAGGAAACTGAGGGTTGATAAGGCAGTAATGCTGGCTTTGCTGTGTGGCCTAAGGAAAGTTACCTCGCTTCTCTGGGCTGATGAAGAGGTGCCCCTGGGTCCTCTAACCTCCAGAGTCTGTTTCTGTGCTGTGGTCCAGGCTCTGAGACCCTTCATGGTTTGTACCCAGGTGTGGCCTGGGACTCTGTGTGGGTCGTGTGCACTGAGGATCAGGGGGCAGCTGTTTTTTCCTGTCAGCTGATGTGGACAGTCCCAGAGCGCCTCTCACGGAGCCTTATCTCTACATGAACTTGCTCTCAGTCCCAAATTGCTCACAGACATTTTTAGGAATCTATTCACCTCCCCTGTGGCCCCCGACCCATTTCACATTTGTCAGGAAGAAACTGGAGGAGCCTGAGTTGCCCTTCCTCCCCTCCACCACCCGGGGGACATTCCTGGATCAGATGAGAGTGGAGGTGACAACAGAGAGAGGAATAAATCCTGAAGACAAAGTCCCACATTTCCTCCACTTATACAAAGCCGTGCATTCCAATACGTTCTCAGTGCAGCCAGAGGCAGGGGAGGACAGCAGAAGTCTAGGTTGGGATAGAAAGAACTCACTCCCCTGAGAGCGGGAGGTCCAGCCTCAGCTGCTATCAAGGCCATGCATCCTGGATTTACTGCCTGTGGGCTGATCCGTGTATGGGAATCATGCAGGGAGGTTTGGAGCTTTGCAAGGCATGGGTCTCATATTGATAGAAGGTTCAAGCAGAGGCAGGAGCCCGCCCCCCGCCCCCGGACAAGGATGGTATGTGACGACCCTAGCCCGGCTCAAGGTCAGGTCAGTGACGGTTTGTACTTTGGTACCCTCTTCCTCTAGCTGGATGACTTTGGAGAAGTTGGCAGTGACCTGTGGATGATCACATCCTTCTTCCAAAATTGTCACGAGGACCAAAAATGGCCATATCTATTCAGTGTGCTGCCAGATGCATACACGTAGGAGCAAGGGCTGGGCGGTGGTGGCACATGCCCGTCATCCCTGCGACTCAGGAGGTGGAGTTAGAAGGACTGTGGTCTGAGGCCAGCTCAGGCAAAAGCACAAGACCCTATCTGTATAATAACTAAAGCAAAAAGGGCTGGGGCTTGGCTCAAGTGGTAGGAGAGCCTATTAGCAAGCATGAGGCCTGGAGTGTACCCAAGACCCGTCAAAAAAAAGGAGTGCTGTGACAGTGGGCTTTATTGTCCTGCTGTTTTAAGTCTCTAGGGCTACTGGAGAAGATGAACACAAACTTAGTGGTTTTGTGACACACATTTATTATCTAAATGCTGTCTAGAACATAAGTCCGAAATGGGTCTTGCCTGGCTGAAATCAAGGTGTCAGTAGGGCTGTGTTCCTTTCCAGGGGCTCTGGAATCCCTTTGCTTGCCTTTTTCAGCCTCCAGAGGCTGTGCACTCCTTGGCTCATGGCTCCCTCATCTCTTGAAAGCAAGGAATGGCTGATTGAGTCTTTCTTGTATCCTGTCTCTCTGACACCGATACTTCCTCTGCATCCCTCTTCCACTTTTAAGGATCTTTGTGATTACAGTGAGCTCATCCAGGGTTACCTCCTTGTTTGAGGCTGGCTCGTTAGCAACTTGTTATAGTTTGAATATGGTTTGAATATTGTCCTCCAAGGGATCATGTATTGGGAACTTGGTCCTCAGTGTGGCGAGGTTAAAAGGTGATGAAACCTTTAAGAGGTGGGGCCTATGAGAGGCCATTGCTGGCTCCTCCGCTCTCTGGTTCCCTGTTTGGCCTTGTGATCTCCTCCTTTCATGATGTCATCTTGCATGATGACATCCACCTTGAGTGGTGCAGAGGGAGCCCTCACTAGAGCCTGCAACATGCTGTTTGGATTTTCAGCCTTCAACACTGTGAGCTAAATAAATCTCTTTTGTTTATTAGTTACCCAGCCTCAGGTATTTCATTCTAGTAATGGAAAATGGACTAATACACAACCCTTACTCCATCTGTGATCTTAATTCCCCTTTGCCATTTACTGTAACATAGTGATAGGTTCCAGGGATTAGGTTGTAAACATCTTTGGGATGAGAGTTCTTCCACTCTATCCAAGTAACTCATTCCTCCACCAGGACTGGGAGAATTTGCTACCCCTGTTCATTGGGAACTGGTTAATAGCATGGACTGGTAGTCCCATGTGTTGTTTTCCTTTCTTCCCTCTTTCAAATAGGAATTGGAACTCTCTCTCTGTCATCAACGAGTAATGACGTATTGGGGTGGTTATCCTGGGGTGCAGATAACAGGACCTCAAGAATACATCTCACTATAAAGGAAAAGAATATAAACCACCCAGAGATTCTGAACTCAGTAATTACAAGTCTTTGATTTGTTTTCTATTTAGGGGAGGAGAGGAGATGGGAAGATAATATTTTGTGTGCAAATAAAGGCATATGTGAATGTTAGTCCATCAGAGGGGTGCTGTCTGGGGCAGTTATTATTTCTGTCATTAACAACATCCTCTCCCCTTTCATTCTGTTAACAGCACCTGGTTTAGCTCCACTCTTCCCCACACATTGGCTCATATATTTCAAGTAGCATGGTCCCCACCCCCCACCTATAGAGCTGGCAGTGAGACCTAGGCCTGGCCAATCAGAGCATTGTCCCAGTCATCCCAGTCACAGGGACATATGACCCATCAGAAGCAATAAGATTAAATATTTGAACACTTGCTGGGACCACTGAGAAAAGGGATTTTGGCAGGGCTGGGGGTGGTAAGGGATCTGGACCCAAACCTAAGCTAATGTCACAGTTATCTTTACACCACACGGGGCCTAACTGTGAGGCTGACTTGGAAACCAGGAGAACCTAGGGATGGTAGACAGGTCCTGGGGACAGAAATTGAGCCCCTGGATGAAGCTGCACCTGAAACTCTCACATCCTTGGACTTTGCAGTGACATGAGTCAATACTTTCTTTCTTTTTTTTTTCCTTTTGCTTAAGTCAATTTTTGTCACTGTATGGCAATGGGATCATTGATCATAAGTAATATCTTGATAGCACTATGGCATTTACAAAGAAGTTTTATACCCATATCTCATTTAACAATCACACTGAGGATTAAGAGCCCAGTTTTACAGATAAGAAAATAGCCTGTGAGAGGAAATGCTGCAAGGACAGGCCCCTTGTAGCACACTGGTTAAGTGCCAGGCCAGGTTTTAAGATGAAATCCTGAGCTTTTTCTCCCTCTTGTGTCACCTTCCTAAAAGATGAGGAATCTGAATTAGTTTTGGGAAGAAGAGGAGTCTGAGCTGGTCCCTGAAGCCTGGGAAGGGCTGAAATGGAAGCAGGTGAGAGGGAAGAACAGCGTGAGTAAAAGCCTGGAGGTGGCACTGGGTAGTCTGGGGACCGATGAACTAGGCAGTGTGAGGACAGACTTGCAGGTAGACAGGTCTTACATGCCAAGTTAAGGAGTTTCTACTTAAAAGTCACCTGGCCCCCAGGAATGTCAGAAGAGAGGACCATGCTAGGCATGGAGGGGCAGGGCATTGATGGTGGACATCTGGGTCCCTGACCTCTGAGAAGATGGGCTTTGGATGAGGCCGTGGGGTCTGTTCTGATGCCCCGAGATCATGCACTGTGGAGTGAGACTCACTGTGCTTGGCTTCCATGGGTGATTTCGCTGTTTCTGGTCTGGAGAAGGGGGTCTTCTGTCATCTTATCTTGAAGTTAAGCATATACATGTGGCTTATATTTTGGGCTTCCATGTTGGCTCCTTTTGTTTCCAGGATGTGTGACCTTGGGCAAAGCACTTTGCCTTTCCCAACCTCAGAGTCCTGTCTGTAATTTACAGAATCGTGATGGGGATTTGCAGTAATGAAAGCAAAGCATGGGGCTGAGAAGGTACCCTGTGAATGGTGCCTGTCATCTTTCTCTGCTTCTCCTTGTCTTCCTCATCACGCCTTCCATTCTTTCTCCCTCGACAGCCAACATATCAGAAGTCTGATTCCTCTCCCTGGTGAACTTTGGGCCTGACTTTCTGCTCCCCTGAAGCTTTGAGCCCTTCAGAAGGAAATATGTAGTCCTTTGACTCAGGCCTCACAACTCTTACCACAATGCAGTCACTCCTTATCCTTTCATGCTTCTCTGTTCACTCCTCATTGGTCAGCATCCTGCTTAATGCCTTGTATATTGAGGAGGCTCCCTAAATATTTGCTGAAAGACTGAATGAGCAGCCTATGATTGAACTCCTGGAGTGGACAGACAGTAACACCTGGTGCCTCGGGTGTGGTCCTGGCCTCCAAGTACCCTGGGAGGGTTCCTGTTAGGGTGGTGGAGTGAGGGCTGCTAACCTGGCAGCTCTCTGAGATAGGCAGGGATTATTCTCACTCTAGATTTGGAGAGCTGAGGTTTGCTCTGGATTAGCCCTCTAGTAAGTGCTAGAACTTGACCCACAATCTGTGTCCAGGGCTTGTCTCTCAAAGCCCATGAACTGTTTATTTGAATGTCCCCAAATCTGCGTGTTTATTTACATCTACATGCTTTATTTTCCCAATGATTTCTGTTTGCACTAGAGCTTTTTGTTCTTCAAAATGATATTGGCCAAACCTAGGAAAGGGGGAAGCCATTCGAAGGGTTTTCCAAAGCTGGTTATGATGGAGAGCTAGACTGGGGTGCCAGCCCATACCATGGTTCTCAAAGACCCTAATGAAAGTCATTACCCAAGGAAGTTGTGAACCTATAAGCAAGCGTGTCAACTTCTGAACAATCCAATCATTCCCCAGTCCTTGTGCTGGATATTAGCCAGCCAAGCAAGTTGCACAATGCTCTCCCTGGAGGGACATTGTTGGATGGGAGGGATTTTCCAGCTCGTGACTTGGATGAACCTGGACTTATTTCCCTGCTGAGTAGCCCCAGCCTGAGAGGCACCAGCAGCCTCTGCTGAGGGGTGGCTAGGACAGGCAGGGGTGTGGGCTGGCCCGGTCTCTCCTGGGCTGGGCTGGTGCTGTGGCCCTGGGAAGTCTCAGTAGGATTTAGGCCTATGCACACCTAAGAGCAGCCCCTAGAAACCCAGCAGCTGGGGGTGGGGGAAGGGGACTGGTTTCTAGGAAAATGGGGTAGCCTTTGCCCAGCAGGGAGAGAGAACCAGAGTGTGAGGAAAGGCCCAATACATCACAGGAGACCCCAGTCCTTTGAGCTGAAGGGCCCAGAGTTGGGGAGGAGGAGGCCACATGGGAAGAGGGCAGGAAGGGGGATTTGGCACAGGCCTCTGCTGCCTGGTCTCAATTTACTTGTGAGGAGCCTCCTAATAGCCGGGTGAGAGCTGTGCACGCTTTCCTGAGAGCCTGCTAAGTGTTTATGGAATGATTTGTGAGGAGAAGTTTCTTTGGAAGCAGCTTGGGGAAGGTATGTTATTAAGAGCTCTTTCTCCAAGTTCCCCTTGGCCTGTTTCCCCCAGGCCCCTGGGGTCTGGGCAGCCCATGGTCACAGCAGCTGTTTGCTATTTTGTAAACCATGGGGCCAGGATCATACTGGGGCTGGAGGAAGACAGGGAAGCGGCGCAATTTCCTCCTCCCCAAGAGGGCGTAATGTAGCCAAAAGTACTGGAGCCGGGTCAGAATCTCCCTCTCAGGGAGCACGGGGTCTGCCATGGCGCCCAGGAGGAGGGTGGTCAGCCAGAGGTGGCTAAAAGGTGAGGGATGCTGGGGCCTGAAGTGTGGCCATGAGCAGAAGTCACTGGTGAGTGATGTGGACAAGCCATGGATGGGGAGAAGCCGTGAGGGGGTTACCTTCTCCATCAGACCGAAGCTCCCTAGGGTCAGGACTGTATGCAGCTTGACTCCCCCAGCCTCACAGGACACAGACCCAGCTTGGTGATTGGTAGGCTCTGAAGGGGCCTCTGACTGGCTTCACCCAGTCACCCAGCCCATCCAGATGGGGCCACTCCAGCCAATAGGGACACAGTGAGTGCTCTAGGCCAGTCCTGGAAATTCAGTTCACTGAGACTGTTGGTCTTAGGAGCCCAGGATTGCACAGGAACCCTCCCATCAGCAGAAATCTGCCCAACCTGACTGCCACCGACAACCTCTGCATCCTCAGCGTAGGCAGCTGGCCACACAGGTCCATTAGGAACAAGACGGGGACCAGCCATCTAGACTCTCTGAGACCCCTGCCTGAGCACGCAGAACCAACACGATCTTTATTCCTATGTCGGAGCACAACAGCCCTCAGAGGTCAGACTTTTATAGCTGAGAAAACTGAAGTTCAGAGATTGATGCCACCTTCCTGTGTATTCCAGGTACTCAAGCAGACAGTGAGTACAGTTCCTGCCCAGGCAGGAATCAAACTCAGCTGTTCAAGACCAAAGCTGACGCTCTTAACCTTTACACTGACTGAAGACATTCCCTTCCAACATCTTGTCGTGCTCTGTGGTATTTACCTGTACATCTTACTCCCATTTACTTGGGAGTTCCTGGAGAACAGGGGTTAGGTGGTTTCCTACTGGATCCTTAGGTGTCAGTACTGAGCCTCACATAGAAGATATGGATGGATGGATGCATGGATTGATTCATGGATGGGTGGGTGGATGGATGGATGGATGGCTAAACACTAAAAGTTTGAAAGGAACTGTGTGAGCAAGTTAATGAAGCCTGCAACATGGTAGGGTCTTGGAGAGCGGCTGCTGGAATGAAGAGATATATATTTGGAGCAGTGGATCTCAATGGGTGCCAACTACCAAACTGAGGAGTTGTAGTAGAGACTTTGTACTAGAAATTTGTGGGAGTGAGTTTTGGGTGTCACAATGATTAGGGCGTCTCTACTGGCATTTGGTGGGCATTTTGTGAGTGGGGACATTTGAAAGTTTGTGGGACATGTGAGTGAATGAAAAGCCTGTTTATAATTACCAAAGGCTTGAACTGAACCTTATTATTACTATTATTATTTGCAGATCTGGGATTTGAACTCAAGGCCTTGTGCTTGCTAGGCAAGTGCTCTTCTACTTGAGCCACACCCCCATCCCTTTTTGCTCTTAGTTGTTTTTTTTTTTTTTTTTTTAATTTTTAGTAGGATATATTCATTGTACAGGGGGGATTCATTGTGACAATTCCAAATAGGGTTACATTGTATCGTCTCCACCCCTCGACGCCCCTCCCCACTCCACTTGAAGCAATTCTAAGGGTTTCACTGTTCTATTTCTAGCTGTATTTTCTAGATGGGGCTAGCCTGTCCCACCATTCATGCTTCCCACGTAACTGGGATGACAGGTGCACTCCACCCTACCCAGCTTTTATTGGTCGAGATGGGGGTCACACAAACTTTTTACCCAGGCAGAACTCAAATCACAACCCTCACCATCTCTACCTTCCTAGCAGCTAGGATTGCAGAGGTGAGCCACTGCACTTGGTTTAAAACTAACCCTCTTGCACCAATTATTTTTTGCATGATTTTAATACATCCTGAGTTTGCTGGGAATATAATTACCTTGTAAACTGGGGAAGATTGGCTTTTGTTCAGAGTGTCATTGGAGCTGGCTCACCATTTCACAAAAATTATGGCACTGAGGACTAGTTAGATACAACTGGTCCCACCTGCACACACAGTAGTTGCCATCATGGTGGGCCTACATGGTGGGGCGTCTAGGGTAGTCAGCCTCAGCAAAACAACAGCTACATATGTATCTTTGCTAGAAGTTACTTTCCATTTATTTTACTTCAGTTTTACGTAGTAGTGTGTTCCAGCCAAGTCATACAATCACAGATTGTGTGCGTTTTTAACTCTGTGTTCAGGGTCGCCATGTTGGTAGTTTGAAATCAGCCATGAAGGAAGCATTTACACCACGGAAATTGGCAAATGATATAAATCAGGTTTCTTTTTCCTTCCGAGAGACAACTGTTAAACATTTACCTGCTCACCACTGGTTACCCTGGTGCTTTTCACTGTGTGTGGAAGTAAGCAGTGTTATCTAGGACGATCAGCTCGGGATAGAGTTGGGCACTGGGCCCACAGGCTAGAGGGCCGCAGAGGGAGGGAAAGGAGCCTGAGGCTGGTTAGTGCGAAGGGACTTGCTGCCTATAGCACATGAAAGCAGGCCCTGAAGAAGCCAGGAAGCTTTGAACCTTGTGACCTGTGAGAAGGGAGTCAAACAACCATGGAAGGTTCTACGCTGCTTATCTTCTACTCGGGGAGGCAGCCCCTGCTCCGACCCTCTGAAGAATTTAATGATTCACAATTAGCAATTTTTCAGGACAGACACTGGGGTCCCACGGGGCTGCTGTGTGATTCTGGGCTATTTTGTTCTACAGTTTTGACAGATAAACTCATCAGAAAATAAGAAACCATGTGGGTTGGACAGTGACTAGCCTCGGCTTGGCCTCCTGAGCAATGCCCCCTTGGGTCAGGGCCTCTGTCATGTCCCCCTTGGTCCCAATCCCCTGATCCAACTGAGCTCCAGACTACTGTCCAGGGACTCAACATTGACCTTTTCTTTTGTTTTCTTTTTGGCATTAGTGAGGTTTGAACTCAGGGCCTCACACTTGTTAGGCAGGTGCTCTACCACTTGAGCCACTCCACCAGCCATCCACATGGACCTACTATGAACAACTTCAGTTTTTGAGCACCTATTATGCACCAAGAGCCTCTCCCGTGGTACTTCCTCCTCTATCCATGCCCTGCCCACCTCCAGTGGGAGCTCATCTTTTTTGATAAGCAGATAGGCTCAGAGAGACGAGGTGACTTGCCCAAGGTCACCCAGCCAGCAGGCAGTAGAGCCAGGACCCAAAGCCAGGCTGTCTGCCTCTCCAGGTGTGCGCTTCACCCCACACCTTACCTTTCACAGGGAAGTGTTATTTACTCAGCCCTCCGTTTGAGGAGGACCAAGGTAGGTCAGAGCTGGAAGGGACCGGAGAGAAGAGCTAATCCTATGATTCTCAGCAGTTCATAAGTCCACCCCACCCCAGCACACCAGCTTCATCGTCAGCGCCTCTGGTCCCACCATTTGAGAAGCTGAGGCCGGTTTTCTGAGGACGATGATTCCACTGCTCTGTTTGTTATGTGGTAGGATCAGGCTGAATAATGGTGATTTCAGTGTGGCTATTGAGAGCCAGTATTATTGCTATGGTTTTAAAACACAAACAGAAAAGAGAATCTATTAGTCACTAAGGAGTGTAATAAGCCTGTTGAGTAATCAGCCTGCCGGCCTTGGTACCTGTGAACCAAGGATGATAAATGAAATAACGCAGCCAAATTCTCGGGTATTCGCGGGTGGGCGTGGGGCCTATGGTGAAGGGAGGTCATGGGCCTCTGAAACCCTGCTTCGTATTCATGCACTGGGGCCTTGGGCTCTCATTCAACTTCCCATTCACAGACAGGGAAACAGAGGTCAGAAAGGAGCAGTGGTTCATTTAAGGTCACCCAGCAGATTCAAGATGGGTCTGAGCCTGACACGGGTGGCTTACGCCTATAATCCTAGCTACCCGGGAGGCAGAGAGCAGGAGGATTGTGGTTCAAGGCCA
The DNA here is from genome assembly GCF_047511655.1 of Castor canadensis. Taxonomy (NCBI): domain Eukaryota; kingdom Metazoa; phylum Chordata; class Mammalia; order Rodentia; family Castoridae; genus Castor; species Castor canadensis. The sequence goes on from NC_133386.1 coordinate 132,029,651, forward strand.
CCCCGAGCAAAGGGTTCTCGAGACCCTATCTCAAAAATACCTAACACCAAAAAGGGCTGGTGGGATGGCTCAAGAGGTGGAGTGCCTGCCTAGCAAGTGTGAGGCTCTGAGGTTAAGCCCCAGTGCCATCAAAATAAAAAAAAGATGGGTCCGATCTGTAAGTCAGTTGTTGTCGGCTCGCCACATGCTAGGAGGATAAGTGCGAGTGAACGGCCACTGGGGTCCCACGGAATGTTCTCCATCCTTCTCTGACCACCCTCCTCCTCTCTCTGACACTGCCAGACTGGCCAGTCCCAGACCCTTCCCCTCCCCTGTGCAGATAAGGCTGCCAAGGTTTCCAGAGAGGCTTGGGGACAGGGTGTGGCTTCCGGAATGTCCAGAAGTGGGGATAAGCTGGAGAGAGACCAGGATTTGTGTCTCCTCTTCCCTAGCCCAGGCTGTCCACTTGCAGCTGCCTGGGTGGATCCACACAGTATCTAAGATTTGCCAAATGGGCAGAGACCCCTAAGATTTCTCCAAAACCCAGAAAGGGCCTTCTTGGAAGGAATACAGACTGGGAAGCATGTGACAGAGCTGTGACTTCTGAGCACTCAAGATCCTAGCCTCTTGTGCTCCCCAGTCATTTCTCTGGCCTGGGCCTCAGTTTTCCTCTTCTATAAAATGGGTGTAGGGATGCTTCTCCATTCAGCAAAACTTTTCTGAGTGTGTAGTCATCGAAGTCAATACTTCCATATCTACCATGGCCCAGGTACTGAGCTAAGTCACTCTCCATGTAGTCTCTCATTTGAATCTTAACCACTCCCCCTTAAACCTAAGCTTTGTAATTCCTATTTTGGTGATAAAGGCAACAGAAACTCAGAAAGCTTTAGCAAATTATCCAAGATCCCACAACAAACCCATGGTCTATATCCAGGAGGTGATGGGCCACATTCAGAAGAACTTCAAGCAGGAATATGGCACCCCCTGGGGCAGGAATCTTAAGTCCAGCCGTGGAGAGCTCAAGGTCACCCTTAGAGGAGGATGCTGTGACCCTGGAGACAACAGGACAACTGGCCTTCTCCATCATGATGTCACTGGTCACTGGGCTGCCAGGGGTCTCACTGGCACAGCTGAAAGGCACAGGGGTTTCTCAGTCCCTACATAGCTGGGCGAGTGCTATGAGGGAGCAGAGTTCTCAGGACAGCTGTTCTGAGGCCGTGAAGAGATAGCCAGGTGTTTCCAGACATTTGTGGATTTGGTCCTCCACAAAGTCCTGTGAAGCAGGTGTTCTCGGCCTCATTTACAGGTCAGGAGACTGAGGTCTGGAGGCAAGGGACCAGCTCAAAGGCACCCAGGACCGTGAGCTCAACTTGGGTCTCTCTGCCTAGAGCCCATGGTTTCTCACTGTCTCCAGCACCAGTCCACACCAGTTACAGAACATAACAGGAATCACTACACGTCCCTGGGCCCCACTCCCTGTGAAATGAAACAATTCTCCCCCACCCTGTAAAAAGTACTGGAAGATTTTAATGAAATCCTAGGTGAGCGTGTGACTTGAAGTTCGGTTCACGACAGACATTTTGCTATTATGGGATTTCAGGGGATACTGATGACTTCTTAGGCCTGCCCTGGTGCCTCAAATTCCACTGTTAGAGCCACTTCCCCACGGTCACACTTGTTCCCAGTAAGTCCCCTCAGGGCAGGATTATCCATTACTCTTGGACAATGGAGCCTTTGTGGCACTGTCACTGCTAGAGTCAATTCAGTCATTTCCAGGGAAAGTAGATGGTCTGGGACAATGAGCAGCCCCTGCCTGGTGAAGTTCTACGGCTAAACTCAGCCTTAGCTTCTCGTAGCTTGTCTCTTTCCCCTTGGAGCTAGGGGGTGGCAGTGGAAGGACTAGCCAAAAGATTCTATTGCCACAACTGCTTGGGGGTCAATGGATTTGGTGGCCCGGGTCTGGGAGTCAGAGAGGTGGGTTCTGGGAGCTCCAGCTGCATGCACTCTTGATGGGCAAGAGGCGTTCGGGGAAGACCGAGGGCCTCCTGCGGGGGTGGGGGGGGGGGAGCTGCCCAGAGTGGGTGCAGCCAGTACAGAGCTCAGAAGCCACTGTGGTCAGCTGGGAATGGCCAGGCAGAGTGGAGCCCGAAGCAGGTCATGGGTGGTAAAATGTCTTACTTATTACCCTGGGGGATTTTAATCTGTAGGGATGACTGAGTGTCTGGGGTGAAGTTGTCTCTGGTGCCATGGTGAGGTTGTCTCCAATGGTGAGGCATTGGGTTGCAGCAACGTTGCCTGAGACGATGTCATCTCCAGGGGTGAGCCATGGGCCAGGGAAGTGCTGGCTGGATGTGGACGTGGGGTGAGCTTTCCCGTGGATGCCCACTTAGACACATGTAGGCTTAGCATTTACCGTGTTTGCGTGAACGTGTCTTGCTTGGTAGGTTTGGGGCTGTGGATCGTATGTCAATGACAGCACCTATACCAGTTGTCCTAAGGCCACAGTCACCAGAGAGAGGGATGTGCAATTGCATTGGGCAGGTTTTTGGTAGGAGTTTGGGCTCAAATGAGTCCCCTGTCAGATGAGCAGAGGCCTGGCCCATGGGGCAATCTATGGATGACAGGAGTATGCATCCTCCATCTGGCCTCCAGTCCTTATTGGATGGAGACAAGATGGAAAATTTACAGAGATTAAGGCCAAAGGCATCCAAGAAAGACATGCTAACATTGTTGAAAGAGTTCTTTGAGGAGACTGTTACGGGTCCCAAGTAAGCCAGTTGTCTGGGACTATCAGGGATATGAAAGCTATATTGAATGTCTTTCCAAGAGCCTAGAATTGTGTATTTTGCAAAGTGAAAGATGTCTGCAAGATAAAAGCGAGAGCACCCAAGGGAGATATGAGGATAGGTAAGACACCTAAAAAATTAGCTAGCATTTGTTGCCCTTACCGCAGAGAAACTAAAGCAGATACCTTAAAGCAACTGAGGCCAATAAGAGAAGGGGACCAGGACCTAGAGAAAAGGTTAGATCAAAAAGAATTAACCTAGAAGGTAACACCCACGCACAGGAAATCAATGTGAGTCAATGCCCTGTATAGCTATCCTTATCTCAACCAGCAAAAACCCTTGTTCCTTCCTATTATTGCTTATACTCTCTCTACAACAAAATTAGAAATAAGGGCAAAATAGTTTCTGCTGGGTATTGAGGGGGTGGGGGGGAGAGGGAGGGGGCGGAGTGGGTGGTAAGGGAGGGGGTGGGGGCAGGGGAGATAAATGACCCAAGCATTGTATGCACATATGAAAAAAAAAAAAATAAATAAATAAAAAAGAAAATAGGTGATGTCTGTAATTCCATCAACAATGTCTGCAATCCCAAAGAATAAGGAGCAAGGCCAACCTTGGTCTATGTGGAGACAGATGTGTGTGATTTTGATACGTATTTGGGGTGTCTGTGAGGCAAGAACTCCTAGTGTTCCTTATCTTGAAAGGAATAATTCTAGGTACCAGCCCAGTAGGTTTTATGAAGATGGTGCCATTTGTTGGCCAGGACGTCCAGAGACAAGCCGACTGTCTGAAGTTTGGCCAAGTACATTGCTTCTGGAATCTCAGCTTCCCTGGGGACATCCCAGCTAAGGGACAGACACCGAAGCGGCCTGTTAAGCCATGTCATGGGCTGTGTCACGTGGGGGGCGGGAAGTGAGGTTTGCAGTCTGTGAACTCTCATTCCTGATAGTTCAGTCAGTTGCAGGGGTCCAAGAAGAGGGTGCACCATTGCTTCAACAGAGGACTGAGGACTGAGGTGCCCTCCCCGTACTCCCGACAGGTAGAAAATGCCAGCCCAGCTGTGGTTCCGTCTTATCTTGAAGAGACCTCAGAAGCTGCTCCCATGACCCAAAGCATGCTGGGTAGCTGGGTAAGGAGGGGCTCAAGCCCAGAATCTGCAAGAGCCACTACTTCCATCAGGCCGGATGGCAGGTATCTGGCAACATGGCTGAGACCATGAGGGGCAGTAAGTGTCCAAAGGGGTGGGGACCACAGAAAGGAGTGGTTAGAACAGGAGGCAGAGAGCAGTCCAGGCTGCCTCCTGCCTCTCTGTCTGTTCCAGGAACTGGTTTCTGTCCAGGCCCCTCGAAGGCCAGGGCAGACCTGCCTCGGCAGGCCCAAGTGACCGTGCATCAAGATGTCTCTGACTCAGCTTACACCAGCAGCCTCATGACTTCTGCACAAGGACAGGGTTCTTCCATGTCACCCCAAATGGACAGGAGAGTGGGGCCTGTGCATCCTCTGCCACATTGTCAGGAAAGGAAGCATTAGCTCACCGAGCCCCACATCCTATCTGGAAAACAGAACAGAAGGGTCTTCCTGGACCACTTCCCCCAGCCCATCTGTCCACCAGCACTCTGAGTGGCCAGCGGCTGCTCCCTGTCTCTACCCCCATGGTCCTGTCTGTGTCCTTTTAAATTTTTTAACTTAAAAAAAATAATTACAGATTCACAGAAGTTGATCTTCAGGTTCAACTCAATTCCTATCCAAATCTCAGGAAGAAATTTTTGTAGGGACAGACAAGATTTTCCTAAAATTTATATGGAAAGGCAAAGAAACTAGAACAAAATGATTTTGAAAAGGAATAAGAGTGAGAAGAATCATCTCCTGGCATAGAGGCCTCATCTATCTAGAGCGAGAGCAGTCACATCTGTGTTACAGAAGGAAGGGCTGACAGGTAGACATGGACAGACAAATAGATTCTCACAAACATGGACATTTGCTTATTTTTAAAAACTCTGTTTTGAAGTCAGTAGTAGTCACAGGATGCCGTAAATATTTTTACAACAGAAAGGTCCTGTGTACCCCTCACCCAATTTCCACCAACACTTCCATCCGAGACAATCATAGTACACCACAAAACCAGGTAAGTGACAAGGGTGGAATGTGTGCGTGTCATCTGTCATTTCAGCACACAGGTAGAGTCACGTAGTTACCACTCAAGTCAAGGCTCAGAGAGCCTCTCCTCCCCACGAAGGGCTCACTCGTGCTGCCCCTCAGAGTCACAGTCACCCTGCCCACTCCTGGCCCTTTGTGCTTGCTGCCTGACTCCCCTGCGTCTCCTCATGGTCCCCACCGTCCTGGAAACTTGACTGTCCCTTCTGGTTCCATCCATGCTGCCAGATCCCTGCCATTTGAGCTGATCCTCAACCCCTGGAAACCACTATCTGTTTTCCACCTCTGAGAATTGATCTTTCAAGAATCTGATAGAAATGGAATTAGACAGTACGTGACCTTGTGAGATTGTCTTTTTTTTTTTTTTTTGAGATAGGGTCTCTCCTGCCTCAGCCTACAAGTAAGTGCTGAGACTACAGATGTGTGTTACCACGCCTATCTGAGATTGGTTTTTTTTTTTCACTCAGCTTTAAATGCCCTTGAAATCCTCTCAGAGGGTTTCATGTATCCATAGTTTATTCTTTTTTATTGCTGAGTAGCAAGCATTCCATGGTCCTTTCTGTATTTTAACCTTTCCTCCTCTAGATTATTTCTTCTTTTCCTTGCCTCTAAGTTAGTTATTACAACATGCTCCCCCTCGTTGGAGCCACTTACCACCTCCATCCTCAGGCTCCAGCAATATGGAAGCAGCTGTCACTCCCCAGATTCTTGGGCCACCCTTTCCTTGCTAAACCACTGCCCTCAACTCCCTACGAAGATGCCACCTCCTCTTGGAAGCCCTCCCTGACTTTCTCCATATCCCAAAGAAGTGAGTTCCTACCACTTGCTTCTGTTCTCATCCAAACCCCACCCTGTTCTTATCTGCCTTGTCTGTGTCTGCACCAGGCTGGCCACTTCTGGCACATAGGGACCAAGGAAGAGGGACACAAGGCCCTGTTGCCCACCCAGCCCAATGCCAGGCACAGCACAGATCCTCACTGAAAGGGACAGAATTCTGGCCACCTCTAGCCTGAGAAGACAGCACCCTCCTTCTTCCTGCTCATCTTTTCTCCCCCCTCCCCTCCTCTTCTCCCTCTCCTCCTCCCGCTCCATAGGCTACCCTGCCTGGGGCGGGTGAACTCACTGCGATGTGGCTTGGCCAAGCCCAGCACTTTCCTTTGAACACAATGAAAATCAAACAACACATGGCTCTGTCATTGCTAGAAAAGTCATAGGATGGAAACATTGCCTCTTTACCCCCCATAGTACCATCCTTGCTGGATTTTCCGACTCCTGAGTCCAAGCTCTCAGGGGAACGTAGAATCCTAGGATCTTGGAATCACAGGCTAACAGAAGCCTAGACTGATGTAATCCTAGATTCCTACAATCATCGAGTTATAGGAAGCCACAATAATGATGCTGAGTGTTGTTATGTTAAAACCAGAGGTTCCATTTGCAGCCCAGCGTCTTTGCATATGGAAACCTAGAATCCCCGGTGTGGTGGTGCCAAAAATGTCAAGTGTCTACCTCCTGTGGTACCCATGAAAGGCTCTCTGTCCAGGGTCACACGCAAACAAGGTGGGGAAGAGGGGGACAGCCTAATTTCCTCAGTGCTGGCAGGAAGGCTGGCATCATGGACAGACCAAGTCTGACCCCAGCTCTGCCACCCCCTCAGTGTCCCCTCCAGGACAACCACTCAGGCTCTCTGACCCCTGGGCTTATCAGGGTGAGGGCTCTTATGGCCTAATGAGATTCAGAGGTAGATGGCAGGAAATGCAGGTAAGTGTCTGGTGACAAAGCAGAGGCTGAGCTCTCAGGTCCCCCAGGGAAAGGCACGAATGAGACCTCTGGTTAAGCTTCTCTTGGGCATCCACTTTCACCCTGCACATGCTCCCTGGCTATAAACCTGCAGCGTTCCTGCAATTGCTCGGGCCTCAGTTTCCTTACCTGTACAGCCTAGAGCTCACACACTTGCTCACGGTGCAGCCCTGCCAGTTCCTGGGTATGTCCTTTTTCTCTGAGGCTCAGTTAACTCATCTGGGACTTAGTCCCCAGGTCAACATGCTCCTTGAGGCTCAACACAGTACACCACACAATCTATAGCACACTACACGTTAAAAACAAAGGATTTAATTCTTTGTGTGTTGGAAGAGACCATGCTGGTGGTCTTGCCCAGCTGTCAGAGTGCCTCTTTATGGGATAGCTCCTCACAGAGTTGGAGGTCTTCTTCTGGGTCACCCAGTAAGGAATTGACCAAGAGGTATCTAGGCCCCAACAATTCCATCTCCCCTTCTTGTTTCTCTTTGTTTTCCTCCACAGGGTGGCATTTGGTATTTGCAGTCTCTGCCTTATTTACGTATTGAGGGAGAGGGGGTTGAGGTCTGGGGGCCTCTTTTGGGACATCAAAGTCCACCAGGCCTCCCCTTGCCCTTGGTGGGAGGTCTGAGGAGCTGCCCTGTCAACATGTGGCCAAGTCAAGCTCCCTCCAGAGGGGCGGGCACGCTGAGGGCAGAGGGGGGCTGGAGGCGGGGTTCGGATCAAGTTGCCCTGAATGGAAACAAACTTCAACCCCAAACCAAACCCAAATAGAGATTCCAGGAGGAACTGGGTGTCCCAAGCAGCCCCAGGCTAGGCTGGGACAGGGAGGGTCAAACAATGAACTCAGGGCTCCAGGCTCCCCAAGGGGCATGCGGTTCCCAGGCTTATGAGCGGCCCTCCCTGGGAGTCAGAGGCAGATGGAATTCTATCCCTTGAGCCAGCAGCCAGCCATAGGGGGAGGGTAGTTCCTGGCCTCTGTTTACATCTGTCAGACAAACATCCACAGAGGGTTCGCTGCCTCCCAGCCTCGAGGGAGGCAAGTAAGGAGCAGGCCAGCACCACTATGTCTAGGTGGGTGCTTTGATGATACCAGGATCCCTTGCATCTCCTAGGGCACTGGTTTAGGCAAAAGCAATGCTCGGTGGGAAAGCCTTGCCCTGCGTGTGTGCTCACATTTCAATGTGCTTCTGGCTTCCAAGGGAAAAAGCAGCCGAAAGGTAAACCAGGCTCCATGCTTGCTAAAAAGCACCCCTGATTGATCTTTGACAAGTGGGTAGGGCCTGTAAGTCCTGGGACCCCAATGGAGGAGGCAACGGCAAGAACTGGCAAATGCTAAGGGTCTGTTAGCTTCTGCACCAGCCCTCGTTAAAACTCAGCCCCTCACTTTCCCCTTACTCCTTCCTGACAGATGAGGCCCATTAGGCCCCTACTTGACAGATGAGGAAAGGGAGGCTCAGCCAGGTGCACAGATAGCCAGGCACAGGCTGAGTGGGACAGGCAGGGGGTCACACCCACTGGTAAGGAAGAAGAGGAGGGGTTTCCCATGTTACCAGACAGCCAGGCGTCTGCTCCCTGCTCCTCTCCCCTTCACCATGAATGAGGAACACCAGCCGAGAGGAGACCATGGCCTGCTGTGGTGGGGCTTTGGAATGTGCCTGTTGTTCCTTCTTCATCCTGGTTTGTCTTCGCTCAGTGCCTGTCCTGTATGTGCCTTTTGTCTCATTGTGACTGTTCTCTTAATTTGTTAGATCTGTGATGATTACTAGTAGGTAGATACTTTCTGGGGCAAACTTAGCTCCCAGCCCACCACACTGACAAGCTGGGGCCCTGGCTGCCATGTTTGCCCAATGTGGGTCCTGGCTCTTGATTGGGTCAGGGTGGACAAGTGGCCCAGGATGGACCAATCACATGCTATCTTGCTTATTTGTGGTTTGGGGCTCAGGGTCAGGTATGGCTGCTACTGAGAGACAGATGAGAGGAGAGCTTCCTGCCTCTGCCACAGGCCGAGGAATCAGCTGCCCAGAGAGAGGTGGTGATAAGATGTGCCTGGCCCTGCCCAACTCTGGGCCTGGCTGTATTTCTAGCCCCCAAGAGACTGAGGCTGGCTCTCACCCCTGTACAGAAGCTACACAGAAGACACCATGTCCTTAAGTGAAAATCATTTGGGCCTGTGGTGGCCTCGAAGTGTTAACAGAACAGCCGGTTCAGTACAATTTAAAATTGGGAGAACCACTGATCCCACAGCTGCCTCTGAATTCAGCTTTAGCTGGTCTCTGAGATCTCCTTTCCCCACCAATAAAACCCTCCTCCTTCTCTTGGTGCCACTGTGCCTTCAGGGCCATGCTCCCCTGACCCCACTCTCACACCTGTTCCCACTGCCCTAAACATGTCACTTTGTCCTTCTGCCCTGATTTATCTCTTCCCAATCCCACCTAGCCCCATCCTTCCAGAGGTCACTGAACTCCAATACCACCTGCTCCTCCCGTCCCCAGTTAGTTCTTGTCATCCTTGAAACTCTTGGCTAATCTACGCCAATACCATCCTGAACATGTCAAGTCTCACCTGATCTCGGAAGCTAATAGTTCGTGAGACCCTAGCTCAAAAAAACCCAACACAAAAACGGGCTGGTGAAGTGGCTCAAGGTGAAGGCCCTGAGTTCAAACCCCAGTACCATAAGAAAAAAGGTAGTGGGTGGGGAGAAGACAGGCTGGGCACGGTGGTGCGTCCCTATGTGCCTGTAACCCAAGACTAGGGAGGCTGAAGTAGAAAGATTGTGAGTTGGGGGCCAGCCTGCGCTACCTAGGGAAACCCTGCAAGAAAGAAAAGAAAAGAAGAAAAAAAAGACACAGAGAATGCTTTGGGACAACAGAGGCCAAGAGTGAGGTGATTCAGCTGTAAGCCAAGGGATGCTCTGCTACCAGAGCTAGAAAGAGGCAAGGAGAGTTTCTACCCTACAACTTTCTTTCAGAGGGAGCATGGCTCCACCAACACCTTGATTTTGGACTTCTAGCCTCCCGAACTTTAAGAATAAGCTTCTGTTGATATAAGTCACACAGGATCCCCTGTGATGGCAGCCTAGGAAACTAACGCAAGGCCTCACAGGTGACTGCGGACTTGACCCAGCCTCCTTCCCAGCCATGAGTGCTCTTCATGGTGGCGGAATTAGGTCCTGTCCCTCCCAAGATCACAATGCTCTGTGGCTCGCTGTGGCATTCGTGACCCTTCATAACTAATCCCAACAGCTTCTCTGACTTCCTCTCCCACAGCTCCATGCCTTCTTTTGGTTTTGGCTATACCGAATGATAGTTCTGGCTCCCCGTCCATGTCCTGGCTTATTGCTGTGCCAGAAAGAACATCCTTACCCTAGTTCACTTCTATTCATTCTTTAAAACCTCTTTCAGACAATCATTTCTTCAAGAAATATTGGCAAATATTTTCTTGAGCCTCTCTGTGGACCAAGCACAGTGCTTTCTATGAATTCCTTCATTCAGTTCTTACTTCTGGGAGGTAGGCGGACTTATTCTCATTTTCCAGGCAGGGAAACTGAGGCCAAGAGGACCCCATGAGTTTGCCTCAGTTGTAGGCCGTTGGGTCAGGACCAGGGCTGCCTGGCAGAAGCCGTGCTCTGCTGCTGCCCCCAATGTTGCCATCCCTGCATGGGGAGCCCCTCACCTCCCCCAGGAACATCTGTTCCTCCAGGTCTCCAGTTTCTGCACCATTCAGGATAACAAATTATGCTGTAATAAGAGGTGAAATCAAATGCCGCCAAATAGTTTTCTGCAGCAATTTCATGCAAAATAATTCTAAGGCATCCATCTTCCTCCTAACCATGTGAGGTTAGAACGCATGCAGACAGGAGGACAGAGGAGCCAGAACCCAACCAGCTCTCACAAATAAATAAACAAGGCATAGACGACATCGTGGAAAACGGGCGGCTGGAGTATAAATCACAGCTTTTACAGGGCTGGTGGCCTGTCAGGGACCAGACCCCCTGCCTGGTCTCTGAAAGAGAATGCCAGGGAACATCCTTATAATCTGAGCCAGGACTACTCACTGATAGTGGCCACCCAGGGCCCCTGCCAGGCACCTGGAAGCCCCTTGAGGTTTACCAAGGCTGGCTCTCACATACATACTCACCCACCTCCTTTCTTATTCATTCATTCACTCTGCATTTCCTGTGTAGTAAGCACTCAATAAAAATTTCTAGAATGAATAAATTTGCTCACTTCTTTCCTCCTTCCACTCTTCCCCCCACCCTCCCTCCCCTAAGAATCTCTCCACCACGTCTGTGATACCGAGGATGCTCCTTTAGGATGCAAAGTCCCTGGTCATCACGCCTGTTTGGCTGAGCTGGGTCCCATGGCATAGGGAGGAGTGGGTTTGAGGGGAGGGGACTGGGTAGCCAGTCCCTTCTCTGTAACAGACCCTGCTGCCAAGACTCTCTCAGGGGAGGGCACCCTCCCCGACAGGAAGCAGGCTTAGAAGTAGGCTGCCAAACAATGTGTGTCCCTATGTTCCTCTGAAATGCAGTTTCTCTGAGCAGGATCCCTTCTACATGTGCTGCACTGTCCTTTCGATGGCTCTAGGGACACCCCTCTTCCCTAAAGACCAAGGTTTGCCACCTGGGCCAATGGTTCAATTTCCGCCTTCCAGGTCCTGTATTGGGCAGTTATTCAGTGAGTGACCGTGGTCACTGACCCCCATCTCTTATTATACTAATCATCACGTCTTCTTTATTCCTCCATTCATTTAAACATTGTTATGCTGAAAAACACAAAGCACAAAATTTGCCATTAGTGATGTTTAGTACATTGACAATGTTGCACAACTGTAATTATCTAGTTCTGGAACATTTCATCACTTCCAAAAGGAAACCCCTATCCTCATTATGCAATAATTCCCATCTCCCTCTTCCCCAGCCCCTGGCAACCACTGACCACCCTCAGCTTTCTAAGGCTTCTAACCTAGGTGAGGAAGTGAGTGTGTATTATCCCCAACTCACTAAGGACGCTGAGGACTGCCCACGCACACAGACACACAGACACACACACACACCCCATGACCCAGCTGGGCCTCTCCCAGTGTCTACAAAGCAAAGTGTCCTGGGTTTTTGAGGTGAAATAAATGCCCCATCTGGTAACACTGGGCTTCTTTCCCTGGTTGCTGTGACGGAAGGGACTGGCTGTCAGTTCAGAGTGCAGTCTTAGTCACCCAGTAAATTTAGGCTGTTGATTGATGGACTGAGAAGGCCTTAGGGCACAGTGGGGGTCGGGCAGAGAAGGTGGCAGGGAGGTGCCTGTGGGTATGTTGGTTTTGGCCCCTGGGAAGAAGCTGACACTGTTCTCCAGGGCTGGCTGGCGGGCTTTCATTACACACCCACATCCTCAGGCTCACACCTCTGCATACACCATTTCTCTAGCTGGACTCTTTTTTTTCTTTTTCTCCCTGAAACTTCTCCAGACTATAACTCTTATTCATCCTTCAAAACCCAGTCGGTGTCATCCCTGCCGTGGGGAGTGTGTTGGTGTGTCAGCAGCAGAATCTCCAGGGCTAGAGACCTGGCTGCTGGTGACTCCCCATCAGAGCTCCTCCTCCCTGTTTGGGGAGCATCTAATCCCCCACTGTCCTATGACCTCCTTGAGACAAGACTCTACAGGGCATCCTCATTGAGAAGCCAAGATTAAAAACAAACAAACAAAACAAAGAAAAACCAGGCTGGGCCCCGTTGTGGAGCCCCAGAGGGCTTGGCAAAGCTAGCTGGAATGCAACAGGGCTCTCAGGCTGCGTGGCTTTGGGCCAGTCCAGACCCTCACAGAGCTTCAGTTTTCTCCTCTGACAGAGGGGCTGGATTCAGGGGAGCCCAGGCCCACCCAGCACTGATCTTCCCTGACAGAGGGTGTGTGCCCAGGACTGAAGGGAGGGCTGTGAAGGTCCACCAGACACTGTCCATCATGGCGGCTGGTCCTGTCCGTGCAGGCAAAGACTGGCCCCAGAAAGCACAGCTCCAGACATGCAGGAGTCTCTCTCAGGACAGGGCAGGGGAGTGGAAACTCCAGAGTCCCCCAGGGCAGGTTGGGGACTGCAGTTTTCTTAGGCTGAGGCTTTGTGCCAGGTCAGGCAGAGGCTTTGCTTTGGATCTAGAATGTTGTAGGTGTAGAGAGCTGGCTGGAGACCTTCTTGTGTTGTCAGCCTGAGGGCCAGGGTCCTGTGTGGCTACAGAAGACAGCGCCATATTGGCTGCCCTGAACCCAGCACCGGCCCATGTGCCCTCAGTCAGACGCTGGGCCTGTGCAATGGGCCGTGTTGACCAGCAAGTAGAAAGATAGAGTTATTAGGAAATGGAATCTGTTCCCTGTGCCAGCATTTGCTTACTGTGACTTGAGGCAGTGACTTAACCTTCTTGAGTTTTTGTTTCCACATTTGTATGCTGGGAGTAACAAGTCCTGTCCCTCGTGGAGCTGTAATGCAGCTTAAATGAGATGATGGATGTATCATGCTCAGCAGATGTGCTCAGTGCTCTCAACGCCAGCAATCCATGCTGGGCTCTCTGCATGTGCAGAGGACAGAGGCTGAGAGCAAGGGGTACTGGAGAGATGGTTGGACCGAGGTCATGGGAGAAGAGGAGAAAGCACTCTCGTTGGGGTGAGGAATGAGTCACCTTCCTGTTCTAGCTTCAGCCTTCCGAGTTCCCCCCACTCCCATCCCTGTGAGGTGCATGAAGACATCTGCTACTCCCAGCAGTCACCAGGTACAGTGGGGATGGAGATGTAACCCCATCACCTGCCCAGGATATTGTCTTGGGCCTCAATTTCCCAACCTGTAAAATAGGATAAATGCTACCCAGGACCATGCACAAGTTTATGGAATTTCCAGAATTTTCTAGCTTAGTTCATGCCTTCTGGTTCCAGACCCCAACTCCAAGGGGACACCAGATGAAATTGAAAGAGGTGACGGAGGTGAAAGGCACAGGGATGGGGTTAGTCTCTGGGAGTTAGACATGGTAGCAGGCCTCAGACACCATCTCAATGGGAGGGTCACTTGGACAACTGCCTGGCAGCTCTCAGGTTGCTCATTTCCTCAGGCTGGAAGCTCAGAGAGGGCAGTGAAGTCCATTTCCCCTCCTTGAGGGGACATTGCTAGGTCCTGCTAGACTCCAGCCCCATGACAGGATTTCACACACCTCCCCACTCACCCCCTCAGCCAATGTGCACTGACCGTCCTACACGGTTTGGCCCTGCCCACCCCTTTCTGCTCTCTCCTCCCAGTGGGGTCCCACTGTATCATTGAGGTTACCCCAGACCTGCTAGGCAAGAGGTATCCTCGTCTTCCTCCCAGCCCAGAGTCCCTTCTTGTTGGGATGCCCTAGAGAAGGACCATGCATAAGTATATGAATTTTTTAGAATTTTCCAGCTTACTCCTGCCTTCTGCTTCCAGACTCCAACTCTGAGGAGGCACAGAGCTCTTCTTGCTGATGGGGCTCAGCGGCCCTCCCCTCTAACGCTTCCTCTTCTTTGAGGGCCTCTGTGTTCCTGAAGGAGAGCACAGACTGCCCACACTGGCTGCCATGTGGATCTGGCCTTATAAGTACCCACTGGAAATCCACCACGCCCAGGAAAAGTCACCCAGGCCCTCGTGCCTGCCCCTGCCTTCACTTCTGGCCTCAAACCAAGGCCCTCCACTCTCAATATCCAGAAGATTCCAGGTAATATTGAGCCCTCATGGTGCTAACCTCTTAGAGCAACTCTGCTATGAAAACCCTGGCAGGTTACACAGAATGCTTATGACCACCAGCCTTTCCGCTCCTCACCACAGCCCTGTAAGGGAAGGGCAACAGGGCAGGGGGTTTGTGTCTGTGCTGCTTACTGTGGAATCTAGCAGTGTGCTGGATGAATGAAGGCTGGGTACCACAGGCAGATGGGTGAATAGGGATGGATAGGATGGTGCCTTAGTCCATTTGGGCTGTCATAACAAAATAGTGTAGATGGAGTGATTTATAAATAACAAATTTATTGCTCATAGGTCTGGAGGTTTAGGAAGCCCAAGATTAAGGTGCTGACAGATTTCATATCTAGTGAGGACCCACTTCTTGATTCATAGACAGCCATCTTTTTGGTACGTCCTCACATGGCCAAAGGGGTGGGGATCTCCTTGGGGTCCCTTTTATAAGGGCTCTGATCCCATCATGAGGGCTCCACCTTCATGACTTAATCACTTGTGAAAGGCCCCACCTCCTGACACCATCACACTGGGGAACAGGTTTCCACATACATGTGACTTTGGGAGGACACAGTCAGACCACAGATGATGGCAGGTAAGTAGATGGGTGAGGGGATGAATGGATTGGTGGGTGGGAAGAGACTGGATCTGGATATAGGGCAGGAAAAACTTGATATGTGATTGAATTTGTATAGCTCAGAGGGTCCTTTGAAGGGCCTGAGTGTAGAGAGAGAGGCAGCCAGTGATCTCTGGGGGCCAGGAAGGGGGAAAAAGGCCTCCAGGAGTGAGTTGGGCATGGTGGCAGCAGGCAGCAGCCTCAGGAGTCTCCTTTCTCCTCCTGGCTAGTCCATACTGGCCAGGAGTAATGAACTTGGTTCCTGTCAGGACTCCTCAAAGCCCTAGCCAAATACTGGAGAGGTCTCACCCTGCTCCAGCCCACACAGGGCTCTGGGGCCCGTTCCCCTTGGGGCTGGGGCTAAGGTGAGGTATGGGAAAGTGAGGCAAGTGAAGGCAGCCACTCTGGAGGTGAGGGGAAGGAGTCTCCATTGAATGTGCTCAGGACTTAAGATTTCTCAGTCCTCCCGATTTCCCCAGGGGGAGACAGGCGTGGCTTTGGGGAGCAAGGGAGGGTGGTCTGAAAACTGTTAATGAAGATGCCTCTGTCCCAGAGAGACACAGAGCCTTGCTGAGAGCATGGGGTAGGAGGCGAACAATGATTGAGCGCCAGAGAGTGAGAGGGATTTCTCCATCAGGGGTGCTCCTGCCCGCCCCTCACCACAAGCTCCTTCCCCAGGTTGGACGTGAACCTGAGTATGTCTGTATGTCTGTGTGTAATTGCACCTGCCTCTTAGGGCTGTTCCAAGGTTTCAACAGGTTAACACTTACCACGGACAGGTGCAGGGCCTGGCACTTGACAGGTCCCCTGTAAGGATTAGTAGCAGGAGAGGTTACTGGCTAAGAGCTAGTATCTGAGTCAGGCTGCCTGGCTCCTGGCCTGGCTCTCGGGACCACTAAGTGTTAGGACAGTTAGCATCTGTGTCCGCTTGTGTTTGGGGGAAACAGTGTCTACAGCTCCTTCTCAGCCCTTCCCCATCCCCTCAGTCACACACCCCTGGCCCTCAAGGCCACTCTCATCAGACAGTATATTCTTGCTTCACAGGAAACACGTGTTAACATCCTGTCCCCAAACTCATCGGAATCTGTTCCCATTCTGCCTCCATTACCATCCTGGTCTGTCGCAGGATGGGACTTCCTGAATGGCATCCTGGAGGAGGGACTTTCTTCCCTCCCTCCGGCCCCTCTCCACAAAGACCTCTCCTCCCTTCCTCACCTTCCTTGTGCTCACCCCCAGGACACACATTCAAGTTGCTGCCTCTCTCCCACCCCTTCCGTTTGCCCCTGTCCTGATCGTAATCCCACGCAACACAATCCCAACTCCACTCCTGAGTGTTGAAATCCTGGAAAGAATTTTTTAAAACTATTTTTTCCAGAATTGTATTTTGGGGATTTTGATCTTTCAGGATTTTAGAATTTAGGGATTTTGATATTTGGAGATTTCAGCATCCAGGACTATGACTGCTACCCCTCTACCCTTGCAGGTTCCTGCCTGGACTCTGGTGTCAGTGGCCCTCCTCTCTCCCTCATGGGCCCTGATGCCTGATGCTTTTCTCAGCTAACCCTCCTCCTGGCTCCCTCCTGCCTTTTGGGACATAAGCAGCCACCTCTTCTGCACGGAATAGCTAATGTCCCTGCTGTTCTCACATCTCATCTCCCCCCGGCTCTGGCAGTCAGATGCTGCCCATGTCACTGTCTCTAGCCAGGACAGCTCTCCTGTGTGTCATCAACCTAGCTGCCCCTGGCACAGCTGCTGTAGGGTTGACAGGGCTGGAAGCCTGAGGCACAATCAAGTTCACACTAGGTCTCCGCAAGCCTTTATGGAATGGCCAGCCCATTTTGAGTTCTTCATGAGAAGAGGCTCATGCCCCATGCCAAGACAACCTCTGTCTCCATGGGGAGAAGGTCCTCTGGGAGCCATGAGCCGCCCACAGACAGTGGAAGGCAAAGCCACAGAGTGGGATGAGGCCGGAGGGGTGCTTCACATCCTTCAGGCCAAGGGGTCAGAGAAACTTCCTTTAGCTTTCTGAGTCCCACAGACTCCTCTAGCCCCAACACTCCAGAGCCAGAAGGCAGGGGGAGGGCAGGAGGTCTTTCCAGCCTTTTTCTCTTAGCCTTGTTTTCCTCAGTTTCCCTCTCTGAACAGTGAGTGGGCTGGACTTACCATGTGATCTAAGGGTCTCCATGGCCCTTTGTTTCAAATGTCACCTGGGTTGGAAATCTCAACCTCTTTTCCTCATTGAAGCCAGCCTCACCTGCCATCCCAGAGCTGGGGACAAGAATGAACAGTGGGAAATGGTGAGGTGAGCGGCAGAGAGGGGGCCTCTCCACCTGGAGACCTTCCCCTGCATGTGGGTCCCTAGCCCAGCCACTTCAGAGACAGCAAACACCACCCTAGATGGCACACAGGGCCCAAGTTATGCCATTGTCCCAGCTGTTGAGCTGACTGAATAGGGGCTCTACTTTGCAGATAGGAAGACCCAGGCCCCAAAGCAGGAAGGGCTCTGCCCAGAATTACATGCCGGGCTGTCCCTCAGGTGGAGCTCAGGAGGATCTGTGGGAATTCCATGGCTTCATGCCCCATGTCAGTGGTAAGAGTTCAGCCCTCATGGTACAGAAGGGAAGATGAAGGTCCTAGATGGTGCAGAGCCAGGCTATGTCCCCACTGTCTCTGTGACAGAGGCAGTGACAGTCATAAAGCCTCAGACCTCCTGCTAGCAGGCATACCTGCTGCTTGAACCCCACCATCTGAGCCCTTACTTTTGGGTATAGCAGGTGCCCCCTCCCTGCCCCCACAGAGCCCCCATGTTTTCCTGTGGTCCAAAGGAGGAGGAGCTGGGGCAGTGTGGCAGTCCCTCTGGTGGGGACAGTATGTAGGGTTCATGGAAACATCTCCCCCCTGCCTGGATCCCCTTTTAAGAGGGGGCCGCAGGCTTCAGCAGATTAATGGTGCAGAGGCCACTCATTTCCTCTGACCGGGAGACAGGCCGGTCACACACTCCATTGTTGGCTGCCCTTATCTCAGGAAGTTCCCCCAGCCCCATCCGGAAGCAGCAGCTAGGCCTTCATGCCCCCGGCCTCACCTTTCTTTGCCTTTCGGAAGCTGAAGAGCTTGTCAGGGCTCAGATCCTGCAAGCACCCCCTCCCGTGGGAAGTCTGGATTTTACCTGGGGCAATGGGGAGCCATGGAGGGCCAAGTAAGGCAGGTTGGGTCCCAGGTGGACTTCAGAAGGAAAGTCCTTGGGGGAGGTAGGGATCCAAGGATGACCTGGAAGGGGAGAGGCTGGAGACCGCGCAGGTAGGAGGCAGGAGATGGAGGGCTGCACCTGGGGCCCAGGTGGGATACAGTTAGGCAGAGCAGAGTACCATAAACCTGGGCTTAGAAACTTGCTTCCAGGAGCTCTGGGCTACTGCTCCCATTTTAGGTCACAGCACAGCCATGCGTAGCTCTTCCAGGAAGCCTTCCCTGACCCCCACAGGACTCAGTCACCAGTAACTCCCCCTACACCCCATTGGAGTCCTGGGTAGGATGCAGGGTAGTCTCCCTCACTGGACTGGCCACCTCCATAGCAGAGACCCCCCCTCCCATGTCTGCCTGCCTCTCCCCTGCTGAGAATTGAACCCTCTGAGGCTAGCTGCAGCCAACTGGTCCAGCCACATCTCCCACAGTATGCCGGCCCTTTCCCTACAGGCCTCCTTCCATCAGCCCACCTGTCCTCCCCCCACCATGCTTTGGGCCAGCTGTGTCCCTCCTGGAACACCCTGTCCCATCGCTCTTGGGGAATCTCTGCCACTCACTGAGGCCTCTCAGGTACTTGAACCCTCCTGCGACCTCCCTGAGGCCCCTCTGTGCCCACTGCTGTGCCAGGGAAGACAGCCAAGACCATTCTCTTCCACTACAGCAGCTCCAGTCAATAAAGTATTCCAGAAAAGGATTCCACAGCTTAAAAAAAAAGTTTAAAACCACTCATTTATTACAACCTTAACAGATAAAGATGCCAGCTTAACTGACACAGCACGAGATGTCTAGAAAAGTCCAGATTTTCAGGGAGGAAGCCATCAACAACTTCCAAGCAAACTTTTCGCCATTTCAAACAGGGCAGGTGGACACTAAGATAGCCCTGGGAGGGCCCCACAGGCCAGCAGGTGGTGGAGTGAAGATCCTCAGGCCACTGGCCCCTCAGATAGCATGTGCTCCTCAGGAAGAGCAGAGGAGGGAGGACGGGTCACTTCCCTGAGAGGGAACCGGTGGGGAACAAGGTTGAGCCCTGCCTGCCTGATTAGAGGCGGTCAGGGTTAGCTAACAGCCCTTGAACTCCTTCCTGCTTGGCCCCACCTACTCTTAATTCCAGTTACAGATGAGGAGACTGTGACTCTGAGAGCTTGGTCAACCTGTTCCAGGTCACCCAGTGGATGATGGAAGGCTGGGAAGCCAACCCCTGTGTTAAACTCCGCCAGTGTCAAAGCTCAGCCTGGGTGGGCCCAAACTCAGGAACATGCAACTGGGTGTGCTTGTGTTGGGGTTGGGGCAGCCCCATTTCTCTAGGAGAGGTGAAGCAGAAGAACTCCATCTGAATGGTGTCAAGTGGCTTTCAGTGTCCTGGGCTGGCTTCATGATTGGTTTGCTGCTATGTGTGCAGTCTGGTCCAAGCCTGGGCTGGGGTTCTTGAA